>NC_083102.1:19497909-19822947 GCF_949774975.1 Lagenorhynchus albirostris | reverse complement strand
AGCAATCCTACTACTAGGCATACACCCTGAGAAAACCATAATTCAAAAAGAGTCATGTACCACAATGTTCACTGCAGCTCTATTTACAATAGCCAGGACATGGAAGCAACCTAAGAGTCCTTCGACAGATGAATGGATAAAGACGTGGCACATATATACAATGGAATATTACTCAGCCATAAAAAAAAACGAAATTGAGTTATTTGTAGTGAGGTGGATGGACCTACAGTCTGTCATATGGAGTGAAGTAAGTCAGAAAGAGAAAAACAAATACCATATGCTAACACATATATATGGAATCTAAGAAAAAAAAGGTTCTGAAGAACCTAGGGGCAGGACAGGAATAAAGATGCAGACGTAGAGAATGGTGCTGAGGACACAGGGAGGGGGAAGGGTAAGCTGGGAAGAAGTGAGAGAGTGGCATGGACTTATATATACTACCAAATGTAAAATAGATAGCTAGTGGGAAGCAGCCGCATAGCACAGGGAGATCAGCTCGGTGCTTTGTGACCACCTAGAGGGGTGGGATAGGGAGGGTGGGAGGGAGACGCAAGAGGGAGGAGATATGGGGATATAGGTATATGTATAGCTGATTCACTTTGTTATACAGAAGAAACTAACACAACATTGTAAAGCAATTATACTCCAATAAAGATGTTAAAAAACAAAATTTAAAAAAAATGGAGTAGCCCCCACTCACCACAACTAGAGAAAGCCCGTGCGCAGCAACAAAAGACCCAACACAGCCAAAATAAATAAATAATAAAATAAGTGAAGTTATTTTAAAAGAAAAGTAGATTAACAATGCTGGTGGTTAAAGACTAAAAAACATCCCCAACAATGTTGGCAGTAAAGTGCAGGGGTTCATTACATGTCACCCATAGCTGGAACTCTCAGCTTGGCACTTTAGCTCCTCTACCAACTATCTCTGTAATACTGGCAAGTTACTTCAACCTCTCTGTGCATTCATTTCCTCATCCATAAAATGGGAGTATTAACAGTACCTCCTGTGTTATGAGATTACATGGGTTGATAGTTGCAGAACGCATAAGTCTTTATACGTATACACATTCTTTTTTTAATAAAGAATGTAACAACCACGATGACAACACTAGGTCCTGAAGAGCATAAGACAGTAGCAACTCGATATCACAACAGATGACACTGTCCACTGTGATGAAAATTCCAGAACGCTGATAAATCAAGACCACATGTCATGGACACATGACAAAGGAGAGCAATGTCATGGACACATGACAAAGGAGAGCAATGAATGAAAATGTTGAGCTTCCAACCAAAAGGAAGGAGGGAATGCACCCTGCAATTCCTCTGCTTTGACTCTGCCAGAGATTTGGCCACTCCCCAAGTTCCACAACCTTTGGTAACTATACTCAGTATGTCAGTGACGACAAAACCCTGCTTCAAGGATCTAGAAATCTAACGAGGAACAAACAGGTAATTTTAAAAATCACACTACAATGAAAAAGGTGGCATGGACCTTCAGAAAAAGGGGAAATGATGCTTATGGAGTCAGAAAAAGCTTTCCCAGGGGAGGTCAACTTTGCAAGGGGTCCTAGACGGGGAGTAGCTATCCATCCATCGGACAAGAGCAAGCGCACCCCAGGCTCCAGGAGAGAATACGAAGCCCTAAAGGCGGGAGAGCAGGGAGCAGTCAAGGAAGGGCTGGCAACACACAGGAGTACCAATCCCCAAATATGGTTTATGTGTTGTGATAGACATGTCCTAAATTTCAATGAAATATAAAAACACTTTCCTTTTCTAGACAACAGCCTTCAACCACTAAGCCTCAAAGTAAGAGAAAGGGGTACAGCTATGTCAACTCCACTACACCCTACTTGACAGAGATGCATGAGTGTGTGCTGGGGTCGGGGGGCCAGGGGCTCTAAAATGAACATAATCAGATTATTTAAATACATCAGTTTAGAAACAATGGGGAGGAAAGCTTCCTTGACATAGCTAAAATTGAGAAGAGAAAGAAAGTTCCACAAGAGATGATGTAAAGTCCTGTAGTAGGTATCTCACAGGCTTTTGGGGGCATCCATTTGGAGAGAGCAACAGGAACCACAGCTAAGGTGAGGACAAGTGGACTTCAGGTAAGACAGAGGTGGGCAATCAAGGTGCTGGGAAACACGGGGTTGGAAAAGGACAATTCTAACAAACTTTCAAGCAGGGGGAGCCACGTCACAGGGCAGAAGCACGGCAAGGAAGCCTACAGAACTGGCATGTTGAGGGCAGATGCGGACAACTTCTATGGCTCCTTCATTCTTTCTCCTCTGGTGTTTTCTTTTGGAGTTTTTGCCATACTCTTTCCCTCTCTTATCTTTCCACTTATCAGGAATTTCTTCTGTCTCTCTTGTCCTCTTTGTTCATATCCTCTTCTTCATTTTTACTTCTTCACTTTTTATTCTTGTCCTTAGCTAAAAATGTATGTGATGCATTAGAGGGGCGTTTTGTTTTGTTTTGAAATTCAAAAGAGGTCGAGTTGTATTTCATATTTCTGACTCTAAAAATCCCTAAGCATTAGTCTCATCCCTACCACCTTACTGGTGGTTCGATTCCTTTTTGTTCCCTCCAGATAATTAGTAGCACTTTAGAGAAAAACTTCCTTATTGCTGGTTTAGCAAATGCACTCTTAGTTCTTTTAATAGTTGCTCACATTGCTGCCTCACCAATTTTTAAAATTAATTCTCTAATTTTTGATTTTGTGAGGATGGAGAACAAAAAGTACTAAGGACACAGTATAGTTGACACACGTAAAACTGTGATGCTTTGTGGTGAGATTTAAAAAACTAATTTTTCCCAGAAAGCAAAATGTTCTCTGGTAAGCCAAAATTAGCATTGCCATTCTGGAATCTCACACTGCAGAACTGACACATATGGGTAACAGTCCGGTGAATTCCTGAGCCTCCCCCTGAAAGGAGATTTCTAAGTCTCTTGTCTGATTATCTATTTTTCTAATTATTTCCCAATGATCTAGTGAAACCTTACTTCTTATCCCTGAATTTCACATCATTCTAACCTTTAAATCCGTTATCTCCTTCCTCTTCCACTCTTCATCCTAATGAGTTTTCTGCTGTCTGGGGTCTACCATTAAAGTGTCCTTTTGGAGAATTAGGAATAATAACTAAATCACTCAGTGGGAAAGGATATAAACTGATAGAAGTGAAACTCTGTTGAAAAGCCTCTGTCTGCCTAAATATTGTTTCCTACCACCATTCTTTATTTTCCCTATAGAATGAAAAGAACATGGTAGGAAATTATTTACAATAAAGTCTAAGTATATAATTTATTTTGAGTGCATTCCACTGCTACAGGCTGCATCCAAGTTTATGATCCCACTGTTGTTAAAAAAAAAGCATAAAATCAATATACATAACTGTAGAACTTTGCACTTGGTTGGCTAGTTTATTATTCTAAATCTGGACAGAATCTAAAACTGTTTTATATAATCCCACGGAGAAGATTAACCAACAGACTTTCCTTCTACCAGAACTAGTTCCTGTCTTTCAACTAAATCCCTCCTGCTGAAATTGAATCCTTTAAAAAAAAAAAAAAGAAGAAGAAATTAATCCCATACTCAGATGTAGCTAGAAAAGAACCAGGAGTAATAATCCTCCATATCATACTTCTACACATACTAGAAGAAGGTAATCCCCTCAACCTTCTCCTCTTTTAACTAAATATCTGTATTACACAGGAAAATATCTCTTTATCCAACTTTTCAACTGCAATGTGGATCTTTTCTTTATGTTATTCAAACTCTACATCCTGCTTGCTTTACTTAAATTCTATGAACCTCAGTGTCATCATCTAAAAAAATGCAGCTAGTAATACCTGCCCTATTACATCTCTTTTTAAGAATCAAATTAAATCATATACCTAACAGCACTTTAAGAGGCAAAAACAATATAGTGAGCAAACAGACAAGAGGACCGGAACGCAGAAAAGACATAAGGACAATATAGTTAAGTTTTGCCTATATTTCCAGCAGTAACTAAAGCTAATTCACCCTGTGACAGCCTCCAAACTTGATTCTCATAAAGACCGGCTTAGCAATTCATAGCAAGTTAAGATCTTACCAACTACCCTATTCAAAAAAAAAAAAATCTTATTGCATTAAAAAAATCTTGAGTTGGCTGCAGGCAGGGAGATGGTATAATGAGGGAGACAAGGACTAGCTCAGGAACCATGGGAAAGTTACATCAGCTATCTAAGCTGCAGATTCCCCATCACAAAACGAAGACAATAACTGGGCCCTCCTCAAACGGTCTGTGGTGAGGATAAATAAGACTTTATGCAAAGCTCTGGCACATTTGGGAAGCACTCAGACACAATCAAGACCAGTAAAAGATGCACTTAAACACAAAGTGAAAAATAAAAGATACACATGTACATTATACATTAAGGTGTAACAAAATATTAAACACAAATTACTTGCCAATTGTCTGATACAAGAATGAGCTGGCTCTGTTGAGTTCCTGTAACCTTCGTACTACATTATCTACAATTTCAACTGGTTTCTTTAAAGGTGAGTGAGAACTTTAAAGATCCTTATAGAGCAATCAGTGAGTGGGATCCTCAATTTCTCCCCCCATTTCTCCCACAGTTCTCCCACCCATATCCACACCTAAATCAAAAAACAAGTTTTTAGTAACTTGTGAGTCGTTCTAAAGCATTCAACTTATTTTTCATACAAAGAGGAACAAATGACATTTAATTAAATTATGTAATAACAATAACAACTGACCTAAATAGGTTTACAAGCAAATACAACTGACTCCTGGTAAACATTTGACTTAGTTGATCAGGTAAGAAATGCCAGAAGTCTAGTAGCAATGAGCACCAATAAGGCATGGACATCGCAGATCAAGTTTCATGAGGGAATGGACGCTGTTTCATCTACCAAATGGATTCTGTGCAGGCCAGATAAGAGTTACACTGTATCTGAATCATCATCAACACCACCTTTAGTTTCACTCTAATCATCTATTTGGGTTTGTTCCTGCAAGAGCTCACATAAATTGTTTACCCTTCCTTGACTAAATAATACCCCAAGACAAGTTGATCTCTAACCACCTCCCAGAAAGTTGTAAAAGAAACTTTCAAGTTGGCTAAATCCAGTCCCGTGTATTCAGAATTAGTCTGCAGCAATTCTAGCTTACAGGAGGCAGAGACAGGGAAAGGGCTAGGAAAATTAAACAGAAGGCATATGACTGTTGGGCTCACCTTCCCCACTTACCTCTATGAACAACAAAGGAGAGCATTTTGTCCACACTTAGCTCTGCGGGGTCCATGTGGACACCAATGATGAGCAGAGATGTCTTGCTTCAGCTTTGAAAAAATGTGTTCTATGAGACTCCAACTGTTAACTCCAAAGAACTGGCCTTCTCGAACTGGGCTTCTCAAACTGGCATTCTCAACGATGAATGGCTGTAGCCTGGTGTGTCACACAGCTCTGAGGAGTATGTATGACAAGTAATCTGATACTACTGCTAAACAAAGTGCTGAAGATTTTGACTCATTTACTCATTACACTAATCAGAGAAGATTCAAGGTTATCCCTGTGATAAGCTGCACTCATTCCTCAGATTTCTCGGATGTTTTCTTAAGTGAGAAACGGGTAGAGCTACAGTGAGCACACTGGAAATGCCCATAGTCATCACCCCTTTATCCCTTTATTTATACTATGGGTAATCCATGGAACAGTGTTGTGTATATGAATACATGGAGAGCAGGAAATGTCACTCTATCACTGGGGGCAGTAAACTATGGCCCAAGCACCAATCTTGCCCACCACCTGTTTTGGAAATAAAGTTTTACTGGAACACAGCCCCATCCATTCCTCTACGTTATAGTCCAAAGCTGCTTTCATGGAACAAGGGCAGAGTTAAGTAGTTGCAAGAGAAATCGTATGGCCTGTAAAGCCTAAAATATTTACATCCGGCCCTTTACAGAAAAAGTCTGCTGACCCCCTACTCTAACCAAAAATGTGGTGACTTCACCAAAAGACGGAGAAAAGCTAATCCTCCCAACGCTCTGGGAAAGAAAATGAAGAGCTATACAAAGAAACTGCTTATTTGACATGCAAGTCCTCTAAAAAAGCAGAGGAACAGATGATTTAAACGCAGGAGTACTAGTGTTCTGAATGACTGCACACACAAGGAAGAGCAACACGTTCTCTCAACTTATTGTTCCCGTTAAATACAAGAAATAGAGTCAGAAATAGAGAGGATGTTGTTTCCTAACTTGTGCTTTATTTATTTGTGTTTACTTGTTTGTTGTCATGAAAAAAGAGAGGCAAATATAGTTATAGAGTTCCAGGATGCTGACAGAATGCTCTTGCATGTTTCAGAGGCAAGCTGCTTTTGTGCCCAATATGGCTGCCCAACAAATGGCCCAGCCACTCCAAGATCAAGTGGTTGGCACTTTAATCAGAACAGTAGGCTTGCTATGTCCCCAAATGAGATACAATCATTGTTCACGTAATTGTTTCACTGTTTTACATATCAGTATTTTTTAAATATTCTTGGTTTTAAAAAGTCATTCATAGATTACCTTTTTAAAAATCTGGCCCAGTAATTTATAATGAAAACAGCTTTTCAAACCATACTTCCCATTACAGCTCAGCTTCTCTTTTGAATGCTTACAGTAAAGATAATTCTAAACATCATTTCTTTTATGCTTTCTTACCCACATTTACTGGCTGGGGAAGAAACACAGTAACAGGCACTGCTTGGGCTGAAACAGCAAAAACATCCTCCTCTGGGCTCCCCTAGATACAGGCTGCTTCCCAGCTATTACTTCCAGTTTCTCACGACAAATCACCACCACGGAGAAGCAAAACCCATGGAACATCATTAAATGTAGAACAAGGGGAGGGAAATAGTCATATATATAAACTGAACAATATTTTAGCCATTATATTTGAGTAAATTATGACTCCAATTTTTAAAAGATTTGAGGGTCCATATATACACAAGCAAAAAGCTAGACTCTGCTCATAACGATACTCTGACTTTAAAAAATTCTTTTCTACCAAAGCATTCAAGCCAATTATATATTCCTGAAATATACTAACAACACTACTTTCCTCCCGGCTCTGAAATTTCATTTATGAAATGTAATAAAAACAAATAAATTCCAAGTACTAGGGCAAGTTTCAGTATTCACCCTTTGAAACAGTTCTTTGCCAAAGTAATAAGATTAATAATCTAACATATCTCTGCATATGAGACTCATCCTGAAAGTAAACAGTAAAGAAACTCAATAGTTGCTTGAAGGAGGTGTCAAGAATCTCAATTTATAGATAAATAAACTGAAATTAAGAAGAGCTGGAGACTTCTACAAACAAAAAAGAAAAATAAGACACACACACAAACAAAAAGCACAAAAAACGTTTATCTAAGTTATCTTCCAAACACTACCTTCTAAGGCAGTTGTTTGGAATTCTGAATGTATTCTTCCTTTCGAAAATGGTCTTAAGGCAGTGGCAAAACCTAAAAGGGACTTATCACCAAGTCTCAGAGGCTGATGACACTGGGTTAGTGAGAGGTCTAATTTCCCCACAGACCATACAACTTTCAGGCACAGAATTTTACAGCTTCCAAGGACTTGAGAAACTCCTCCTTTTAAGCCACATCTCTGTTCAGAGGAGGAAATAAAGGTCCAGCAGGAGTAAACGACTGCCCGAGGACACCCAGCCGGGAAGAGCACTTATACGGAAAGGGCTAAGAAATGCTGCCTCTCTCCTGCATCTCCTCCTTGATGTGTAATGACTGAGAGGGACTGGATCGGCTACCGTAAGCTGACAAAGAGAATGTACAAAGTAAAGGGGAAAGCCTGATCTCAACTTGGTAGACGAGGGTTGGGACAGCAGAACAGGAGGAAACTGCTTAAGGTGAGGGCGGGTGGGCACGTGAAGCTGCCTGAGACAGTACAAGTGCTGTACCTTTCAGAAGGCAGGAGCGGTTGGCAAAACTCTCCTGACTCAAAAATCTGTTCACAGGCATTACATGTGACCTCTCCCAAGAAAAACTATTAATATTACCATAAGCGCCTCTGCTCACTTATCATCAGTATTCGGTTCACCTCCTCCAGAGCCCAAATACCAAGGAGAAGGCCACAGAGTTTTAGAAAACTGCCCATATCCCACTCACAGACTTGAGTCCTTGCCAGATCTCACATAATCCACATTCTGCTCACTCCCTGAAAAAGGACTTGACACTGCAGCCCTGCTTCTCTCCCTCTCAATACAAAATAAAATAAAAACAAACAAACAGACAAAAAAAACCCAGCAGGTACTACTGATACATTTGAACTTTGTTCAAATGTCTGTTAGGACTTTGAAATGTGTAAGTTGTATTTTTCCCTTAAGCATGAAATTATTCTGATTGAGATCTGGTTCTCATTATTTGAGTCCAAGTGGCCTGACCAATTTTTACAGAGTTGTATTCACTTTGGGGGTTTTAGCCACGACTGAGACTCCCAACATTTAACTTCCGCCTACTTATAAATAGCTCCTCTGTATTTTACGTATGGGGTGATCTATCCACAAAGCAACTACGTCTTAGTTTTCTATATCATATCTGTTGGCCAATGAGGAAATATCATTCCAAATGGTCTTGCTTCATCAAACCTACACCATCTATGGTTGTCCTGAGTGTTCCTGAATAAACATACTAAAGTATATTTTAAACAGAATTTACATATAAACCTCCATGTGAAAACGGATTCATTTCCACACAAGGTAGAATCTCAAAATGGTCAAGAAGGAAAACCAAAATGAAAGAGCCATTCAGAATATGAATTCAAGATAATCAGAATGTCTTGCTCAAATGAGAACAAAGCATATATTTTTCAAACATGTCATAACAGACATTGTCACAACATCATAACAAACATTCAAAGATCAAATGCATCAATAGAATCTTCTAATACGTTTGTTGTTTTGATTAGTTACCAAAAAATTACATTAATAACCCTTTTTCAAAAGTTCAGTTGAGGGCTTCCCTGGTGGCGCAGTGGTTGAGAGTCCGCCTGCTGATGCAGGGGACACGGGTTCGTGCCCCGGTCTGGGAAAATCCCACATGCCGTGGAGTGGCTGGGCCCGTGAGCCATGGCCGCTGAGCCTGCGCTCCGCAACGGGAGAGGCCACAACAGTGAGAGGCCCGCATACCGCAAAAAAAAAAAAACAAAAAAAAAACAGTTCAGTTGATACTTTAGTTCGTTTTAAATGTCTGTGTGTTTCAACACAGTTGGACAGAGTGTGGCTATCCATTTATAGACAGATTTATGTGTGACTGGACACTCTAAACCCACTTTTTCCATATGGACAGAACAGATAAGATTAGAAGACATAAACAGAAATAAATGTAATATATTCACAGAAAGAAAAACATTTTTTTCATTATTCCATTTATACAATGGCCAGATTTCTGTTAAGTGCAACCAGCTAGAATACAGTACTGACTTTGAATAAGATTTTTTTTTTTTTAATTCTTAGCAACAGGGATCTCAGGGTCTGTAAACCTGACTCTACATAGGGTTTTATGTACCTTCAGATCCTCATCCATAAAACTGCATGTAAAATAAGATAAAAATCACAGCCCATGTTCTACATCCCAATCAACATACTTTTTCAAATAGGCCTCGTCAACGGGAAACAGACTAGAAGATAGAGCCCACTCAGCAACCAGAAACGATTTTGACCTTTAGTTCCTGAAATTTTATTTACATGCTTTTGCCACCCAAAGATAAAAAAGAAGTAGATATATGGGAAGTTCAATTTGATTTAGGGAAGGACAGGAATAATTAAGCACTAAGTACATAGATGCACTGTTTAAGTATTTATTAGTTCTATGCAATAAATGAATGGGTATTAGACTTCTGAAGAATGAATACTGCAATCCTTAGCAAACAACACTGATAAACTATGCAATTCATCAGAACCATAAAATTACATTTGGCTTATAAATCTTAGAGTAAATATTCAATGAAACTGCAAGGAGAATGGGACTTTGACCACAGAGGATAAGATCAGGTGACAATGATGAGACTGGGAGAAAGAGGCCTGGTTTCAGTGAAGAATGGAATGCATCATATGGAAATTTTGAAGACTAAGAATGATCAGACAGTAAGCCTATTGAGTGATAAGGTTTTGGTTTAACATTACCCAATAATGATCTTACGGTAACATCCAAACATAAATACATGAATCACAGAATAAGGTGCAAAGCAGGGTGTTCAAAAATAGCTCAACTGCTTTTATATAAATCTGTCAACATTTCACAGTTATTTGAGTACGATTCACTGTCCTGGTTTTAAACATAAGTAAGGACTGATCTCTCCTCCTCTCACCCCACCTATACTCCAAATTGAGACAACAAACTGATTCATCATGTAAAAGCATCATACTGCTTCTGGTCATACTAAGGAATAAAATTTTTTTAAAAACCTTTAAAAAAAAAAAAGCCAAGCAAGTACAGAACACTGAAAATTCATATGACATCAGAGTTCAAACTGTGGAATGAATATTTTTAAATAGGGATCTTTAAAGGACTCCCAACTTGGTTTAAGTAGAAACAAGTACTCTTTCAACACAAACACATTCCTTTGAGATTTGTATCTTTGGGATATGCATTGCAAAGCATATGAGATAACAAAGTTCCAGCTTTCTCATTTTCTTAAAATACAGACACACACACACACACACACACACACACACACACGCACAGCATGCAGTAACAGCCAGCCGTCTGAGTGCCACATGCCTGAGAGAGATCTAAAGCTGCTACAAATTAAACTAGATCCTATTTCTTTAAGGTCCAGAACTGAAAAGAACTGCTGAACACTAGTGGCGAGCCTATATTCCTTTGATCTCCATTGTAACGAAAAGCAAGATGACATGCTCAAATGAAAAATCATTTATAATGAATGAAAGAAGGGCTATTCTTTCTTTGAATTTATCTGTTCGAAAGGGAAAAGAATGGGGAAGTTTCAGGGAGAAAAATTCTGAAAACAAAAAACAAACTGACGAGATAATAACATCAATAATGGAGTGTGGCAGGAGGGAGCAGAGTAGAAAAAAATGGATGTGGGAAAAATTATTTCAGTCTCCATCAGAAAATGAAGAGATTCTAATCTTCTCAAAAATGGGTAAGAGACAATTTCTCATTTAAGTGAGACTAATTTTAAAAGAACCTGATTAGACTGCAAAGTGGCAAGTACAAACCATGGCACCTCGTGAATTAACCCTGCATTACTGTGACTCTGGATTTCATTTCAAAATGACTGAATTTCATTACTGCTTTCCAGCTACAATTTAGTACTTTATAAGATATAAATATTGGGAGTAATTAATTTGTCCAGGTATTGCCTTTTAACATTGAATTTGAACTTAATTAAGCATTATTCACAGGGGACACGGTTCCCCTGGCTACACCCTCAGGACAGTAATGTGAAGTTTTTATTGAGTTTATGTTATTTATAGAAATTTTTGAAAAGATCTGTGGCTGATTTTTTTCACCTATGGCACAGTCTACCAGCACCCAGCCACACTAACAAGCTATTTTAACATCAGTACCACCCCCCCTTTTTTTTAGGGTATCTCAGCTAAGACCAAAGGTTTGGTTAGTTACCATGACTTATTTTTTTAAAAATCAGCATATACAAAAGCAGAATAGAAGAACTTTGGACCTGGGGTTAATTTTAGTTGATTCTAGCCCTGTAATCCTGAACAAGTCATTTAGTTATTTAAAATGTGAGTAGACTCAGACCTGTGAAATGTTCTGCAAAGGTTTGTGTCCCAGATATGATACAAGGGGCTGGAGAAACATATGAAGGCCACACTGCCCTTGTCTTCTAAGACTTCTCCATCCACTGGGGAAGTGGAGCAGGAACAGAGAGGAAGGATAACAAGCTCCACAGTTGATGGAAAATGTTAACAAGTGTTTCCAAAAGATGGGGCTCAAGAAAGAGGTGGAAAAGATGTAGATGGATATTCACGGCGTAAGGCATTAAAACACGGAGGGATGGCAGCACGGAAGAGTAACCTGCCAATGGTTCAGGGCAGCAGAGTCTAAGATGCACTTAGAAATACGGTCAGAGATAAGGCAGCAGAAGCAAGCACAGGCAGAGGATGAAGACAGGACTTTGGTGCTGTACTGAAACTCCCGCTTTACCAGAAGATTGTGGCAGGCCACTGCAGGACTTCCTGCAAGGGAGTGACACATCAGAGTTTCCTTGGAGATAAACCACTCCAGAGGCAATGTGGAACACAGAGACAATCAGGGATATGCTTGAAGAATTACAGGCTGAATGTCAGGAAGGCTAGGACAAGGTCTGTGGCAGCAGGTTTGAATGCTATGAGGAACTGGAATCAGCAGGGTTTGGAAAAGGGGCAAGGGATGGCAAGGAGTACAGTTGGATTTCTGATGGGGATGGTGGTCTCGCCCACTGAGAAAGAGAACACCAAGTTCTCATGAAGTTGGCAAGTGCTAAGAGAAGAACTGGTTAAATGTTACATGCTGAAAACTACAGCCTTGACTAGATTCTAGAGTTGTTGGTTTACAGCTAATAGCTAGAGTCATGGGTGTGGACGAGACCATCTGTGGACAGCAGAGAGGCTGAAAAGGAAGTGTGCCTATTTCAGAGGACCCTGTGACAAGCAAATGAGATGTATGTGAATGTATTCTGTAAGCTGCACCTTTGATACACAGGTATTTTTGTTTTAATAAGACATCAGTATCCAATCTGCTTTATCAAGAATTCTACTGATTTGTCTATATGAGCAGCGCTATGTATTACGGGATATGGGTGCAATGATCAGATTCCAAAACATGACAGAACTTTAGGGAATACAAGTTACTGAAACATGTCTTCAAAAGATTACACATAAACCTATAACCCCTGTATTAGAACCATGTAAGAGCACACTATAACCAAGCCTATGAAACAGATGTTAGTTCATTCCCTAAAAGGCAGTATCAACAGCAGTTTCACGGAAAACCATAAATTTTCTGTAAACTACTGATGCTTCTGGTCCCTTCCTCATCTGCCTTCATTAAGAAAAATGAAGTGAAATGGGAGATCTTTGCTTTGAATACACACACCAAGTTTCTGGAACCTTTGTATTCATTTCTAACGTCTCGCCAGCCATCAACCAGCTGTGCTCCTAATCCAGATAGGTAGATATGAAACAATCTATACACGTCTGTAAAACACAGGAAAAACTGGGGATTTGATAAAATTCATAACAAACTTTACACCCTCCAAGTTTACAACACTGAACCTTGCCCAGGCCATTTAGAATAGTCTAAGAGTTGTTGCCAAGTTACATGGAAGAAGTTGGTTTAAAACAGCTTGAATTTCTAAAACAAGTGTTATTTTTCAAAAAATGAAAGACACTGTTAAAATACAGCTATCAATTACATATCTATTAAACTGTTTAAAATTGACAATCTTTAATTTAAGGCTACTCTTGCAACTGGATGTCCATTTCTACTATCAGAAAGTCAGAATAGATTTCAGAAGCACTGGAAGAACTCAACCTTAAGTGAGACTCAAAAGTATGCTTCAGTGAGAAAAACTAATCTGATGGAAAACAAATCTGCCAGACGTCTTTAAGACTTCATTCTACTTTTTTTTAAAAGGTCCCATCTTTCCCAAGAAGTATCTTAATCTACCTCATATCCTGAAGGATCCCCACATCCTGAAGGATCCTCTAACGTATTCATGTATTCATATAACAAATACATGGACTGATCCAGTCGAAAGAGGAGCCCAAAAGGCAACCTCAGTCTCGTTCGCTCTTAGCAGCGTAGAACCCAGTCAGGTTCCACAAGAGGCCTCACAAGTCCCAACGGAAGACTAGGCTGGGGTCTTTAGTTGGAGGCCTGCTAAGGAAGGAGGGCAGGTCAGGCAAGAAGGAAGACCTGTAACATGAAAAACTGAAAGAAGTCCCACCGAGTTGTGTGAAAGCTGAAGTTGGGACAGACGTGCCAGGAAGGGGGCAGTCAGGTCAGGTAAAGAGATGTCAACTTCTGATTAGCAGGAGGCTGCACCTGCTCAGGACACTGGACTGGGAACTCCATTGCATCTGTGTTATCTGACCTTATTCACCTTGGGGTACCCCAGTCACCTACCCTAAAGAATAGGCTGACTCAGCATTTACACAGAAGCACAGAGAGTCTCAGTAAATCCTATGGCTGAGAAAACGGAGGCCATTAGGAAACTTCCCTCCCTCCCTCCCACTTAAATTTCCTCAATCATCCCTCCTTTTCTCCCTCTCTCCCTCTGAAGAGAAAGGGCTCCCCCCACAGCTTCCAAAGACCCTCATTTCTACCCTTGAAAGTACCCCCTTCCAAAATTCTGAGGTTTTGCTCTACCAAATTCTTACCACTTCTTTCTTGCGTTTTAATCCTTCTCTTGCCATGGGATTCATGCCCTCAGCTCTCATACACGTTAATCTCTCTAAAGAAAACCTCCTACAACACTGTTGCTTCTTCAAGGTATCAATACATATTCTTTATCACCTTTCTTTCAAAGATTAAAATCTTTTTTTTTTTGCGGTACGTGTGCCTCTCTCACTGTTGTGGCCTCTCCCGTTGCGGAGCACAGGCTCCAGACGCGCAGGCTCAGCGGCCATGGCTCATGGGCCCAGCCGCTCCGCGGCATGTGGGATCTTCCCGGAGCGGGGCACGAACCCGTGTCCCCTGCATCGGCAGGCGGACTCTCAACCACTGCGCCACCAGGGAAGCTCAAAGATTAAAATCTTGAAAGAATAATAACTGCCTCAGCTTTTCCCTTTTTTCCCTCTTCTTTAACCATCTGAAATCTGGGTTCTGAGTCCAGTGCACTTTTTGACTATATGCACATGATGTAAGTAAGGCAGCTATCGATCAATAATCACTGATTCAACGGCCTCCCATCCGTGCTCCTCCACCGGCCCCCTCTGGAAATGCTTCCTCTGACCGACCACCTCGCTTCCTGAAACTCTCTTCTGGTGGCTGCCAGGTGCTCATTCTCGCCTCTCCCTGCTGACCTCTCCTGTGGGGCCTCCTATACAACTCCACCTGCTGCCTCTTAGGTGGGGATTTGCCAAAATCCCGCCTCTGCCCTCTTTTCACTTCCCTTCACATTCTATTCCTTGGAAATCTCACCCCTTCCCAGATCTTCATCTCTTGGAGAAGGATTCCCAGAACTCTCTCCACCCTTGTTCACCCTCCCCAGTTCCAGACCTATGTTGCCAATGTACTGAATGGACAGATTCACATGGATGCCTGGAAGGTCCTTCAAATGTAGCAACCTGAAACACAACTTGTCAGTAACCCAATCTAAAGCTGCCACTCATCTTCATACGGCAGTAACCTTTTACTCCCTGGCACGGGTCAGGGCCCAGTGAGACAGTAAGAAATGGAGCACAAGACCAGGCACAGGAAGGCTTTCTTCTTGTCCCATCATGTAGACGCCTGAGGGCTGAGCGGGCGCCTTCCTCAGCTTCCTATAAGAAAGTCAGAGAAGTTCTGGTTCTGACTGCCACTAGCATGGCAGATTATTTCCCCCATGACGGATATAATGACAGAACCTTGGGTTTGCTCTGTGAAGAACTAACAAGGCAAGAGGAAGCCTCACCCAGTTACTTGGGCCCTTAACTCATTGTATACTCTTCGAATTGTTGGTTTGCTGGTTCAGTAATAAACCAAAGTTTATTAAATTGAAATGTGATTCTTACCAGTCCTCAAAGGTGGAGGAATCTTTATGGTGTGGCCTAGCTCATTTCTCCTTTCCCACCTTCTACTTCTAATCTTCCTCTAACCTCAGGAATGTCTACCAAATACAATCTCTCCCTTTGAATGCCAATGAACAATTCCCTAATTCAAACTGCTTCCCCTCATTGGGAAGGCTGTACCACATTCCTAACAGATGTCACCCTTTTTCTCTCCTAGTCTTTAATCTGTCCTCAGCGTGGTCAAAGAGTGGCAGTTTGGCTGCTCTCTGCCTTCCATGTCTGCCAACCATTATTAGCGCTTTCTTACCCAGCACCCTAAGTTTTCATCACATTCATTTACTCAACATCCTGAAACAGAGCCTACATTCTTCTCCCATCTCTGTACCTTTTTATTCCAGCTGCTCTCTTACTTGGGATGCCAAACACCCTTCAAATCCCTATGCCCCTCCCTTGTGAAAGCTGCAGCTCAGATACTATTTTAAGAAACCATGGCCGCTTCCCTCCTTGTCACCCCTACAGCCCAACGCCATCTCCAGAGCCTGAATTACTCCTTCAGCCCTTCAGCACTCTGTGTTTCTGTCTGTGCACGTGTCAATCTTCCAAACTAGAATTTAAGACCAAGAAAGCCAGAGTCATCTTTGTAACCCCCAAAACATTAAAATTCTGCACACAGAGGGCAGTATGTTACTCTGGGAAAACAATAGACCTGGAGTCACAAGGACAGGTGCATGTCATGAGTCAGTCACATGTGTGGCAGCAGTGATTTCCATCAAGTTACTTAACTTGTTGACTCTCAGCCCCCTCAACCATAAAATGTAAAATAATAATTCTTAATTTCAGGATACCCAAAGGACCAAGTGAGATTATACATATGAAAGTTCTTTGGAAAACCAGTATAATGCAAACAACTGTAAGACAGTATTATTATTATAACATCCTACACAATGTGTGTTGGTAATGAACAACTCACACTTCTCTTTCTACAAAAGAAATGTTGCTTTAGGACTTCGTACTGGCTACAGGAATTAGATGAGACAAAAACATCACAGAACTCTGTTCACTGGTAATATTTGATCTCTTTAAGATCACTACATTGTTTTATTATACTGGAATATAATATGCTAATTGAAGTATTAAAACTAGATTTTAAAATGCGGCATTTTGTAGCCTTCTGTAACTTCAGCATTAATTTGGGTAAATGGTCATTATATTACACTCGAATGACTAAATGCTCAGTTATATCTTCAACATAAATGTCAATTCAATGAAATAGCTTTTGAAAAAGAACTTGTATCACTTTGTTCTTAGGATCCACTTTCAACATAACAATATATTCTCACTGACCAATGTAGATAAAGGAGGTTGTGGGGAGGGGGAAGGGTAAGCTGGGACAAAGTGAGAGAGTGGCGTGGACATATATACACTACCAAACGTAAAATAGATAGCTAGTGGGAAGCAGCCGCATAGCACAGGGAGATCAGCTCGGTGCTTTGTGACCACCTAGAGGGGTGGGAGGGAGACGCAAGAGGGAGGAGATATGGGGATATATGTATATGTATAGCTGATTCACTGTGTTATAAAGCAGAAACTAACACACCATTGTAAAGCAATTATACTCCAATAAAGATGTTAATAAATAAATAAATAAAAATTGAAAAAATGAGCTTGTAAATTTCAAGTTGTGTAAGAAGAATGTCTTCAATGCCACCCCCATCCCCACCCCAAACACACACATTTAACACCATGTCTGCATTACTTCTAAAAAGAAGAAACCCACTGTGCAGCAGGCAGTGTGAAATATAATGCAGCTTTACACCACATTATGAAAGCAAGAAAACAGCCAGCTGTGAGTTAGAAAGAGAACAAAATTTTGAGTTGCAAACCCAAGGACCTTCAGGTTCAATGTTACCTTCAGGTAACATTGAAAGTACTCCTTAATGATGAAGAGCTGATTTTATTTCAGACCCGCTATGAACACTGTAGGATATATTTAACATTTTAATTTTTAGTTTCAAAAGTAACAAACCTGTTGGTCAGACAGAAGCTTGACAGTCACAGCAGCCAATCTATCAATCAATCCAGCATGGCTGGGCTCCACCAGCTGCCCCTGACACCAATTAGGAAACGGAAAGAGCAGGCTGCTGCTACCAGGTTACCATTTTGCCAATTAGAGCACATCCTGGGTGAGAGGGACCAATGAACAATGGAACCCAGGGTCAGGAAAGAGAGGTAAAAAGCACCTCATGTAATGTGACATGAAAAAGAAAGATTGCAGGAGGGACACAGCAAAGAAGCAAGATAGTCTGGAATCAAACGGTACATTTTATTGTTCGCTTGTCAAAGACATGCAGACACTAAGACGAAGCACAAGCGAGGCGCTCCCCTTGGTCTCTACCCTGGAAGGAACTGCTTATTGGCCCATGCAACTTGGGAGCCAATCGCTGTCACACACAACCACTGAACCTCCCACCTCCAGCTGTTCCCTTTTAGTCAGGATTCGGAGGTTAAGCCAGCTCATACAGGGTCTGAACGTCAAAGACAGACCACTGATAGACACGTATCAAAGTGCTGGGAGGACAATATTTCACATCAGCCTCAGAATTAGCACACAAACCTTTTCTGCTAAAATCTCTCTTTCTTCCATCCCACAAAATTTTAGGGACCTCCTTTCAATTTTTCCACCTGGGTTTCTCTTCCAAACCATAGCTTACGGCCCTGGTATATCAAACTTTGTAAAATCTAAGGGCCTCAAGATCTTTCCCTTTGAGTCCCTTCCTCTAATCATTGTTTCCTGCCTCAGGATACCCTCTCTAATTCCATTCACTCTTCTGGCTTTGAAGGACTCCCAGCTGATTCTTGCTGCTCTGTGTCATCTGGAAAAGCTATAGGCAAAAGCAAAGTAGACAAAAAATCTTCCAGAGTGTGGAAGTTTGGGACTATAGGTGTCACTTTCAGAATCAGATGTACACCTAGGTCTTGATCAGTTTCATAAATGTTAAGCAGGTCTGAGTTAGATGACAATGACAGGCAAAAATGTCCTAAACTTTAAAAGGAATTGTTCTTTTTCAAATGCAAAAATGTTATTATTCATTTACCAACTGAGAGACATTTGTTGCAACATATTTCCCACAAGATCTGATGTCAATCTCATTGTGGTGACTCAAATTCAACTCTGGTAACTCTGTTCTGTTGCTGTCAGTCCTGCCATAGTTTTATAAGAACGGGACCAAGCAATTCTAAAGGTGTAATCAGTATGCTACACACGTACACATCTGCACAAGAAGGGTATATGTCAATGATGGACATTTAAAACATCAGAATTTATCATAAGTAGCTTCTATAATATTCTAGGGCCCTAACAACATAAAGGATATTTGTCCTAGAGTGGAGGTTGTCAATATTGGCTG
Organism: Lagenorhynchus albirostris; assembly: GCF_949774975.1. Classification (NCBI taxonomy): domain Eukaryota; kingdom Metazoa; phylum Chordata; class Mammalia; order Artiodactyla; family Delphinidae; genus Lagenorhynchus; species Lagenorhynchus albirostris. The sequence goes on along the minus strand of NC_083102.1, from coordinate 19,803,792 downwards.
CCCTTTGGAATTACCTGGGAGCTTTAAAAAATGCTGTGGCCTAAAAAATGCTAGGTAGAGATGCTGATTTCATTGGTTTGGAGTTATGTCTGAAAATTGAGACTCCCCCTTTTTTTTTTTTTTTTAATAGGGCTCTAGTTTGACTCGGTCCACACCTGGGTCTCCAGGTCCCTCTCTCGAAAATTCCTGGAGGTAAAAACACAGCACAGCTGAGCCAGTGATCACAAGCAATCCAAAGGTTTATTACGCATCCAGGCACAGGCATGACAAGGGGAGTCCCTGGCATGGGGGTCACAGTCTAAAGGGGTCTCATGTCCAGGTGGAAGGAAACAGAAGAGGCCTGGTGCTGGGGATATACATGCAAGGACTGGAGCATACCAGCACGATTTCTGATTAATGCTGGGAGAGGACTAACCTCAGGTGGTCCATTCTGGGGAGGGGAGAGTCGGGGAGAGAAGCGTCAAAAGGGCAGGACAGGTCAAAAGGGCAGCAAAGCTGGGTCATATGACGATTTCCTCCCTGGAAATGCTTGAAGGTTTGACCAAATGTCACTTCACTGGGAGTGACTTATCCTGTCCAACTCTGGTAGTCAAGTCGAAAGCCACTAATCTAGCAGTACTCCTCACACTTTACTTTGCAGAAGGATTCACCCCGAGACCTTGTTCAAACGCAGATTCTGCTTCAGCAGGGCCAAGCTGGACCAGAGAGGATGCACTTTTAACAAGTTTCAAAGTAACGTCGATGTCACTACGAACCGCATTGGACCTATTTCTCGCAACATTCTCCTCTTGAGTTACAGGCCTCTCACAGTTGAAGATCCTATGACGGCCTTGGCTCACACTGTCTGGATCTCTTCAGAGGCTCTGCAGGTCCTGAGGAAACTAATAACCCTGGGTGTGGGGCCCAGATAAGTGAAGAAATGCTGCAGCCACAGCTCTCTAACATCTTTCTCTGCATCACTGTTCCTCAGACACCAACTACATTTAGAAAATAAACATATAGTTATATATCTATTTACTATTGGGTTGGCTAAATAATAAAGTTCTTGATGAAAATGAAAAAATGTCTTATTTTTACTTAAAACCTAATGAACTTTTTGGCCAAGCCAATATTTATTGCCTGCCTTCCCTGCCAGCACAGAGCAGGCACTCCAATTTGCTGGCTACAGGAGGGACAGGACGAGACAGCATGGACACCTCATCACATCCAGAGGGTGCTTGGCGGCCCCAGTCCTGTGCTACCAGCTGGTCCTGGACATAGACAAGTGGCGCAACAACCTCCGTCCAGCCTGCTGGGCAATACTTAGGTAGGTCTGCCTGACAAAGGGTGCAAGACGATGAAGGCAAGACACAGTCTGCATCTTCTCAACTCTCTCTCAAACACATCCAGCATACTGTGTCCCGCACGTGACAAAAACGGAAGAGATAACTGGGGAGAGAACATTTTTCTACTTCAGTTTCCTTCAGTTGCCGTAAAATGAACTTGCCTGCACAGAAGCACTACAGAAAGAAGGGGAGGCAGCCTCTGGAAAGTCAAACTCTGAGTAAAACCCTATAATCTAAACTCCACAGGACCCCTAAAGGACCATGATAAAATGGCAAAGGAGAAACTCTCTGAGCCTCAGAAAGGTATTAATCCACCCATAGAACTCAATCATTCACAAATGCCTACTGGCGAAAACTACTCAAGGTCTCACAAAATTAGAAAAGTAACAAAATTAGAAGTGTAAGTACCTGAGGCAGCATCTTAACAAGAGTCAAACCAGCAGAACACATATTCCACTGACCAGCATGAACCCCGCAAGGCCAGAAATGATTCTCAATGGTTTTCAAACTGTAGGTTGCTACCTATTAGTGGACTGTGAAATCATCTTAGTGGGTCACAACCAGCATTATAAAAAATGAGTAAAAAAAATGAAAACAGTAGAAGAGAAAATACAAAAACAGAAAATAGTAGAATGAACCACAAGTAGCATCATTTCTTACATTTCAATTAATATATGTGTGTGCACTGGGTCATAATGCAAAATATATTCATGTGGGTTATCATTTAAATAAAACTTTTAAAATACCCATCTACACCAAGAAAGAGCATATTTCAGACAGTGTCTCACCTGAATAAGTAATGCTCACACTTCAAGTAAGAGTTCATGTTTATACTAAAGAGGTGGTATGGCACAGTAGCCTAGAGCGTCGGTCTGGAGCCAAACTGTCTACCTAGTGACTCTGGGTAAATTATTTAATTTCTCTAAGCCTCGGTTATTCCTATCATAGGGATAATAATATTACCACCTCATGCTGTAACAATTTAATAAAATGTATGCGGAATTCTTGGCTTAGTGTCTGGCAAGTAAGCACCCAATAAGACACTGGGCACTATCACCACTGATTAAACGCAGTCTGACCTGTTTCTTTTCCATTATTTCAGTGGTGAAATACCAAAGAACAGTGTTAAGATAATTCTCATGTGAGCAAAAGATTGTGGCTGCTACATAAATAAAAACTGAGGAACTCATCTAATTCTGGAAAAATCCATCTGAAATAAAGACCATGCCATCGCAAAAGGGCACGATGGAAGAGCAGTATACTCATGGAAATGCCACGACGTTAAGACACAGTGAAGAAAGCAGCACAGGTCAATAAAGGCACAAATTAAACTTTCCCACAAGGACACCTGGATCTCTGCCTACAACTTGCTCTTCTTTTAAAGTGCCACCAGGAGTTCTGACTCTGGCCCATAAAAGCATGGAGGACCTTGAGCTTGCCCTGTTTCCCAGTTTTATTCAAACACATGCTGTGTTATTAAGAACGAATTATTAATTAGATGCTCTGGAAAGCTGGACAGTGCTCATTATTGCATCCAATATCAAAAAGGGATGTGGATAATTACTATATTTGCTTCTCCAACTGGTCCTGATGAAACATGCTCAAGTTATTGACACAAGTGTCACCACTGGTAGAGCACTCGATTTGCTGCCATTTCATCAACGGCACGCTTGAAATTCCTATTGCCGGATGTTAAACTAACAGTTTATAATAAGGCTAAACACAGTTTGGTAGCCATTGTCAAGAAAATTGGAGTTGCTCAGGCATGGCAGCAGTTACTGATGTTATTTGTTTGGAAGCCTTGTGATTTAGTGAATCACTAGCAATTGTTAAGCAAGTAATTAAACTATAAAGCCAAGACCTGTGATTTTCTGTCTTTTCAAAGCAATAATCATCAAAATTCCAAGTACCATTTAACTGATTCCCTTCTAAACATGCTGGCAACATTTATGTTGCTGTCATTCATCTGGTTGTATAGTTTAGAAAAACTAGATTATGGCCTTCACAGAAATCATATGCTGCTCAACTACTTTGCTAAATATAAGAGGCTTAAAGGAAAAATTCACAAAAATTATTTAATGAGAACTGGACATAGAAAGATTCGGATTTGTTCAGTGTATGGATATCTTAGGCTTAATAACAATTCAAAGAGTTCTATTTTTAGGACTGAAATACTAAAATAACTGGACTATCATTCTTACAACCTTTTCCAAATATAAGGATGCATTATATGAATTTCACAATTCCTTTAAGTGCCTTTAAAAATTACAAGCAATTTAGTCTCTGATTCATGTACCATACTGACTACATGCAATTTTTTTTCTTCTCATTTCAATTATATCATAATATTATGGGGGCTGAAATGCATTAAATAAATCATATTTCAGACTCCTGGTAAAGTAATGCTTATATGCATTTCAGAAGAAATTGGGCTGTATTATAAATATATTCATAATTTCATTACCTGCCTTTCCACACTGACTAAAATATTAGGCAGCAGTGCCTACTTCAAGCTATTGATGAAAGCTTTTAGCAAACCTTATTTTGTGGATGGCAACATGCTGTGTTAGTTAATAAAATCCAACATTTACAAACAACAATTTGCCCAATATATAAACCAGCTCTTGTAATTAGTGAACACTGTTACTGATTTAAGATTTAATATGGTGGCTGATTATTTCTGTACTGTGTTACATACATAAAGAGACTGACTGACCTTTCATCTGTCAAAGGACATTGCCTTACCAAAGTACTTAAGTTTTACTTACAAACATACTGCCATTAAGAAAATTAATTCATTAAAAATCTGTATTACTTAACAATAATACATCAATGATGTTATAAGATGGCAGAAGTAAAAAAAATCCTAGCAAATCCCTTCAACAACTTAAAATGTATATTTTAGAGACCTGCAAAATACAGCTATTTTCTGTATTTCCAATTATTAAATATTAAATAATTCTATCTTTTGTTTACATCCCTTCCTAACAACTTAAAGACACTTGTATGTACATTATCTCATAAAATGTTCCTGATCATTCTGTGAAATATCTATTCATGGTTATTTATCACCTCCATTTAAAAGGCGGAAATATTTGGGCTCATGCCCAAGAATATAAAACCAATAAGAACAAGGATTCACTCTCGTTTCTTGATTCTAACGTTAATATTCTTTCCTCTCTGCTACATTGCAGACTTGATCCAGCTATTTCCAGAACCTGAGTAAACAATTTGAGTCAGAAATATGGACAGTATACAATTTGGAAATGGGCTGCTCCCAAAGGTCATTTGGAATTTGGTTTTGGGAAATCAATGTATTGATTAAGTCCCAAAGCAGTCTAGACGAGTTCTTATTGAATCCATAATACAGGTGAACTATGCTGCCATGAAAATGTCCATGAAATGGTCCTAGGTAACCTAACCACTCTTTATAACACTGTCTCTAAGGAAACGTGCACGTCGACTGGAAATAGGAATGCCAGGAAGCTATGCCCACAGGCCGGAGTGACAGGGCTCCTCCACCGTCTTCTCATACATGTGTCTCCAATGAGTCCCCTGGAGAAGGCTCTCCAGGCAGAAAGTTCCAATCTCTGTGCCCTTAGGAGAAGACAGAAGGATTCCCAAAGAGGAGCTGGAGCTGTGAGGACCGCATGGCCACCGTTCCACAGGGTGTGTGAGGGGGGCAATGAGAGTGAATGAGAGAAGCGGGGGAGGGGGGAGTGTGTGTGTGCACACTTGTGTGTTGGGGAGCTTCGAGAAGCCAGGTAGCACACAACCACTGTTCCTACTGGGTGTGGAGTTGGGGGGAGGGGGATATATTGTAAATGCGTGTGTGTGTGAGTATGCGTGTGTGTGTATGTGTGTAAAGAGAGTGTGTCATGGGAGCTGCAGACGCCGGGGAGCAGCAAACAGTCCCTGAGCAGATCCCATTCTGGATATCTCACAAAAAAAGAAGAAAAAAACAAAACGAAACAGAACACCAGAGTATTTGCTAAGGTGGTTGGAGAGAATACAATAACCAAACACACCAGCCCTTAATGAGATGAGTATTCACAAAAAGAAGATGGTTTTAAATACTAGGAACTGTTCAGTCACTCTCTTGAACATTAAGGAGTCCTCTGAACAACCAGGAGGATGTAGAGAAGAGGAATAAAGAGGGGCTATTAAGCATCAAAGCCAAGACTCTGGGGAAAAAGCTTGAAATCTCATAATAAATAAGAGGGGGGAAAAAAGCCTGAAAGATCTATAGGAACAAATGCATGTGTGATATTCTCATTTATACTAATTGCCATCATAATTTCTTCTATGGTTCAAATTGATTAATTCAAACTTCTTTTCCCCAGAGCCCATCAACTAAAATAGTTCCTATGGAAATATTCTCTTTTGAGGAAACTATTAAACACACAGCTCCATAAATGTATCACATGGAAAATTACCTCCTCTAAGGAGCTAGCTACGTAAAAGGTGTGATAGGCGAAAACATAGTACATTTGTCACTCCCGTTAGCAATATCAGTGCTAATGGGAAAGTACATGAACAAGAACACACACCTCTTAATTTGAATGTGTTACAAATAAAGACTAGATTAGTCACAGCTACTCAGATTAGATTTTAGCACTTAACGCTGAAATACTACATGAGGCAATGCTTATAGTGACTTTGCAGCACAATTTCAGCTATTTAATTACAGTTTTCAAACCATTTAATACCTCTTAGCACACTGAAATTAGACACGTATGCACGTGTGTTACACGGGTCAAGATTTTAGGTGTAACTCAATTATCTGCGTCCCTGGGAAATAAAGTGCTCCATTTACGTGAATTTTCTATATAACTGAGGCTTATCCCTTCATGCATTCTAAATCTCTGATTACATGTGTGGTCATCTGTAAGGAAAATCTTTCTTCAAAGTATTTCATTTCCCTGTTTCCTTTATAAGCAACTGGGTGGAAAGTATAGTGAAGTGATTTTGAGTTTTGTTTTAGGGATGAATCAAGACCATCATTAAGAATACTCATCACTGGAGTACTTTAATACAGTTCCTACTTTTTACATTTTGTCCGCTCCTTCAATGTCAGGCTTTTTAGCAGTCATTTCTCCCACGATTACTGTGACACCTCTAAGAGTCACAGATCTCATTATTTACTTCAGTTTAAGAGTCTGTTGCATCCTCCATGGACCATTGGGAGATGGTGGAATAACCAAACTTGTTAAGAAATATATTCAATGGGTGTCAATAAGGCTAGGAATGGTGGCATGAGGAGAAAAGCAAATGGTACTAGTATTCTTATTATTACTCAGAAATGGAACGACTAAGGTATTGCTGCATTCACCCTGTCAGTTTCCATTTCTAGTAGAAGAGAGCAGGGGAAATCTTCAACCCCAGACTCCACACCCGAGATTCAAGTTCCAGTGTAACCAAAGAAGCCACTTTCTCAATGGCCAAGGTTTTCTCAAATTACTTTAAAGCTGATGGTTCCCAATCTTACAGGTGCCTTACTTTAAGGCATACTTGTTTTCATTCATTCTTACATGATTCTAACTGCTCAGGCATTATGATCTGTGTGTTCAAATATACCAAAAAGGTTATGGTAGGGCAGCAGTTCTTTGAATTCTGTCATCAAATTTGTGACTACATCCAACAGAAGCAGTGGCTATGGTCACTGCTTATGAAAACAATTCTTAGATTCATAGTCATTCTTGAAGACTATACTTATAACAAGGCACTGTACTTCTTACAGCTTCATAATGCAAGGCTAGTTCCCTGCACAGCTGCAGCTTCTGCCTAGGCAGCCACATCTACGCTCCATTCCCGAGGTCATCCCCAGCTATGCTCCACTGAGACTCTCCCTGCTGCCCAGCATGAGTACACTTCAGTTCTCAACCAGGGCCTTTCTTGTCCTCTTCAAAACACCCCCTCTAAGACCATCAGCCCCTCACCGTTAGAGGTACTCCTAGGCTGCAGGACTGCAGGCTACGCTCCACTACACAGACTTGAACTTGACATCCCATTTCTTCAACCACAACCTCCTTACCTCCTATCTTCTATCCTCCTTAACAACCTATATAATCCTCAAACCTTCCACCTTTACCAATCAATTCCCATTTCCTGGTGATGCTGGGTTCCCTATATTGCTAGAGACACCAAAACTGAGGAACTCGATCCTCTACTTCTCAATGCCATCATTTCCCCTGCTTTTCCAACTGCTCTTCTGCCAAACACTTGGGATAGGTGTGCGATCAGAGAGGGCAGCAATCTAGTCGGGAGGCATGTTTATAACAAGTACAGGACAAGGTGAGAGACAGTTTACGACAGCTCCTGACTCCCCACATCCAACTGTGGAATTTGTACATGGATCTGCCAATCCTCGTTAAATTGTCAAAAATAACTTTAGTATAGTTAACTACAGGGATTTAATATGAGTATAGTAATCACAGTTTACCAAGCACTTTCACATATCTCTGAATTCTCAAAAAAAACCCCTCTGAGGTGCCTATGTTTGGTTGAAAGATGGGGAAACTGAGATTCAGAAAGACTGGATTGTGGCCAAAGTTATATATTTAGTGAGCAGGGGAGCTAAGGAGACAAATCACCCTGAGTCACCTGACTTCCTGAAATGTCCTGAGTGGATCCCTATCACAATTCTAGCCCTGGCTGGGACCACTCAGGAGGTATACACTTCTTTCTAATGAGCAAGAGAGACTGGGAGAAAGAAAAGGCAGGAGAAGAAGAAATACTATTACATTCATTTAAAAAAATCCTTACAGTGACTAGTTTATCATCCTTGATATAGATGGGAACAAGGCTGATATAAATTATTTATGATGTGTAACAGTTTAATGGAGTATAAAATAGATTCCTTTTTTCACAGTTAGTAAAAGCTGCAGGGCTCTTAATGTTGTCATATCCAGACTGAGCCTGGATCCTACTCATCTAGACTTTTTTTTTTTTTTTTTTGCGGTACGTGGGCCTCTCACTGTTGTGGCCTCTCCCGCTGCGGAGCACAGGCTCTGGACACACAGGCTCAGCGGCCATGGCTCACGGGCCCAGCCGCTCTGCGGCATGTGGGATCCTCCTGGACCGGGGCACAAACCCATGTCCCCCACATCGGCAGGCAGACTCTCAACCATGAGGGCCACCAGGGAAGCCCTCATCTAGACTTTTGACAGAAGCATCAATTTTCTAAATTGTTCTCTACCAACTACAAGTTAAGAAAAAGGAAAATGACTCACAGTGTTAATAATTGCGATTCTCTGAAGATACTAAAGAACCCACTATAATTTCACATCACTGAATTCTGTGGCTTTATACATCACAAGAATTTTCAGACAGTTTCTCCTGTGTGTTTTTTCTTATTAAAAGAAGATATACTGAAGAACTAAAAATGATATGATGGGATCTAGACCAGTATTATAGACTTGAAAATGCTGTATGACAACATCCATAAAACATGAAGAGAGAAAAATATATGACATAAACGTCCTCTGAAAAAGCAAACAAGTCATTCTCTTTATTCACAATGAAAACAGGAAGAGTAATCTAAATGAAGTTCATAGGTGAACTTCAATAAAAAAAACTCATGTTATTTATTAATAGCAAAATCCACATTACATGTGCTATCTACCACTGGGCACCTGATTGGCTGCAAGGGTTACAAAGCATCAAACCATGCAAGAGTAATAAAGGATCTGAGAGCAAATAGAGAGAAGGGACTCAAGCAAACAATGAAAAAAAGGAGACAGGATAAGGAATAAGCATGAATAGATGCTTTAAAGAACAAACTACCTGGTATCTAAAGTAATATTAAAGCACAAAAATTTCTATTTACACATACATTCCAAATACTGTATAATGGTAGTGCAATGCACAAAGAATAACCAAAGGGCTTGAGTGTTAAAATGCTTAATGAAAAGAGACTAATGTTCATTTTGAAGAACAGATGTATAATATCAATAAAGAAATTTTGAAAATTAATGGTAATCACTGGGGAAGTGACTTAAACATTTTTTAAAGTGTAAATCTATTGATACAATAATTTAAATGGTGTGGTATTGGTTCAAGAATTGGTAAATATACCAAATGAACAGAATTCAAGTACCAGAAACAGCTTTAATTCTACAACAGAACGTAGTATTAAAAAAACCCAAAGTACCTCAAAGGAGAATGGGTAAATTATTTATTTAAAAAACCAATACTGCAAAACTTTCTAGAAAAACCTAGTGTGATACCATATGCCAAAATAAATACAAGACTGAATAAAAATCTCATTGTTAAGAAGTTGAAAACACAAAAAGTAGAAATAAAACTTTTAAAATAAATCTTACAAACCTCTCTAGCATATAATTACTCTAAAAAGAAAAGACTGATAGATTTGACAATCTACAAATTAAAACATAAAAATATTTTAAAATACCAGAAAATGAAAAAAGGTGAATGAAAATGAAAGAGCAATTCAAATTAACAGTGTGTGTCTGTCTCTCTGTCTCTCTGTCTCTCTCTGTCCCCCCTCCCATATCTAAGAACAACAAATAAAAATGAGATCCTCTGTTTCATTTTCAAGTTGATAAATGATCGAAGAAATTATAATGCTGGTTAGTGGGCAGGAAATTAGGCTACTATGAGTATGAATTGGTACAAACCTTCTGGAGAGAAATTGAGTGTGTGTGTTTAAGACAAAAACATTAAAACACACCCTTACATCAAACACACTTGCTTCTAGAAATTTACTGAAAAAACAGAAAATACATCATGGATCTCAGCAAAGATTTAGCCAAGAGGAATATTCTTCTTTATAGCTTTGTTGATAATATTGGAAAAACAAAATAGAAACAATATAAATACCCAAAAATAGGGACGTGGTTAAATATCCAAACGATACTATATCCACAAGACTGCTATAGAAGAGTAGTAATAATACAGAAAAAATATTCACAACATATTGTTTCATTAAAGGTTTTAAATTAGTAGTGCAAAATGAGCCCAAACTTGTACACCTCTACCCTACCTATAAAAATCCCAGAAAGTGTGTGCGCGCACATATGTGTGTACATCTGTAAATATAATGGTAAAAAAAATGAGACTCATACATAAAATATTAACAGTAGTCATCAGGAGTGGTAGGATTATAGATGTTTTATTTTTTCAATACTACTAGTATACATTTTTCTACAACAATCGTGGTTTTCTTTTATTTTTAATATAATTGTCTATATGAAACATAACTTTTTCCAAGATGGAAACCTACTCTAGACTTCTTCGTTGCTCTCATTCCTTATCAGTGCATAAAGAACTTCTTCAGTGACTTTATAGGCAGTCACCATAACTGAATTCTCTTAGCTTGTAACAATTTGCCAGTTGATTATCTTGGTTTTCCAGGTACGCAGTCTGCAAATAATGGAAATTTTACCTCCTCCTTTCCATGTTTTTCCCTCCATTTTTTTCTCTTATCTAATAGTCTTGGTTAAAACCTCCAGAATGATAAAAATAATGGACATCCTCTGTTCTGACGTTAATAGAAATGCTTCTTTTAAATTACCATTAAGAATCAAGATTGCTTTGGGGGTTTTCTTTTTTCTTTTTTTAATCTACTTTTAAAAAGACTCATCCTGGGACTTCCCTGGTGGCGCAGTGGTTAAGAATCTGCCTGCCAATGCAGGGGACACAGGTTCGAGCCCTGGTCTGGGAAGATCCCACATGGAACTACCGAGCCTGCACTCCAGAGCCCGCATGCCACAACTACTGTGCCAGCGCACCACAACTAGTAAAGCCCACACACCTCGAGCCTGTTTTCCGCAACAAGAGAAGCCACAGCAACAAGAAACCCGCACACCACAACAAAGAGTAGCCCCCGCTCGCCACAACTAGAGAAAGCCCGCGTGTAGCAACAAAGACCCAACACAGCCAACAATAAATAAAATTAAATAATAAATCTTTAAAAATAAAAATTAAAACTAAAAATAAATAAATAAAAAGACTCATCTTAAGATGGTGCTGCCTAAAGCTAAAAGGATTAAATATATGCAAAATGTAAAAATAATCTGAAATACTACTCTTCAAATAAGGCTTGGTACTCCAGAACTCTATTTTTTGCGGTAAAGGAATATAACCCAATAGATTAAATCTCTTCAGCACTGTGTGTATATTTATACATATACATACACATCTCTACACACACACCCCTTCCAATGGATTGCCAAGCATCAAAATTAATTTCTATTCTCTACTAAAAAGTTAAAATAATTTCTATGTGATTAAATGATCCCAAACTACTTTACTTTTAAAAGTGATACATAGGAAGAAAAGGGGAAAGACCAAAAGAAAACACATGCAAAAGCAAGCTGGAAAGATAACATTAACATAAAGAGTAAGCAATCATTTGTGTAATTCTCACTTAAGCAAACTCAACTTGCATTAATAAAATTTTGTTTTAAAAAAAGTTTTAAAAAAGACAGTCTACTGAAATAAATACTGAAGATCAACTAAAATGTAGACCACTGGCATGAGGCACACGAAAAGTACACATAAGATTTTCTGAATTGTTTGAAAACACCACCACGATCTGCACCAAGAAACACCAGTTAGCAATTATACTAATAAACACTGGCATAATCTTCAGAGGGCAGATTTACAAAGGTTATATAAACATTTTTACAGAAAATGATAAACAGAACCATCTGCATGCACACACTGCCCAAACATCCACTTAATATATATAAACTGGATCAAAAACTAGATATGTTATTATTATATCCAACATTTTTAAAAAATCAGGTTGATGATTACTGTATTTGGTCTTGATAGGAAATGCTCAGTTAACCACAGGGGAATAATTTAACTAAAATCTTAAATTGGCCTTTTTTTTTTTTTGGAAGAGAACAGTGAGAAATTCAAGAGCATCTCAATACCTTTGAAAGTACCTGATTTGGTGAAAAACAGTGCCTGCACAGAGCAGGCACTCATTAAATACCTGTAAATAAAAATCGGTCCATTTTAGAGCCCTATGTCTGGAACATCACTTAGAACTCTTCTTGTGACTATACTCAGTATGGCTGAGAGGATAAACTGTGTTGACACTGGACTCTCGTGTCATTTGGGCCTTCATTCAATTGGGAATGACAAATATTCTATCTTTTTTTGTTACTGGTCATTGAGAGTTAACTTCAGGAATTTTTTTTTCAAAAATGATTAGTCTTATATTCTTATTTTATAAATATAAATGCAGAATGACAACTGGCATATATCAGAGTTCCAAAGTGATAGAATGCTATTTTTATGCAAACTTCCATCTCTGTTACTGACTACAGCCTGATACATACACATTTTAACAAATGAATGGATGAATGAATAAATTCCCATTATAATGTCTTTAATGAGAATATCCAAATTTTATATTTTCTTTTATTTTTTGTTTTTTAATGCTCAAATCCACAGTAACTTTTACACCATCCTAAAACTTCTGCTAAGCCACTGAGTTTTATCAGCAGTCTGTTCTACCAAAAAAAAGTTCATGAATCAGCATTCTCTTTTGCTGAACAAGCATTACTTTTACTCCTTTTCAAGACATGAACTAATGAGTATTTATTTATAAGACAGACCATTCTGTTAAAATGCTAGAAAATCTAACGAAGATTGTTGCTTTTATGTAAAATAAAAATGCTTTTTTAAAGTAAGTAGACAAAAGGATACCCTAGCAAAATTTATTTCTTATATGTATGGCTAATCACTACAATGAGTGCTTTAAATTTACTATGTCTTATAACAGTCAAAGGCATAATTTTATTCATCAAAAATTAAATAAAATAAACCATGTAGCACAAATAACCAGAAACAAAAGGTACTTTATCTTAATATGTAAGCACACCTTCTTGGCTTTTGTATTAATTTATTTTCTTTCCTTCCTTCTTGCCTGCCTGTCTTCCAAAGCAAATTCAACAGCACTTCACTTTCTTTTAAAACTTTACACAAGAAGTTCGGGGAAAGAAAACAAAAACTCTAATGGCAGTAAGAATGCAAAATAGAAGTTTCCTAAACTATAGCCTTAAAAAATGAGATACTGCTCAAGTTTAAAAGAAATACAGAAATGAGAACCACAGATTTTTTTAGTTTAATAGATATCATTGTTTTATATTTAACTGATATAGAAAGACTCAAATGTTTAGTGTAATTGTTGAACACCTCAATTTATTTTTGAAAGTTATACCTTTCAAGCAATATAAGTTGAGAGCGCACTAAATATACCACTTATTTCATGATATTATAATAATATCATTGCATTCGAAAACCGCATGGATCTACATGGATGATGTTTAAGCATAAAAACCTTGCTGCCAATTTTCAAATGTTAAACTCCAAAAGAAAAAAGTATCAGGTAGCCAATTTATATAATTAAACATTGAGTAAAGTTTGATTTCCCCCTGTATGTCAGTTTTATTACTATATTTCAAATATGATATATAGATAGAAGTAAAGACTCCAAAAGGAATATCACCATAAAATAAAAATGTGACAACAATCCCTCAGGCAGACACAAAACACAGCCATTGTGAAAAAGAGATAGGGGCAAATACAAAAATAAGTGACTAAATAAATAATACACAAATTTTGTAATGTCATTATCAAACAATAAGACTCATTTTTTTAACCAACGTACACACCAGACTGAGAGTTCCTATTTTGGAACTTCCTTCTTAGTCAGCCTTCCAAAAATTCAAGAAAATCGGTCTCATTAGTTTATAGTCACTCGTTGTGTCTAAGCGAAAACGTTATTCCAGTTTCATCACCCACCAGCCTTGACTCCAAATGATTTCTGGCTGCTCCCAAAAATTAAATCTATTCTCAGCTGATGAAGATTTATCACCTTGGAGGATATGCAAAGAAATGTGCTTTTTAAGGTAATTCTTGAAAGAAAGAAAAGAAAAAGAGGGGAGGAAAGAGAGAGAGGAAGAAGGAGAGGGAGAGACAGAGGCAGAGAGACTTGGAGAAAGGGCAGTTCTAGGAGAATAAACACGGCTTCCCAAGGAGAGTCCTTTAGAAGGAAGAACTTCATGCATGATCTTGGTTTATTTTTGAACAGTTCTCATTATAGTCATACTTCTACAGGCATGAGTTGGTTGACAGTGGAGACTCTTTTGTGTTTATGTGACCAACAATGATAACAAATTCAAGAAGAAAAATTTTCTATAGAAAATCAGTCACTAATGTTCAAATAACCTATGTGTCTACTCAACATAATATACAAATGGCTTTTTAGTGTAAGATTTTTTCCTCCATTACACAACTGACAATTGACTTTCTCACAGCTAAAGCTTTAAAATGGCAAAACAGATTTTGAAGACATCTTCTGTAATTAAAAACGGCTGCTTAGATGCTGAGAGAAAATTTCTTAAGGATAACATTGCTTTTCACTTTTCTCTTAAAAGATTCAAATGAAAGAGAAATGTGTTGAAATCAAATAATTAGAATTCCATTTGGTCCATCACCCCTTTTCAAAATTTATTTAAAGATTCTAGATTTTACTGACAACTTTCTTTTTAAACATCTTTATTGGAGTATAATTGCTTTACAATGGTGTGTTAGTTTCTGCTTTATAACAAAGTGAATCAGTTATTTATATAATCACCACAATATCAGGAAAAGAACAGCATTTGGTGTTTTTTCAAATGAATGTATGTAATCAAAAAGTCAATATGATTTATAATTGCAAAGGAGTTGTCAAGATATGTTAAATATCTAAATGCTTTCTAAACTGGCTTTGCATCAGAAAGCTCAAATATCACTTCTGAAGACCATGTAATTTTGGCAGATTGATAACCCCTCATAATATCCATCTCACCTTTACCTGTAATAAGGGCTCTGATGTTTAGCAGGGCTCATTATCATCCTAGAGGGAGGAAAAAGACATTTCCTAGCTTCCCTTGATGCTGGGTGTGGACAGGTAACTAAGGTGTGATGAAGAGAATGTGAGGGTAGGTGGTAAGTGTACCTTCCAGGACTCATTCTAAAAGAGAGGGGAATACAACCCTACTTCTCCTCTTTCCCCCACTCTGTTCTGTTGTCTGAAACAAGGATGTGAAAATAAGCTTTCTTGGACCCCATGGATGAGGACTAACCATAAGAAAATACTAATATAAAGTTTAAAATTGCAACTTTTACCTTTTAACCAGCCTGCATTTATTTGTTTTAGTATAAACAGTTAATTGTTACAGAATGCAAAAATATATGAAGCATCCTCCAGAAATGAATACCCTTCCCCAATTCATCAACTGACTCTAAATTTTAAATAGTCCAATTTAAAAATAATTGATAACAATGAATAAATGACCTCATACAGTGTCAAGATTTCAAATAAATTAAAGAAAAAAAACTCTCAGATCCTAGAGTTAATCAGATATGTCTTAAGACCTTTAAAAATCAAACTATTTGATTCCTAAGCACCAAGAAAAGTATACTGAAAAAACAGGGTCTCTCCCAAAAAGGTGACAGAAGTGTTGTGTAAAAATTTTAATATTGGTGAAGTTACAAAAATCATTCCAGAGGAGCACAGATTAACTAAAACAACATTCAAGTAAAGAGGTTAAAGGACACACACAAGTCAGAAGCCCTGGCCATTGCCACTGTCAGCTGTATAAACTGGACTGTATCCAATTTCCTCTTAGTTCTCAATTTGGTTTTGGGAAATGGGGTAATATGCCCCCTGTGACTTAACAGTACTGTTGTAGACATTTAAGTATGAAAAAATTCTTTTAAAAAAAGAACGAAAAAAGGTATGAAAAAACATCTAAAAAAAGCAGATGCTTTACAAATATAAGGAACTAGTATTCACAAAGCTATGTACACATGCTAAAATACAGGTTGGCTTTCATGTTGAAAAAGTAAAGAAAGTAATTTTGCTTTTCTTAATATGTCTTTATAAATGCATTCATATTTAAAAATCTAATAAAGATCTCTTCTCACCTGCCCTTGACATTTCAGGAAAAAGATGGCTTAATTTGCCTCTCTGAAGATTTTCCCCTCACAACTAAATAAATAAGCAAGCCTAGTATTTACCAGTATTATGTTAAAATGACTTATACCTGACAAAACATTTTTCATCTTATAAAATGAGAAAAACACTGATTCCATGATTGATCATAAAACAGAGTACGAAAGACCACCAGTGGACAGTCCAAACACACACCAGAAGAAGGCCTTTGGTGGGGTCAACGGTGCTAAGAAACTCTATAGTTTTTTCAATTAAGATTTTATTAAGTGAGTTTTTTTAATTAACTGTTTTAAAATGTCTGAAAAAATAATTCCCAGCTAGTACATTAAGCACTGTCAATTGTGTTAGACTGTACACAGTATGTTGCTATGTGGTTTCTCAATTTTGCCAAAATTACATCTGAGAGAATGAAAACCATTTGTCTACATTTAAAATTCCTCATCTCTACAACTCAATATTTTTCCTTGATGCATTTTAAATGCCCTAGTAGAAATTATTTGAAAAGAAACCATTAAAGGTATGCTAATGACTCTGAATTGTGACAGATGCTGTGGAAACAGGCCTGTTGGCTGAGGCACAGCACCATTAGCTATCCATCATAAAGTCCTCTGGACTTGTTCATTTATTACTGCTGTGTTGCTCAAGGGGGGAGAAAAACAGCAAGAGTTTCTCTTTCTGAGGCAAAAATCATAAGCCACTCACTTATTCTAATGTCACAATCCCCACTGTTTATCTGCATGATAATTAGGAAAAGCAGAAGTAGTGAAATATTGTTTCAACAACGTGATTGGAATTAAACCACTGAAAAGGCCAAGGAGAAAGTTCCACATGCTTACTGACTGGTGGGTCTCCAACATGAGACACTAACTGCAGGGGAAACAAGTCCTGTTTCCCAGAATGAATCAAGGGGTGGAATTCCCAGCCTCACAGGATGGTGCAGAGGGCAGAAGAGAAGAATTTAGAAAGAGGTGATGGAAATGCATCATTAACTCTGAGAATCTTCTGTCTACAACCTGTTAGGATTATTTGTTGATGACCCATTTTGAGGAAAAACACTGATCCAGCCACTGTGGGAATCAAAAACTATAGCATTACATTCTTCCAAAGGGCCTGCGTACACACTAGCTCACTGGATCCTACCAAGAAACCCATAAGGAAAATATCATGTTGATTTTGGAAGTGAGGAAACTGAAATCCAGACAAAAGTGAGGTGACTAGCTGAATAGCAAAAGCTCACGAGCTCAAGAGTCCAGAACTCAGGTCTTCTATCTCTAAAGCCAGTGCTCTTTTCCCAAAGACCAAACAAGAATGAAGTGGCATTAAGGGGGAAGAGACAAGAAAGAAGGGTAGGGAGAGTTTCTTTGAATCCCAACAAAAATATGAAGATTAGGACTGCATAACATGTTTAATACAGATTTTATAATCATATAACATGGAGGAAGCATGAAAATGTGTACAGGCACTGAGGCCTTGGCACACCAATGAACAGCCTTACTATCATTGGGCTTGCACCAAAGCTGCTCCAACTCAGTCATAGAAAGAAATGAAATTGGGTTATTTGTAGTGAGGTGGATGGACCTAGAGTCTGTCATACAGAGTGAAGTCAGAAGGAGAAAAACAAATAACCATGTGCTAACACATATATATGGAATCTAAAAAAAAAAAAAATGGTTCTGATGAACCTAGTGGCAGGACAGGAATAAAGATGCAGACGTAGAGCATGGACTTGAGGACACGGGGAGGGGGAAGGGTAAGCTGGGACAAATAGATAGCTAGTGGGAAGCAGCTGAATAGCACAGGGCGATCAGCTAGAGGGGTGGGATATGAAGGGTGGGAGGGAGACACAAGAGGGAGGGGATATGGGGATATATGTATGCATATAGCTGATTCACTCTTGTTATATAGCAGAAACTAACACAACTTTGTAAAGCAATTATACTCCAATAAAGATGCAAAAAAAAAAAAAAGAGGAGGAGGATGCCTTGCTTTTCTCATATCCTCCATCAGTTGTTCACAATGAGGGCTGAGCAACAGATTCATGTATTTTAAAAACACACACGCCCAGGTCCCACCCTGTAAGTTTGAGTCCACCTGGGCATCTGTATTGACAGGGGACTCTGGTGGCCAGCCAACCTTGGGAACCTCCATCCTACGATCACAGCTCTTCCTTTTGCACCTGTACTCACAGCTGATAGAGAAAAGGAGGTTGGTGCAAAATTCCCAGCTTTAAAAGTCATCTACAGGGCTTCCCTGGTGGCGCAGTGGTTAAGAATCTGCCTGCCAATGCAGGGGACATGGGTTCGAGGCCTGGTCCGAGAAGATCCCACATGCCGCGGAGCAACTGAGCCCGAGCGCCACAACTACTGAAGCCCGCGCGCCTAGAGCCCATGCTCAGCAACAAGAGAAGCCACCGCAATGAGACACCCGTGCACCATGGTGAAGAGTAGCCCCTGCTCGCTGCAACTAGAGAAAGACCACGTGCAGCAATGAAGACCCAATGCAGCCAAAAATAAATAAATAAATAAAATTTATTTTAAAAAAAGTCATCTACAGATTTTACAAGAGCAAGTGAAGGACAGGAAGTGCAGCAAGGAATTAAATAATAAACAATCCTGTCCAGGAAAGTAATATCAAGCCTAAGGGATTTTTAACTACAGAAAGGAAAGCACTCAAGACAGCCCTAAATGGATGGATGAGAAGTTCACTTACATAGAAAATATAATAAACTCATGCCATATAGAGTTTGCTGAGCATAGGTGTCTGACAAAAAGTGTTAATACCCTAGGCTCAAGCGTTTGTACTAACAATTTGCCACTGAAGTCTAAATTATAGATTGTAGTAAAACCAAATGCTCATTATGCACAAAAAGATTCTAAGTACCCACCTTTTCAATGGGAGCTGGCCCCCAGGCACTAAGGAATAATGATAATAGGGGAGGCGGCAGTAAAATATGTACTACACCTTTAAAGAGACCTGTGAAGTGTTCTAAAGAGGTTTCTTATAGCCATCTATAAAGTCAATGTATCTATTATTTATTTATTTTAGAACCATGTGGTAATAAACTCAGTATTATATCAAGTTCTCCAATTAGCTGCCTACTCTCACCAGTGAAAAGGACTGTTTAAATGACAAGTGCTTCGTTTATATGTATAAGTCCTCTCGACTCCATCAAGGAAATTGGTCAGGGACACCTAGTCTTATAAAAGAACCTTATAGAGACCTCTACTCTACGGAACTTCACGAAGTGATTACAACCTTCTCAAATGCTTTCAGTTGAATACACTGCCAGGAGGCAGGCAGGTTTAATGAAGACTCTGAAGACACCAACCACAGCATGTAGGAACAGGGCCCTGTCACCTGCCTGTCTCAGCTGCGTTCCTCTGTCCACTCAGACGGATTGCCCAGGAACCACAGCTCTACCACCTTCCTGATTGCTCCTGGGGGCCTCCCCACGATCAATGCTCCACCTAACAGAACAGCCTTGCCATATGGTTGATCAGAGCAGCCCCAAATGAATCCAAGTTGCCATTATACCAAGATCTGGACTACTGGACAATCCAAAGGAGCCCCTTCACAGCCAAGTCTCCCTGGCCTCACATCTGCCGATTCATACTGATCGTCTTCTGACAGTTATACAGGAGGTTCCAGCAGGCCTGCTCAACTTATGACATCTCTTGTGAACAGCATAGGAATGGAACATTCAGTAAGCATTACTGAGCTCCTACTGAGTGTAAATAAAGCCCTGTGTGAAAATACAAGTATAAATGACATGGCTCTTTTCTGCCTCTCCCGCCCGTACAATGGAATTCACATTCTAAAATGCGAGATGAACACACAC
Organism: Lagenorhynchus albirostris; assembly: GCF_949774975.1. Taxonomy (NCBI): domain Eukaryota; kingdom Metazoa; phylum Chordata; class Mammalia; order Artiodactyla; family Delphinidae; genus Lagenorhynchus; species Lagenorhynchus albirostris. Next base: position 19,783,649 of record NC_083102.1, on the reverse strand, counting down.
TTGACCAGAACATACTTTACTGAAACAGGGTATTAAGGTCATAACTAGCGTGACCATATGTCCTGGCTTCCAGGGAATGTCCAGGTTTATGTGTGCTGTCCTGATGTAATTAATGAATAGTGCCTCCTTTCACCTTCTCTGTTTGGATGATAAATTATAGGGTCACCCTAGTCATAAAAGAGTTATGAACAAAAGGTTTTAGAAATATGGAAAGGTTGTTGATCATTTATGAATTAGAAAACCAGGAAGGCTTTATAAAGACAATATTTATGCTGGGCTTTGAAATGAAGGGCAAAATTTAAATGAGGGGCTAAGAGGTGGTGGAGAAGTAAAAGATGACATTCAGGCAAGAGGACCAGCATGAAGAGAGGAAAAGCAGCAGGGCATGGGGGCTGTCAGCCTAACTAGCTTATTTTGTAAGTGGTAGTCTATATTATGGCCACTGTAAGTTTTCTGAGAGCAAGGACTATGTTCGATCTTGTGTTTTCCTGGCTCCTGACACAGCACCCAGCACAGAGGATGTGCACAAAACCTATAGGTTATGAGAAAACCATAATTCAAAAAGAAACATGTACCACAATGTTCACTGCAGCACTACTTACAATAGCCAGGACATGGAAGCAACCTAAGTGTCCATCGACAGATGAATGGATAAAAAAGATGTGGCACGTGTATACAATGGAATATTATTCAGCCATAAAAAGAAACGAAATTGAGTTATTTGCAGTGAGATGGATGGACCTAGAGTCTGTCATACAGAGTGAAGTAAGTCAGAAAGAGAAAAACAAATACCGTATGCTAACACATATATATGGAATCTAAAAAAAAAAATGGTTCTGAAAAACCTAGGGGCAGGACAGGAATAAAGACGCAGACGTAGAGAAGCTGGGACAAAGTGAGAGTAGCACTGACATACATACACTACCAAATGCAAAACAGATAGCTAGTGGAAAGCAGCCGCATACCACAGGGAGATCAGCTCGGTGCTTTGTGACCGCCTAGAGGGGTGGGATAGGGAGGGTGGGAGGGAGGCTCAAGAGGGAGGGGATATGCGGATATATGTATATGTATAGCTGATTCACTTTGCTATAAAGCAGAAACTAGCACACCACTGTAAAGCAATTATACTCCAATAAAGATGTTATTAAAAAATTAAAAATAATAACCTATAGGTTAATAATCATGTGTTGCTATTCAGCTGATGAATCAAGGTAAGCAACATTATTCCACTTTGTCACATTACACAGCTCTGCTGTTTCAAGAGGAAGACTATGGCCACAATACTAGCAATTTTCACTGGCCCCAGAGTTTCAGAGCATGTACAGGAAACGACTAGAGCTGGTAGAACCCAAATCGCTGCAGTTACAGGGTCAGAGGTTAGGGTGAGACAATCACCCAGAGACAAATATTATTGAGAAGTGGTTGAGAGGTGAGAGCAAGTGACAGTGCCAACACGTGCCACTTTAGCCCTCCCCTGTGCTACCTCTGGCATCTCAACAAAAACGATGCTATCATGCTTAGAGACCAGAGGGACCCACAGCTGTGGACCGTTCAACTGCTCATAGGGCAGAGCTCCAACATGCTACAAAGTCCTGCACAGAAAAGCCACAAGGGCAGCAGCAGTTCTTAAGGGACTGAGGTCCCCCCAGAGAGGAAGGATTTCTGCCTCCAGACTGTCACATCTACTCCTCTCTGGGTTGACTTGCCAGCCCTCACAATCACACGAGTCCACTCCCTAAAATAAATCCATCTTTACATATGTGTGTGTGTACGTGTATATAATATACACACATACACACATGTGCACACACACCCGACTGGTTCTGTTTCTCTGGAGAACCCTAATACAGATTTACCGAATATTAAGCCTAATATCTGTATAGTGTTATGCAGTTTTAAAGAATGTTTTCAAAAACTTTGTCATCTCACCCAATTATCAAAATTTTTCAAACTCAAATATAAAAGTTCAAATGCCCTGAATAGTTATAAAGCAATCTATAGGTATAAGGTAGCACGCACACATACCAAAAAAAAAAAGATCAAGAGGTTGAATTAGGGCATTAAATACTGAGTTAACTATTTTTATTCCCTTAGGGTTAACTCCCTTTCTTCCTAATCTGTAACTATTTCAGACATAGTTTCAGACAATTCCTCCTAATAAATGTAAACTCCATTAGGGCAGGGTTTTTTGTTGTTATTGAGGTTTTTTTGATGTATCCCCAGCATACAGATCACAGTGCCGAGCATATAGTAGATTCTAAATGAATAATTCCTAAATACAAATGCAAATGAAATACATACATACACAAACACACACATAGGTATATACATATGAGGGAAAAGCAAGAAGAGAAAGTTCACTCTTGCTAAATTAATGGGCACTAGTTATGATGGGCAAGCTATGTTTTAAATTACTGTAAGAGCTTTGCTATAATTCCACATAAGTACAATATAATCTCGTAATCATACAATGAGGTCTATCAATGATCATTATTCACTGTATTCGATGACCATATTGCTGCCTCTTTGTTTCAAGGTAAGAGCAGAGAGAAGTCAGGGACATTGACTCACTACCTCAGTACTCGTAATAGTGGCCTTGAAGATAACTGACAAATAATATGGGCCTTTCCCCCAGTATTTAAGAGAAATTATGGCATAGGCACCGGTATCACTGTCTAGGAAGTTATAACATTAATCTTTTCCCAGATACTTAAGGCTCCTAGGTGAGGAGACAGATAAGTGGTAGAACAGGCAGCTGAGAAAACTGTGATATATAAAGGAGAGACAGAAGAGCTGGTTAGCCAAAGACAAACATGCACCCACATCACTCTCCTGAAGAGCTATCTACCCCAAATGCCCTCTGCATGCCTGGCTTACGATGCAGGGAGGCTGCCCATCCTCAGTGAGGCTTCTCATCTCAAGCCAGTCCAAGCTTGTAGAATGATCCCTGACCTTTCTGTTCTCTGGCCTGCAATCCTTGGAGCATATCTGGAAACCATGACTGAAGATGAAGAAAAACTTCCTAGAGAAAGATTTAAGTGCTGGTCCTCACTCTGTCACTCTATCCCTAAGAGCCCTGGGCCTCTCTCTTCACAAACAGAAGAAGAGGAGGTTAGGCAGGGCGATTTCTACTGTCTCCTCAAGTTATACCGAGAAGTACAGTGAGCATGCAAGATGATTTTGCCTCCATCTACACCAAGGCTGACTGGCCTCTGAGAAAGGAGAGAGAAAGGAGCTCGAACCCAAACAGCAGGCTCTGAACAAAACTAAGAAACGGCCACAGCACTCTGACTGTGAGGCTCTCGTGTCAAGGGGCATGTCCTCCAGAGCACACACTTTTCAATTCCCTTTATTCAACGACATTTGGGAGAAGAGAGGCCCAACCCGGCACATAGCACAGGGGCTATCACTGAAAACGGCTTCGGGCCACCTGTCAAAAGGCCCCAGTGAAGAATTAATTATTTTGGTGAACTTGGTACTGCACATTTAGAAGCCTAGTTTGCTAATGGCCTAGAAGTTTACAGAGACATACAAATCAACTAAAAGGCCAAATTATCACTTTAAAATAAGAACCACACCTGCCAAGAACAGGCATGTGGGACGTCCAGCCAAGACATGTGCTTTCTACAGGTCATCTATGTGGAAAGCCAAATCGTAACTGGAAGGTTATTCGATGAGCTTTATGACCTGAAAATGTGCTGGCATGAAACTAAGACAGCTTGCATTAAGGATCTGCACAAGAGGCAGGCATCCATCAGGACCACACAATTGTTAAACCAGGGCTGGGGTGGGATGGACTCAAGAATTGCTTATCTTTTTGAATCTTTTCTTTCCTTCTCTATATAAAACTCTAACGTAATAAGTAATGACTGAAGATATCTATTTTTTTTTGCTATATATAAGTAAATTAATACTTATTCAATTCAGAGAATCAGGTAAACACAGAAATTGTTTTAAAAATATAAGGAAAAAAAGAAAGAAAAAAAAAACCCACAATCCTATACCAAGCTTTCTGTCTGGGCAGATACACAAATATTAAAGAGCATGTTGGCTTTTATTCTACTAAATATCATATTGCAAACTAGTCCCATGATATTAAATAATCTTTTTAAAACTTTAACGACTGAAAAAAAATCAAGATCGACATACTGTTTCTTTGGACGTGTTAATATGGTCAATCAATGACAGGCAAGTCTTGTTCTGAAGTCAGAGTATGTTCTGAACTTTATCTAAGGTGACTTTTTCTCCCTTGTTTTTAAGTTACTGAAAGGAGACTCTTCCTGCGCTCCACAAGCTCAGATCAGACCTCCCAAAACAAAAGTGCCCTGTCTGGTTAGAACCTTTAGGCCTTATAATAAAACCTCCACAGTGACACGGTGGCAATGTGACACACTAATACCTCATCATGGTAACTGGGAGAGGAGGAAAAGGTGTGTCCCCTTTCCCCAAATACCAACTAGCATCTTTTGTGCCCAGGTAACAGATGTGTCTATCAAAAGCGGTCAAACTGAACACTCAGCACTTTTCCCCCTTAATGAGAGAGAGGGAAATAAGAATTCCAGATCAAACTGAGATGAGTGTGAGGCAATGCCAGATCAGTAAAAAGGATACTTTGGGGGAGGCATAACCTAACAATAGTGTCAAATCATATCACTACTCTGCCCACATGCAGGACGAGCTCTAAGCCCCCAAACTAGGTTATGCTCACGTGACAAACTTTTTTCAACTTCCAACAATGTCTATACTACAAACCTGGGAAACAGCTCCCAAAGCCTTGTATCAAACTGTGGACACTTTAACAACAACCCCTTAATATACAAGCAGCCTATTACACTTGCTTGTGTCCTGTCTTCAATGACATGGGGACAGGAATATCTTTTGTACAGCTTCTCTAGGATGACAGGCATTAACAGAAATGCATGGATGGATTTACGGCTGGCATGGATCAATTTCCAGTTATTTTACAATTATTGATTAGCAAAGTCAAACAGGCTTTGCTACTTGCCAGACAAAAAGCTAAATCTACTCTCACCCCTTCATAAATCCTGAGAAAAAGCCAAAGAAACATGAAAACTGATGTATTTGGAAACAAAGCATGCCAATACAAGATTATAACCAACTCAAAGCTGAGAATCAAGTGACAAATGTATCTCCAGAACAGAGCTTGAGAAACTGGCAGTCTTGGCAAGTCACCCTCACTGGCAGCAGCATAACCTTTGCTGTGATCAGAATTGAAGGGAGGCTTTTTCCCTTCAAGTAAAAGATTTCTGTCAGGGTGAACATATTTTAATCCACCACATGCATTTGTCCCATGTCATTTACAAGGACAAAACCTGACTACTTCAAGAGTCTGCTTTTGCTGTGTCACTGTACAGGCCTGTGTACATGTTCCCAAGGCTCGCCGAAAACATTAAAAACTCAGAGGAGGGAGGAGAAGAAGAGTGGGGAAGCAATGTTATACACGCAGAGCATATGCAGAGCTTAAGATATACCTTGGAAATGGTGACCTCCAAGATGGAGGAGATACATGGTGAAAATATGCTGCAGGAGGGTTGTTGTTTAGAACTTGCTCTTTTTGGTGCCTTCAGGGTTAGAACTGAGCCAGTTTCTTTAAAATATATTAAGTTCTTCAAGGAGTTAAAAGAAAAAGTTTGAAGCACCAATACATTCTCCAACCCCCATGCATGGCAGGAACATTCCAAAAATGTCACTGTCCATGGGTCGCAAATTTAACACGGGGGTTGATGTTAGCAAAGGAAGAAAAATTATGTCAGGAATGGGCAAGGTAGAGATACAATGGTCATATTAAAAATTAACAAATGATTTTTAATGAGTTAAAGAAACAAATGGGAAATAAATGGAAAATGAAGTAAGCATTTGAAAAGACGAATCTTTGAACTTATAGGTGGTTTACTATAACCCAGAAATTTAAGGCATTTAACACAGAAAGGTACTTAACAGTCATTTTTTAAAGTTATAAAGTAGATCAATTTCTGTGTCTCTTAATTTGATTGTATATATATATTTTTTTTTAATGATATCAATTTAAGTCTATTTTCCTAACAATGGTTTGAGTTTTCATTCTAAGCCAATAAACACATATTAGCAAAAAAATCCCATCTTCTTATATCCAAGAAAAGGACCCCTCTCATTTTGACCCTTTCAATATACAGTGACTGCTAACAGCATTTATACTGTGACTATGATTAAATCACTTCTACTAATCAGAATAAGTTTTCAATAACAAAAATCCAATTTAACCAAGGAAATACAGGCTTTCAACTTTTTCTTTTTTTAAATGGACTGTTTTTAATAACTAAAGAAAATTAAAATAGATGTGACTCTTGGAATTGGTAACCTATTCATAAAACAAAATTACTTTATGAAAAGTCAATTTATAAGTATATAGAACTTTGCATTCTCTAAGAACTCCTGTATTTATATATTTATTCATCGAGGTAACAGACTTGAAAGAAAAGTACATTCACAACCTTGTCCTCATTTTCAACAAATGGAAACAAAAGGCATAAAGAAGAAAAACAATTTGCCTAAAATTACATGGAGTAGTAACTGGGCGTGTGGGGCAGGGGAGGTGCGGAGGGAAGGATACTTCAGATAAAATTACTGTTCAAAAAACTCTGGAGAAAAATAGTAGAACAGTTTACTCTCTAATAATTTTTAATGATACAACTTGGATGCCTGCTACATTTCAAGGACACGGAATCTACACAGATGTTGGCAAAAGCATTTAAGTTGTTTTAGTTTTGGTTCATATAAAGAAAATATCCAAAACATTTATTCCTTCACCCACAATATAGAATATTAATCTATATGTCTGAATGAAACTCTTCACCTCTTTGCGTCCATCCTTCTTTCATCTTTCTAAAACTCTAGCAATGACAGCAAGAATTCATTAATTGAAGTTAACACAGTACCTCTCTTGATCCTACTGTTTGCAAATCATGTTTAAAATGTTTTAAGACATGACAACTACATAAATGCAATATATGACCCTAGAATATACCCTGCTCCTGGAAGAAAATTTGCTATAAGGAACATTATTGGAATCTTGGTTAAAAATTAAAATATTACATCAATGTTAAATTTCTTGACTTTGACAACTGTACTTGGTAATGTAAGAAACACACACTAATTTTTTACGGGTAGAAATACTAAGGGGGCTAATTGGCATGATGTCTGCAACCCACGCTCCAATGATTCAGAAAAACGTGTGTATGTGTGCGCACACACATATGCGTGTGTGTAGACTTTACAAGAAAAACCTGTGGAATATCATCACTCTGAATTTTCCCAAAGTTCAATGAAAACACAAACCACAAAACTGACTGAATCCACTGCATGAGTGAAGTAGACATTGTTAACATATATTACAGTTACTCTTAAAAATAATCTACTGCAGCAAGGGACTTCCCTGGTGGCACAGTGGTTAAGAATCCGCCTGCCAATTCAGGGGACACGAGTTCAAGCCCTGGTCCAGGAAGTCTCACGTGCCGCAGAGCAACTAAGCCTGTGTGTCACAACTACTGAGCCTGCGCTCGAGCCTGCAAGCCACAACTACTGAAGCCCAGGCCCCTAGAGCCCGTGCTCCTCAACAAGAGAAGCCACCGCAATGAGAAGCCCGTGCACCTCAATGAAGAGTAGCCCCTGCTCTCCGCAACTAGAAAAAGCCCATGCGTAGCAATGAAGACCCAACGCAGCCAAAAATCAATTAATTAATTAATTAAAAAACAATTATAATCTACTGCAGCAAGCCTATCTCTATTCCCCTCAACAAGCATCCTGCCAGACTAGTGCATCTTTATTATCCAAAGTAGAAAATAACCTAATCATCTCTCACCTCCCCTGAAAATAAAAAGTTTACATTGCACATAAAAAAAGGAGGGCAAGGGAATGAATAACTGCTATTAACCAGGTCCTTTTGTATCTCTATCAACCTCTCCCAAAATAGAACAGACCATAACAAACTTTTTTTTAATAAGTCCACTCAAAATAGACTTTATAAAAGTATACAGTTAACACCTCATTGTTCTTTGCAATGCAGAGATTCACATGAGAGAATTTTTTTGGAATACTGAAATTTACCTGAAGTGCCAGAAGCTTTTTCAATTCACAACAGTTTAGATGGAAGCGTTAGTTCTAATATGTATTACTACATTCCTTGCTTTTAAACAGGTTATTCTTAGCCCCTGACAGTGTTATGATTATGAATGCATTATTTCACTAGGCAGTAACACACAAGGCCTATGAGTGGCCAGGGCTGCCTGCCTCTATGTTGAGTAGGCCCATCACGCTATGATGCTTTGTAGCCCTGTGTGTGCTCATCATATGTGTGATTTTTGGATGCCTGTTTTTGTTTATGTCTGTGGTAATTTCTGTTTTGTCCATGTGCCTAGGCCTAAAAGCCCCTCACCCTTTCTAATACAGTGGGCCCAATCCACTATAGGCTAAAAACATAATAATAACTGAATTTGCTAAATTGTGTGCCAAATAACATCACCTAGGCAGTAGGGATCCAATTTGTAGCTCTGGCTCTATCTTTGTGCAGCCTTTGGGTTTACAATCTTTTTGAAACAGAAATAATAGATGTCCTACCCATATCAAACATTTATTAACACCAAGTAAGCTGCTGGACTTGAAAGCTCTTAGTTAAATGAGGAATACTAGAAACAAGTACCAACTGTTTTTGTTGTGATGCTGGTTATTAATATAGGCCATGAGCATTATGGCACTACCAAGAAACACTCTGTGACTCATTTCGATTTCGGAGTTATGATTCCAGGCCATCAACCAGCTGTGTTCCTGAGATCAGACAGGCTAAGGAAACTGTAAAAGGATCAACATTTAATGTCTAAGCAGAAAATGTATACAAATAGGTTTATAATAAACTCCAATAAAACTGGCCCTGTGACACTGATTGGTGTTCTTTCTTATCAAGAGAATATTCAACACAAATCTGGAATTAAATTTACAGTCAGTGTTTTAAGCAGGCAGAGGAAATTTAAACACACAGCTAAGTACAGAACCTTACAGCCACTTGTCGTAAAAGATGGACAAACGGGGAGAAGTTTGCTAGAAAACTCCTCTAAACTTTTAATCTCATCAACAAATTTCTATGACAATGAAGACATCTGATAAGTTTACCACAAGTAATCATAAATTATTGGTGCTGATCATTCCATTTTATTTTTCTGAAAACAGCTTGGTGGCTGAGTAAATCATATTCTGCCTGGGGCTATGTAGCTCACCTCGCATTATTTCAGAATCATCTAAAATGACTCATTTTTCTATTAAAATGATGAATGAGCTAAATGAGGTATGTAATAAATACTGCAGGTTTGTAAACAGATTCCTGCTCTCTGGAGAATGGAGGCCTTACTTCATTTGGTAATTCTGCCCCTTGGTATTTTCAGAAGAAGTCATCCTTAAAATATAGTTAGTAAAGAAAATCGTGGAGAGAGTCACATTGGAACAAAATGTTGAAATGTCTTTATGGTGAAGGGAATAACCCCAGGCTACATGACAATAATCCCTCCCACCCCCCCAAAGCAGGGCACAGTTCAAAACATCAAGAAACACAGAAAGAACATAACTCAATCCCATTTAGGAATCATATCTAAGCAACAAAAGCCGGGATACATAAAAGAAATAAATACAGAGCTGCTCAAGGATGTTCTTCAGCATTGTGAAGAATTTACTGTCCAATAAACAAAAATGAAGCAGACCTCACTGCACATGGTATGTCACCTAGTAAACATTACTGCTCTTCAATTTACTACTGAATTCACTAAACTAGAGGTCCACGCACCACAGGCTGAAAGCAATTCTCCAAGGCTGTATCAAAACTGACAGTTCTGGGACCTCCCCGGTGGCGCAGTGGTTGAGAATCTGCCCACCAATGCAGGGGACACGGGTTCCAGCCCTGGTCCAGGAAGATCCCACATGCCGTGGAGCAACTAAGCCCGTGCACCACAACTACTGAGCCTGCACTCTACAGCCCGTGAGCCACAACTACTGAGCCCGCGTGCCTAGAGCCCGTGTTCTGCAACGGGAGAGCCACTGCAATGAGAAACCCATGCCACAAAGAGAAGCCCCCGCTCACCACAACTAGAGAAAGCCCGCACACAGCAACGAAGACCCAACACAGCCAAAAATAAATAAAATTAAAAAAAAAAACTGACAGTTCTGAGACTTGCCAAGGAGACAAACTGGAAAGATTGCTGTTGAACAAAAAAGGAGCACGTTTGCCTTAGAGTCTCATTCAAAACATAATGTGCAAAACTCTTCTTTGGGATTTGGAAGGATTGATAGACTTCATTATGCTTCTGTTAAACTTTTAATCTGTTACAGGTTAAAGCAAACACTGAGGGCCATAATTCTTAGCCTCTTCAGTAGGAGATGAGATTATGATGTCAGTTCAATAAAATTCCAAGGCCCTAATGACAGTTCATCGCAGACCAGGCAGTGAAGCAAATAAGTTAACAATAAATGCCAGGGCATTGTAAACAGATGGAATTATAACCAGCCCTTTGCACCTTAGCTACCTATGGATTTTTATTCAATGCTCTCCATACCTCACCTTGACACCCATAATGACCCAACTGATGGGATGCCAATAAGCTATTTATGGCAGGGATACAACATATGACACCACTCAACAGGTGTTGCCCTGAGCCAACTAGTTTGCAAGAAACTTGATGATTTTTTTTTTTTTTTTTTTTGCGGTACGCGCACCTCTCACTGTTGTGGCCTCTCCCGTTGTGGAGCACAGGCTCCAGACACGCAGGCTCAGCGGCCATGGCTCACGGGCCCAGCCGCTCCGCGGCACGTGGGATCTTCCCCGACTGGGGCATGAACCCGTGTCCCCTGCATCGGCAGGCGGACTCTCAACCACTGCGCCACCAGGGAAGCCCGTGATGAATTTTTAAAGTGCATTCAGAATGACAACAGACAGCACACTCTAAGCAGAGTTGCTCCTCATAGCTATCTTTAAATACAACTACTTGTTGGCAAGAACATCAACAGCATTATACTCAACTCTTCTCTAATCACTTTGTCAACAGGTCTCACAGACTGAGATAGTTCCTTCAAAAAAAGCAACACCAGCAAATTGCAGTCACCTCTACATTGTGTTCACTGGACAGACTCACCAACCTCGACAGTGAGATTTAATCTCCACTCTGAAAAGAACGCTCAGCCATTCTCTCCTCTAGGCCCTTCAATATCTGTTTAGCATGACATCAGGTTTCCCTAAGGCTATTTGGTAATGTTAAGATCCTAGGTATTCCTGCAAATCTTGATGAGGAAGGGGTCTGACTACATACATTTGAGAAATACATTCATCTGGTTAAGATTTCGTTATACAAGCAATACTGAAATCTGCAACAGCAGTCCTATTCTTTCTGGGCTCTTAACGTAAAGACGAGGTTGGCATACTGAGACAAAACTTGTTTCTCTTTTTCTACTACTGTGGCAAACAAACATACCAGAAGGTGCCCTGCCACTCCATGGAATATTTGACTAACAGTATCTTCACAGGGCTGTATGCATTCCAGCTGACAACAGTAATGCTGCTTTAACATGCACAGGAGGTAAAGAGCACACAAGATAACAAAGTACATAAAGGGAGAAGATGGGATACGGATGCTTTGTCCTGGAAACTATAATGGCCTGCTGAATCCAAACATTTACACAGGAGGCAAAATGATGCTGTATGCCTCTGCCCCCACCTGTCTTGAGGGCCGCTGCCCTTTACATTTCCTGGTAAGATAGGAACTGAGCAAGAGACAGGAAGAATGCACTTGCAGATGGATCCTAGGTCCCATTCTCACCAATAACATTGAGGAAAATATCTTATGCCTAAATGGCTTAAATCTCTGACATAAAGCAGAAATTCTATATTTAAATCGTCCTCGAAAGTGAAAGCTCAAAATCATTAATTTCATTTTTGGCATTCAAAGCAAATTAATATGCCATGCATGTCAGAACAATTGGGGATTTGTGTCTATAGCAAGAAAACCAGCCCAGGGCATATATAACAAGAGGGAGTGCATTAATAGAGATTATAACTGAACTACTAAATTGCACCCAAAAAATATAGCAATGTTTTTCTTTCTTTTCTTTTTTTTTTTTTTAAATGGCTGCATTGGGCCTTCGTTGCTGTGTGCAGGCTTTCGCTAGTTGCAGCGAGCGGGGGCTACTCTTCGTTGTGGTGTGCAGGCTTCTCATTGCTGTGGCTTCTCTTGTTGCGGAGCACGGGCTCTAGGCATGCAGGCTTCAGGAGTTGTGGCACGTGGGCTCTAGAGCGCAAGCTCAGTAGTTGTGGCACACGGGCTTAGCTGCTCTGCGGCATGTGGGATCTTCCCGGACCAGGGATCAAACCCGTGTCCCCTGCATTGGCAGCTGGATTCTTAATCACTGCACCACCAGGGAAGTCCAAAATAGCAAACATTTTTAAAAAGAATTTTTAAGTGCCCAACAAAAGAACCCAGGATAACCAGTGCTACACTGCAACTTCATTTACCTGGTTAATTTTAATGATACTAAAAGCCCCAAGTGATCGCCCTTACCTTTCTTCAACACAGAACTTTTGAGCATGAACTATGTTGATCATTTCAAAATTACAACCCCAAGTGTATTCTCTGCCCTTGGGCAGAACCTCACTTATACTTGGGCAGCAGTGGTATTCTTATCTATTTCCTTTAATTTAGTCATTTTCCTCCAGAACCCAAATTCAAAACCTTTTTCTCTTTACCATGAAATTTCAACTGTCACAGTTTGAAGCACAAACAAAACACAGAACTGAAAAGCACACAGCACAAAATTAATCCATTCTTCTTCTTGACTGCTTCACTGGAGCATTTCAGACAAAAGGGAAACTGAGGATGAAAAGTGACATTTTGGTGAAACAGCAGCTTAAATTTGCAAAAACTGAATTTATGCATCCAATTACCCTAATTTTTTTGTGTTATTTTTTCTAAACACTATGAGGTAGTACAAATTCAAAAATTGTAACTTAAGTAGAAAAAAAAATCCAAGTTACAAATGACCTTCCCCACACACCCTATACTTGACTAGAGACGGAGATTTAGGAAAAGCAACCAAATCTAATTCATCTTTGCATCCCCAGCAACTGACATCATGTAGCACATAGTAGGTGTCTTATAAATTTGTGATGAAGGGGAACACAGAAGAGGATGATCTCTGTTTCCATTCATTCCCTTTTCTATTCCATCCTTCACACTTCACTAAAGAGAGCTATCAAAATGCCCGCATTTGCCACTGCATTTCAAACCTTTGCGTGTATGTAGTCCATGGTTCTTTGGGTTGCATACAAGCTCTTCATGACCTTAGCCCTGCTAACTTCTTCTGCCTCATCCCTCAACACTCCTTACCCTGTACTTCCCACTCAGCAACTCCTTGTCGTATCCCAGTGTCCCCAGGCTTCCATGCTTCTACCTGCAATACTGTAGGTTGGACCATCCCTACTCCTCAACCATACAGGCAATTCCTACTTGTATTTCAAGATTCCACTAGGGCACCACTTCCCTAGGAAATCTTTTCTTGTCTTCCCCACTTCCTCTCCTCCCATTTCTACGACCTGAGTAAATTCAATTCTTCATTTATTAAATCAGCAAGCATTTATTGACTCTTTACTCTTTACCAGGCACCGGTATACATTAGGCTGTCAAATGTGTGAATGAACGAATGCAGACAGCAATGGGTTAAATGAAAGTAAATCCCTGCTTTCACTTAAGTGAGGATTCTCACAAGGATATAAGTAGCATGGCTCTATCACAGACTTAGCACATTTTTTTAAAAAAAAGATTTTTTTTTTAATGTGGACCATTTTTAAAGTCTTTATTGAATTTGTTACAATATTGCTTCCGTTTTATGTTTTGTTTTTTTGGCCTGGCTTGAAGCCACACCCCCCCACATTAGAAGGCGAAGTCTTAACCACTGGACCTTCACAGGGAAGTCCCAGACTTAGCGTTTCTCAACATTATTTTTCGTGTATCTGTCTCCAACATTGCACTAATTCCTTATGGATTTTGTCTTTTTCGTTTATATATCCTTAGTATCCAGCACCGTGTTTTTCATACAGTAAGCACTCAATAAAACATCGGTCCAAAAAGTGAGGGAGGGCTTCCCTGGATTTCACATTTAGTTTTATAAGCTCCAGAATATTTAAGTAAATATTTCCTTAAGTAAGTAAATTGTGGCTTCAAGTTTATATTAAAAAAGAAAAAAATACTACACAGTTCTGTGGTTATAACAAGAAATGACTAATGTTAAACCAGCATTGTTTAGTAAGACAGAAAGAGTGAGTCAAAATTTTAATTGACATTTTAAAAAGAAATCAAATATAACTGCAAAGTCAAATAAACACAACCCCCTAATCTTTAATTTTAAAAAAAATCTAATGACACAGCAAATATTAGATTTAGATGTAGGAGATCTCAAAGATACACAAATGTCAAGTCACATTAACTTTACAGGTTTCCTGGCTCTGTCCTTTTAATTAGTCTTCATTCTTTACAGAGTTGCTTTCCTGCTCCTAAGCCACAATCCTTTCATGTGAATTTTAGTTAACATTTTCACGTGGATACAGTTATCAGTAAACTGCCTCTCCAAAACCTCTGGGTAGAAACAGCTGATGAAAATATTGGTACCAGTCAGTGAGAGGTACAGTGAGGGACTGGTATACTCTTCTTGAATCAAGAGCAGGACGTAACAGCTCCTCCAGCTAACGCAATTCTTCCAAAGTGCCAAGTTTTCATCTGATCCTATTTTAAAACTTCAGCAACAGGGCCATCATGACTTTGCCCTTCAAAGAGCTTCAATAAAGCTAGCTGCTACAACAACTGTGGGGGAAAAAAGCCTGGACTCACATCTAAGGAGACAGCAATCTAAATGTCAACTGTTCGTGGGCGGAGAATGGGAAGGGGGAGGAGAAGTTTTATCTCACAGCACTAACATTATATCAGTTTTTTTTCCCCCTAGTTCTACTGAAAGACAGCCTTCCAATTCCTTCAAATGTGTGAAATCCAACCTTTACTTTCTTGCTGGCTGCAATATTTGGGTACTAAATAAAGAGGAACAAATCAATGTTTGGCCATCACTCAAAAGAGTCCCACATATTAGGGTTAAGAATGGCAGCCATGGGGGTCCAGCACTCAGAGCAGAACAGTTCTTAGGGTGACACTCACAAGAGTCATGGGTTCTGAGGATGCCCACTCCCACAGCTGGGGATCAAGGCACTAACAGACAATACAGACTTGAAGTCATGTTCCACAGCACATGTTATACAGGATAGTGGGATGAAGAATCTGAATCCTGGACTATTTACGTGGCAGGCGGGGGCAGAGTAGCAGAAAGAACCTTATGCTCCCTAAACATTAACTATACGTGCAACAATGCTATTTCCTTAGTAATTTTTTCTAAGGTTTAATTATAGTAAAATACACATGATATAAAATTTACCATTGTAACCATTTAGAAGTGTTAAGTTCCAGAGTGTAAAGTACATTCACACTGGTACACAACCAATCTCCACAACTCTTCTCATCTTGCAAAACTGAGACTCCATACCCATTAAAAAGATCCAGGTGGCTCTGCAGCGCAACGGATAGCGCACTGGACTTCTAGTGACGACAAAGCTCTCCATTCCTCCTTCTGCTCAGCCCCTTGCAACCACCCTGCTGTCTTCCGTCTCTGGATCTGAATACTCTAGATGCCTCATATAAGGACAGTAATACAGTATTTATCTTTTTGTGACTGGCTTATTTCACTTAGTATAATGTCCCCAGGGTTCATCTATGTTGCATTATGTGTTCGAATTTCCTTCCTTTTTAAGGCTGAATGACACTCCACGTTTTTCTTTATGCATTCATCTGTGGATGGACACTTGGACTGCTTCCACCTTTTGGCTATTATGAATAATGCTGCGATGGACAAGGGTGTACAAATATCTCTTTGAGGTCCTGCTTTTAATTCTTTTGGATAAAAACCCGGAAGAGTGGATTGCTGAATCATAAGGTGATTCTAGTTTTAATCTTTTTGAGGAACCACCATACTATTTTCCAAAGTGGCTGTACCGTTTTACATTCCCAGAACATCCTTGCCAATACTTTTTATTGTCTGTTTTTTTTAAATAGTAGCCATCCTAATGGATATGAGGTGATTCCTTAGTGACTTTTACATTTTCTAAATTTTCTATAATATCCCTGTATTATGTTAATAATTAGAGGAAAATTCAGTGCAATACATTCAACCATTAAATGTGATCATGCAAATACATACTTAGTGGTATAGAAAAACCTTTATCATATAGTCTAATTTTTTTTAATCTGAAGGTTACTGTAAGAATTACATAAAACTATATATACTACTATCTATGTTTGGAGAAATACAAATACACATATTAATATAAATACTTTATACAAACTCAGTAATATGAAAAGGAATATAAAACAATAAACCAGAATGTTAACAGTAATTATCTCTGGATAATGGTAACCTAACTCATCTTATTATTTCTGTATTTATTTTCTGATCTTTACCCAATGAATATGCATGTCTTCTACAATAATGAATAACAACAATAAAGGGGATAATTTGGTAAATAAGTTGGGAGTCACCAGGTACCTTCATTGCTGTAGGCAGCCATGTTGCTGTGGCCATGAACTATCACTTAAATGTCTGAGAATGCTCAAGCCAGGACGGGAACCTCTGAATCAGCTATAATACTATTACATAAATTCTACTTTTAGTCTCAACATGCTTTGAGGGCTCTGTTTAGCCAATATTATGATAGATGCTGAAATTCAGGAGTTCTGAGTACAGTAATTTGCCACCCATACCCTACAACCCCTGAATCAGTAAAGAAGAGACCTACAAAACAGAATATACAATGCCAGCTTCTTATGCTTAACCTGAAAACAAAAAAACAGACAAGGAAATAGAGAGGATTTATAAGGTACAAGGAAAAAATGTGAAGACATACTGCTCCAACCCAACTACATTACATAATATTCTATTTACTGTTAGTTAAGAAATTTTTTTATACTTTCACATTTCTTGTGAATACTCTCCTTTTTTATGCCATCTCAAGTGCCTGTGTGTGCATTTAATGAGCTTTTTGAAAAATCCCAATCTGCTTATCTCTCTGAACTAAAAGAACAAGGCAATATATTCAAATTTAGGCCGAGAAAAGTAGAGAAAAGAGTGCTTCAAAGAGAAGAGGCAAAAGCTGGGGCACAAAGAAAAATGCCAACCAAGGAGTCTTCCGCCCACTAGAAACCGAGAAGCTTGCTCCCCAACCATCCTCCACCACAAGCACTGTTAACACTCTCCACTCCATCCCTGGCCTTCAAATTGGGAGGCTGTAAAATACGTGGGAATGACCCTTCAACACACTGGCCTGATATGTTTTCAACTTCCTCAAAACAATCCTCAAACTTGGGAGCACAGCAGATGTCATGACTGAATTACTCAACACCTAACAACTTTAATCCTGAAATTATCCCCCATTCACAACGAATGACTTTCCTTCCACATCTCTTGGCCTCAGTTCCACTCAATGTGTGTGTCCTCGTGATGGCACCAACTGGTCCCTTGACTTTCCTTTCTTAGTCCATCACCTCTGCTCTGGCTTCACTGCCTACCCATTCAGCCTGGATCCTGGATTAGTCACTGAAGAAATGGATTCATTACGTATCGGCTTACTTGTATATCTTCTCTATTGGCGTCTGGTCATAAGTTAGCCTCTCAAAGAAAGGACCAAGGGAAAAGAACAGGAGAGAAACTGACTCTCTTCTTATATTGTTAATGATCCCCAGCTGCCTGAACTAGGGAAATCCCCCTGAGTCTTGCATCGCACGTTCTCCACTATATAGTTACATTTTATCTTTCCAATGAGTTCCCAACCATATTCCAATGAGCACTAAAGCTTCTGAGAAGTTAGAGAAGTGATATGAGGGTTTCTAGGAAGGCTAAAAAGTGAGGGATGAGTAGTCAGGACCCCAGGCTTCACCCAGAACGGCTGCACTTTTATTTAACAATGGGAAGTTGTTAAATCAATCATGTTGCATGCAGAAAACACTATTGTTCAGCCATTAAAAACTACATTTCGGTTATATACAGAAAATGTTCATGATGCTAAACACTATGTACAGCACTATTCAAAGTCCTCAATAGGTAACAGACCCAGGAATAAGAATTGTCTAGAGGGAAACACCCCGGTGTAAACCGTGGTTATGTGAGAATGATAGATTTATGGGTGCTTCTTAAATTTTCTTCTACTAATAATCATTTTTAAACATGTTTATGGAATCTTTTTTTAAAATTAAATTTTTAAAAAATATTTTCTTTGAAAAAATTATCTCCTTTCTTATAAAAAATGGCTCCCCTTTCTGAAGCCCAGAAAGCGACTGATCAAACCTTACTCACCTTTGGGACTTCCCTGGCGGTCCAGTGGTTAAGACTCCACGCTTCCAATGCAGGGGGTGCGGGTTCAATCCCTAGTTGGGGAACTAAGATCCCACATGTCACGTGGTATGGCCAAAAAAAACCCACTTTACTCACCTTTGCTGGAGTCTTCCCAGGCTAACATCTGGTGGTTGCCAGGAAGGAGAGAAACAAGCTAGGCTGCTCACCCCAGAAGTTTCAAATACAAAGAAACCAAAAGCAAGGGGGGTGGGAGCAAGCAAACAATTCCCTTCAGGCAAGATGCCTGTGTCTCAGTGTTGATCTTTTCTTCAATAATTCTCATTACACCTGCCTTAAAGTCTTTGATGGTTAATCTTAGCAAATTGTCAGCCACTTGTAAAAGGCAAAAATAAAGAAAATCTAAGCAAAGAGAACATGAATAGCATCCACACTGAAAGTTGGCAAGCTTTTCCCAAACATCAGAAGTTTCCTTGTAGACAAGACCTTTCCACTAAATCTTTAAAACTCACCAGGTGCTTTGCCTTAGCACGTTCCTCCTCATTTGATATCCTCTCACGAAGAATAGCTCTGGTCAACTGCTCATTGGCAAAAGCCTTCTCTGAGTCCAGTTCTTTGCTTTGCTTTAGTCTGAAAAGACAACAAAGGTCTAACTTAGAGGAAAAAAAAGAAAGATTTTGGTAGTTGACATCATTTTTTTAATGAAATACATTTAAGCCACAGATTTAGTAGACGAAATCATCTTGGCCTAAAATTTATCCAAAGCAGGTATATTTTCTAGTAAATCCTCAAGCAGCCTCTACCCAAGCATTTAAAATAACAGAATTCAAATACATCAAGAGGCTAATGAATCTGACTGCTGAATTCGTTTTACAAAGATCTTCTTATGTCAGCTTGAAATCTGCCCACCTAAATATTCGATCCCTGGTGCCTCCATCTGCCCTCTGGAGATAGCAGGAATACATCTAATTAAAAAGCCATCCACAAGACAAACATTTGAAGGTAAGCATCATCTTCCCATCAACACTGACTCAACTGTTTACTGAATACACGCCAGGCAATGGGCAAGGCACTGATGTCACAGTACTGCCAAGGACCAGTCACTGCCCTCATGGACCTGACGTTACGGCAGGAACTAAAAACACGGTTAAGAGATCCTTCCTCCCAGCGAATGTTCCAACAATCTTTATCTGCAAAAATGGCCAGACCCTTCAATAGCAGGGCTCCTCACTTGTGGGATGACTCCAATTTGTCCCTTAGCTCCAAACTAAATGCAACACGGCAGACACGGTCCAGCAAAGTAAGACAACAGAACCTCACCTCCCAAGATTCCCACACAACACTAATTCTACCAATGAAGCATCTGATTACATTAGGTCTATCAGTAACCTCATCACACAATTAGTTCACGCTAAGTTACAATCCACTAAAACCCCTCCACACTGTGCATGACAAGGATAAATTACTTTGGCACCCATCTTCACCATAGTGTCCGGCACATAAAGGTATTCAGCAGTCACTGAATGACAGTACATTTTAGTCTAATCTCATGGACGAAGATTTTCTGATTGCCTTTTCTTCTTTGTGAGAATAACCCCTCTATACCATCATATCCCAAAGGTATAAGCAATGCTTTAAAAAGAAAAAGTAAGGACTTCTCTCCAGAGAACCTCATGTAGGCCAGGCCGCCAGGGAACAAACAAGGCCCCTGAGAGCTCCACCTAGTTCGCAGGATAATATCCCACAGCAGGATTTGGAGTCAACGATGGCTAAACCCCAGGTGGTTGTAGCTCCTGTATTAATGTCTAAGTTGTCTGTAAATGCCCCTGAATTTTACCCATCAAGTTATTCTTCTAATTATACAGAATCCTACGAGGATGGTTGTGAGGATTATCCCACTTTGTCAGAATATGTTCAGGATTTTTTAAATCATCTTTCAGAGCAGCCTGGCAGTTTTGAAACTGAAATTGAACAGTTTGCGGAGACCCTGAATGGCTGGGTTACAACAGATGATGCTTTGCAAGAACTTGTGGATCTCACCTATCAACAGGCCACATCTATCCCAAATTTCTCTTCCATGGGAGCTCGCCTCTGTAATTACCTGTCCCATCATCTGACAATTAGCCCACAGAGTGGCAACTTCCGCCAGCTGCTACTTCAAAGATGTCGAACTGAATATGAAATTAAAGATCAAGCTGCAAAAGGGGATAAAGTGACTCGAAAACGATTCCATGCATTTGTACTCTTTCTGGGAGAACTTTATCTTAACCTGGAGATCAAAGGAACAAATGGACAGGTTACAAGGGCAGACATTCTTCAGGTCAGTCTTCGGGAGTTGCTGAATGCCCTCTTTTCTGATCCTACAGATGACAACTTAATTTGTGCAGTAAAATTACTGAAGTTGACAGGGTGAGTTTTTGAAGATGCCTGGAAGGAAAAAGGAAAGACTGATATGGAAGAAGTTATTCAGAAAAGTGAAAATGTTGTCCTAGATGCAAACTGCAGCAGAGATGTAAAACAGATGCTCCTGAAGCTTGTAGAACTCCGGTCAAGTAACTGGGGTAGAGTCCATGCAACTTCAACATACAGGGAAGCAACACCTGAAAATGATCCTAATTATTTTATGAATGAGCCAACATTTTATACATCTGATGGTGTTCCTTTCACTGCAGCTGATCCAGATTACCAAGAGAAATATCAAGAGTTACTTGAAAGAGAAGACTTTTTTCCAGATTATGAAGAAAATGGAACAGATTTATCTGGGGGTGGTCATACTTGGATGATACTGATGATAAGATGGACCCAGAGATAGAAGAAGCTTATGAAAAGTCCTGTTTGGTATCAGAGCATAAGTGAAAACAGTAAAATTAAATTTCAGCATATCAATTTTATAAAGCAGTTTAAGTTACGCTGATTTTTTATTTTTATTTTTTTATAAATTTATTTATTTATTTTTCACTGTGTTGGATCTTCATTGCTGCACGCGGGCTTTCTCTAGTTGCGGTGAGCGGGGGCTACTCTTCGTTCTGGTGCGCGGGCTTCTCATTGCCGTGGCTTCTCTTGTTGCAGCACACAGGCTCTAGGCGTGAGGGCTTCAGTAGTTGTGGCACATGGGCTCAGTAGTTGTGGCTCGTGGGCTCTAGAGCACAGGCACATGGGCTGAGTTGCTCCACAGCACGTGGGATCTTCCCGGACCAGGGATCGAACCCGCGTCCCCTGCATTGGCAAGCGGATTCTTAACCACTGCGCCACCAGGGAAGTCCCAGTTCTGCTTTATTTTTATGATCAAGGACCCCTAAAATGTAAATTGACTATAATGACTCTAGCAGCCCCATCCTTGCACATGCTCCTTTCTTTCTTTCCCACTTGCCTCTAAGCTCCACAAGGGCGAAGACCTGGTCTGGGTTTTTTTCACTGCTATATCACTAAGTGCTTAAAACAGTGCCTGCCCCACACAGTAAGTGCTCAAAAAATACCTGAGTAAACACATGAATGAATGAGTGGCATATTTCCAACCACACACAAAAATGGAAAACAAGTTACAGAAGACTGCGGAATTCACAAAACTAGACACAAACTGAGCCCTACAAAGGCCGAGCCACCATGACGTTAAGTGTCACAAGTGTGATGATCCCAGACCACACTAACCTAAAACAGAAGGGCGTTTTACATTCCACAACATTTCAGAGCCTCTGAAATACCTAACTCTGTGTGTGTGTGTCACACACACACACACACACACACACACACACACACACACACACACACAGAGTTATCAATAAACATTAGTGCACGGCTTTGGAAGGGTCCCTGAAAAATCACCTTTGCAATTTTAGAAAAAATATTTAGAAAATTTTAGAAGAAAGTTTTGCTTTCTTTAAATACCTAATACATCTAACTATGCTTGACTCTTGACTGAAGAGAGATTGCAAGGGGCACAAATTGATCAAAAAGGAATTTTCCTTTCTTAATTCTTACAGTTACTTTCATTTATCCTTACAAATAGACCTGTACAAATTCTCAGATAGTTAGTTCTAAAGGAACAGCTGAAAATAAAACGAAAAGAAGAAAGGTCTGTGTGTGACTGTTTATGAAACAGAATTTTGTATCTTTCAGTCTGACAGCAGGGCCCGGAACAAGTTATCATTACCTATCAGCAACTCAGTGGTACAATCTAATAAACCTCAGTTCTCTCAGCCCTAAAATTTGAAGGCTGAGCTTTACAGTCTAAGGTCCCTTGCAGTTAAAAGTTCTACAAACATCATATATTAAATATATTACTCTCCATATCAAAATTTCTTGAGAAATGTAGAGTCAGGGGATAAATGAAACGAAGGAGTATTATCTCCTAATTTTCACTCAATGAGCACTTATATTTCTAGTCTCACCCTTAGAGTTTCCAACTACTTGATTAAAAACTGTACACTAGATAGAAGTAAATGGGATTCACAAATTCATTCAGTATATAATTATTGGTGACAGGCACTATTCTGATTACTGAGAATAAGATGGTTAGCAAAAGAGACACCTACCCTCATGAAGCTTCAACTCTGACAAATTCATTATTTTTAAAAAGTGAGGTTGCCATAAAACTATATGGGTAGGAGCTGATATCTAAACTGAAATCTAAGAAACATAAAATGAGCAACATCAGGAAGGAAAAACTGTCTTAGAGGAAACCTCAGTCAGTTCCAGAGGCACTGAGCAATTATTTTCTGTAGTTAAAGTTCTGTACTGCCTTCTCAGATACCAAAGGCTGGGTCACCTAGACACTGAGAGCTCTCTTCAAACACACACACACACACACACACACACACACACACACACACACACACACACACACACACACACACACACACACACACACACACACACACACACACACACACACACACACACACACACACACACACACACACACCAATAAACATTAGTGCGAGGCTTTGGAAGGGTCCCTGAAGCTTAAAATCACCTTTGCAATTTTAGAAAAAAAAAAATTTAGAAAATTTTAGAAGGAAGTTCCGCTTTCTTTCAAATTATTTTGGAGGGCAGAGTTTCAGAAAAAATGGTATAACTAATAGAGCTTTGTCCAGTGCTTTCAGAAATAAAAGCAATAGACCAGAAATGTCTAAATTGCACTATTCCTCATTTCCCTACCTCTCCCCCCTCCACATAAAGCATTTATAGCAATATTTTCTTCGAATAAGCTTCCTCTTTATGGATTCACTGAGATCATTTAACAACTTACAACTACTTTGCAATGAAAATGTGCTTGTATTCTCAGAAGCTCCCAATTCTTTTCAGAGCTTCCTCTCAGTGCCCTTGCTTCTATATTCCATCAGGCTTTTCTATTCAATGGCCATCTATGAAAGATAGTGGCTGTGTGATCAACCAATTTTTCTCTTATTTTGAGCCCAATGTGATGACTCTCTTTTCTGGGCCTCTCTGAGTGCTACCGGACTCCTTGAGCATAGATCCAAAGCCAAGTTGTTTTGCAAACACTCCCCAAGGGAAAGAGGGGTGAAGCCCTCTTTGACAATGGAACCGTTACTTTTAAGGTCCGTGTGACGTGTAAAGAAAAAAAAAAAGGTATGAGATAAAGTAAGTCTTTCATTATTGGGTTTCCAAAGATTTAAGAATTATCTCAAAATAAAACTAAACATACCAAGTATCTTGGAGAATACATTCTCTTTTTTATTTACTGGCATTTCCCACTTATTATTTCAGATCTGCTGGTCTAATATTATTCTACATTAAGCCCCTGATTTAAGTTTCATTTAAATTTCCTTCTTTTAAATACATATCTCTCCTCATTTAAATTCTCTAGAGTTTTAAGCAAAGAAGTAGGAGTTTAGTGTAAACTTTTCTTATTTGCATTAAGTAATTGGATAGCTTGCCTAAGCTTAATGAAACAAATACCAGTCAGCTCTGCCCTTATACCTCAAGCCCTAGCAACCTAGTTCTTGTTCTCAGTATATTCTCAATCAGGTAAGAGATTTAAGATACACCAGCAAAATGAATTTCTAAAAACCAGCCAAATCTCCTACAATGAATATTATATTACAACATGTCCTTTAAATGGAAATAATAATAATAAATTACTCAAATATATTCAGTTCTCATAGATATCTGGTAATATTAATAATACCAATATTAATTATTTTATTGAAAGAACCTAAAGGTTTTAAGAAAATGGTAAGGGTATTTTAAAGATAACTTTAGCTAGGCATTTTTTATATATTCAACTTTGCTGTCCTCGAGGAAGGAGGTATTACTATCTTCCTTTAACATGAGAAAAACTGAGATGTGGAAAAGCACACAGGAGACCTGAAATGACCTGATCTGATTTCCAAGGCCATGGTTCTTAAACCTCCTGAAGAATGACACCACCACCACTCCAACGGGAATCAGTTTCCATTACATTACTCACCTTTGTGGTCATATAAGGACAGTTTTTAAAAATCATATTACTCATAATTATTTTAAAAGAAGCTCACCTTTTATTTGTTTTCATTATGTCAAGTCAGAGTTTGCCAGAGTCAAACCAGCCCTTTCCCAAAGTGGTTTGGCTTTCAGTGGCCCTAAATGTTTCTCTGAACCTGGCCATTCACAAACACTCAGATTTATCTTCATGTAGGCTGACACAAAGGTAATGCTATACAATTCTAGCTTAGAAAATTACTTAATAATTTAATATATAAGGCCATTATATTACTGAGGGAAAGTTGATAAGAACCTCAGATAATGGGTGAGAATAAATGGGAAACTGAGATGGTTCTAGATAAAGTGATTTGAGGAAATGATTTATCTAAAATTGAACTATGACCATTACACACAGACAATATCTGCATACTATTGCAATGTACTTGACTCAGACTGTTTCAAACACTGGAAGAGAAAAATGAGCGACTACAACCTCAAAGGTCATTTTTAATGCTAATGATGAATTTTATTTTAATGCATCATACTTTGTCAGGACATGCTGAACCAGCATTCAAAATACTGTTTACTACTCATTTTTTAAACGGAAAAGCTGAGCCAGTAATCCAACAAACTAATTATTATACTATTAAAAATAATGACAAAACAAGTATACAGCGTTCTATTAATAAGACTTTACCAAAATAAAAGTACAAGGCAAGCTTAATAAAATTTCTCAGCTCAAATTATTTCAAATCCTGGAAGGAAATGTACATGCATTGAGATCCCCAAATAAACACATAAAGATGAATGTACATTAATATAACCATATTACATTCACATATAATATGTATCTATATGTAACATCTATATATGTATATAGAGATGTAATATCTATATGTATAACAGATAAAGAGTTAGCATTTATTAATGCTTACTTTGTACCAGGTACAGTTCTAAGCACTCGACAGGTGTAATTCATTTAATCCTCACAAAAACCCTATCAAATTACTGTATTTCAGATGAGGAAGCTGAGGCACACAGAAGTTAGGTAAAGCTAAGGCTTACAGAACTTGTAAGTAATTTGCCCGAGGTCACAAAGCCAGTGAGAGGTGTAGCCAGGCAGGCTGACTTCGGAGCCTGCATTCTTACAGAAGATAAACCCATGAACAAACACACACAAGCACATAATATATATATATACTACTAGAACGTAAGCCGGAGGGTAAGAACTTTGTCTTAGGCACCACTGTAACCGAGACACTAAATAGTGCCTGGCTCTTGGCAGGCATTCAATAAATATTTTTGAAAGAAATGAATAGAGTTTAATATGATGGAACACAGGTACCCTTGATATAATGGTAATTTAGAAAGAAATGGCACTGTCTTGGAATGCTGAATGACTGAAATCTAGCAAACCTACAGTATATCAGTATTATTTAACCAGCATTAAGACCTGGTTCTGAATACAACCAAGAGGACATTTATTTTGCTCATCTATGTTTCTACATAAATATCATTTAAAATGTCATTCAGAATTTAACAATCAATGTTTCCTTCCTTTCCACAAGAATACTTTTAAAAAGTGATTAAAGCACACTAAAATTTACTCACGATCTGGGGGCATTTTCCTGCATGGCTTCAAAATGATGCCTAAGGGAAAAAACTCAGCCCATAACCGGAAGCCTACAACTATTATGAGGGATTACCCATAGCTGTAATCTTAAATGGTTCTCATCTCCCCCTTCCAGACGATCACCTCTCCTTTACACATTGCATATTACTTTGTACCTCGAGTCCCTATTTCAAGTCTCACTTGAGAACAAGTTCTACCTGTCCTGGATTTTCTCGGACCATTTTCTTATCAAATACATTCTCTTACTGCACTGAAAAAATAGATCTATATTTGAAAATAATTCTGGTTTTAGTTCACAAGTTAACGTCACCATATCCTTGGCCCACACACCTCCCTCCCTCAGGAATACACAATTAAACTCCCCAGGAGGAAGTTACACGACACCCCAAAGCACCCTTGTCTTGCATCTAACTAGAAGGACCTACGGCCTCTTTTTTATCTGTCTTAAACTGAATATTTAGAGGCATCCTAAACTACAATAATCATCTTTTTATCTTAAAGTATACATCAATTGTCAAAACATTCAAAATACAACTGAACAATGATGGGAGCAGGGAGGCAGAGACACACACCACTGAACTGTGCCATATCAGCAGGGCTTGAAAATAAACTGTTTTATAGAAGTAGTGGAAGGAAATGCCCATGCATGACCTGTTACTACTGAAGACGTGTTGAAAATATCTACATCCCTCTCCCTTGCGAACATACACTGGATGGGTGCTGCAGTTGTTTATTTACTGAGATGCTGGAGGAAGACCACAGAGTTCTCGGAGGAAAAACGAACCAGAGGTCAAATGCAGGTATCTCTGGGGCAAATCCCTTTCATCAGCCCAGCGGGGCAAGACAGCAACTTAAGCACTGGCCTCACCCCGTTGGGCCTGAGCCAGGGACAGATAACAACATGAGATGGCTGCCTCCTGAAGACAGGAAACCAGGACAACATTCCCTGGTTCAGGGCCCTGGTCTCTGAAGAAATGACAGCATCCTAGTATACTAACGTATACAAAAGATACATCAAGCCTTTTACAGTGTTTTGCACTTATGTTTCTTTTTGTTAAAAGACACATTTTTGCCAGGACACATATTTTGAAACTGTCCTTGTTCAGTTGGTAAGTCTTGGCAAACTTTTGACCAGAGAGAGAGAAGATATTACCATTCTCCTTTCTAAGATTTGTAGGGCAAAGAATCAATACTTTTCTTCTTTTCTATTTCAAAGGACTTTCAAGCTTGAACCAAACTGCAACCTCTCACCCTCCACCTGCATTATGCCTCTCAAACATACACAGATACACATACCATCTAACTCACTCCAATGTTTTTTATGGTAGATGTTTGAATGTTAAAGCTTAGCAGACTACTCCATCAATCCTAGAGTAAACATTTTTAAAGAAAGAATAATTATACAAAGTCCTTTATTGTTTTTTAAATCAAGTAGTCTTTGAATTTTTAATCATTTTTGATTCCCATATTGAGCTGCTAATTTGACTGATGCATAAAGGTTAATGACTGCTGTCTTTATAAACTTCGGTTGTTATCATTACATAATTGTGCTTTTTTAATTGTTTAGCGCTTACAACCTTCATTTGTACCTTTTCTCATATTTTTGTTTGGTACAGCTTTGCCAATCCATTAATTTTTTAACTTTTATTAAGATTAAAACAAATTAAGTGTATGTCACATAAATAATACATAGCTCTTGCTCTGTGTGTGTGTGTGTGTGTGTGTGTGTGTGTGTGTGAATATAATCTGGCAGCCTTGATCTTTAAATGGATAATTGTGGCCAGGCACAATTATTAACAGTAAGAAACTGATAAACCTAATTTTCTTTCCTTTTATATTACATTTACTATTAATCTTACTTTGCTGTTATTTCTTTTTACCCTTTCCTTATTTTCCCAGTTATATCAAGTTACTACACATTCTCTTCCCCTCTCAGAAAGATCTTTGGTATTTTTCTGTGAGATTTGTGGTCATCCTCTTCCTGAACATTCACAAACGCTTTTTTCCCTACTACTGTTTAAAAACAAAATTCCTACTACTTTCTCAACCACCACCCTCTGCAAACTCAGTAAGATGAAATCACTTGAATACTTTGACTGCCCACCTCCAACTCTTAGCTAAGAGTTCAGAGCTTTTAAATTCATACAATTCCTAGTTTTCAATTAAGAATTACTCTTCATTTTCAAGAATCCTTATTAGCAGCTTTGTTAGATGTTCCCCGTCTATCATCCATGTATACAGTACAAAGGTTGATTCTCATGGGTGCTGCTTCTCCTCTCTACCTTTCCCTATTTAAGATCTCTGTTATAATTAATTTGTAATTTGGTTCGAATTCTTTAAGAATCTTCCTAAGATGGACCACCGTGTCAGATACTTAGCCGTGACTCGGCTTCACACCCCTCTTTATCGTCTGCTTTGTGAAGTGGCAGCGGGAGTCTCTAAATCCCATTTCTGGTTTGCAGCTGGGTTCCTGTTAGGCTCTGCCAATAGAGGGCGACAGAGGGAGACGGCAGGCTGGAGGAGGGAAAAGGAACTCTCCAGTTTGCAGTCCACGCCTTGCAGCATTGCTCTGGCCTCACTGCTTCAGGCTAGCAGCAGCACTTGTTCCTACAGCAGCAGTCCAATCCAGTTTGCAGTCTGCTCAAACCTGCAACCTAACTGCACCTCACTCTGGAAACACCAGCCCTGCCTCCCGGTAGGCTCCTCAAATATCTTGAGTCCCAGACCCACTGGCCTCCCCTCCTCTAGACTACAGTTCCACAGCGCCCTCCTTCAAGCATCAATGTTTTCAATCCTGCTGCTTCCTGCCACTGCTACCTCTGGGATAGCTTAGAGCTGCAGTGGCCAATACAGTCAACATCAGCCACACGTGGCTGTCAAGCCCAAATTTGATTTGTCCAAACTGAGATGTGCTGTTAGTATAAAATACATACTGGATTTTTAATACTGAGTATGAAAATAAGAATGTAGTAGGACTAATATGTTTTATAGTGATTATATGTTAAAATATAATATTTTGAATATACTGGGGAAAATAAAATCTTAGAATTTGTTTTGATGTGGCTACTAGAAAAATTTTAATTACATAGATGGCTCACATTACATCTCTACTGAACAGCCCTGCCTTTGAGTTGTGTTGTTGTTGTTCTGCATTAACAATTCTTGCATTAAATTCTCTCTGTAAAAATAACTGATGAGTTTTGTCTCCTTAGTGGATTCTGGCTGCTGTTCACATTAATAAGTTCTCCAAATCCTAGCATATCTGTGAGTCTCTCTTTCACCCTGACAGGCATATGAGAGCTCAACAAAGAATTGGGGGGTTTCAGTCCTTTCTCAGGAATCCCTAGATGTCACTCTGCCTTCTAGCTTCCAGTTTGGCAAAGAAAAGCCTAAACCAGACTGACCCCCTTTTCCTTTACAAATCAGTGGTTCTTTCTGTCAGGAAGCTTGTAAGGTTTTCTCTTCATCCTTAGAGTTCAGAAATTCTAGCAGTCTATGACTAGGTGTGCATCTTTTCTCATCAATCCCCCTGGAATAAAGAGAGGCCTCTCAATTTGCAGACTCCAGTCTTTCTTCAGCTCAGTGAAATGTTTTTATATCATTTAATTATCACTGCTCCTCTCTCTCTTCCCTTTATTTCCACCTAGAATTTAGTCTATTTCATCAAATATACAGGGTTATTTCACCCTCATCCTTCAATATGAAATCAAGATGCCTCTTAAAATCAATGTGTCTTACCACCAACAACCAAGTGGCAACAGTTGCCAGGGCTACAAACATCAAAAGCAACATTCAAATATTTCAGCAGTTCTTGCTAGAAGCACCTTTTTTGAGTGTCCTTCTCCCTGGCTGCTACTGCTTTTCATCTCCTACTCACCAGGTCTCAGGCCCAGCTGTCCGGTTATGTTAAGCAGAGATGCCCGCTGAATGGTGGGAGATGAAGCAGTCTCCACCCTGTGGCCCAGTGGTATACCACAGGCTGAGACCTTGTCAGCCCCCTGTCAAGGGAACCAAGAGAAAGTCTCTCTGTTCCCGTCTCCCACCCTCTACCCACCCAGACAACAGAGACAGAGAAATCAAAAGCTTCTCTCAGGAACATTCAAATACACTGGGGCCAACTTGTGCTGTGCCGAAACTAACCTACTGGCTCTCACCCATCCATCAGATGCTCTACTAAGAAAAAGCACCTGGGAATTAGACTGAAATTGCAATGAGAGGACAATGGAGATGCTTTCAAGCCTCCAACTCCATAGAATCCTTTCCACCTTTAAAATTTCTACTAAAGTGCTTGCTTCGGCAGCACGTATACTAAAATTGGAACGATACAGAGAAGATTAGCATGGCCCCTCCGCAAGGATGACATGCAAATTCGTGAAGCGTTCCGTATTTTTTCAGCTCAGGGCTTTGTGACCAGCCAGAGGGGTGGCGTAGGGAGAGTGGGAGGGAGGGAGACGCAAGAGGGAAGAGATATGGGAACATATGTATATGTATAACTGATTCACTTTGTTATACAGCAGAAACTAACACACTGTTGTAAAACAATTATACTCCAATAAAGATGTTCAAAAAATTTTCTATTATACCTTCTTTTCCCCACATTAAAGAGTTACAGAAAGTTCTCTACATATGAACCTAAGTTGCAAACTTTCAAAGATGCAAACGTGCATTCCATCAACGTCAGGCGTGAGTGAAATTGCAGCTTGCCCTCCGTCTCCTATTGCTGACGATCCTTCAGCTCTGCCATCTCGCCCCTCCTCTCCCTCCTCCAGTCAGTAAGTCTCCCTGTTCACTCGATGCCAGCCCGTGTGCCAGCTGTTGTACTGTACTACTGTACTTTTCAAGGTACTGTACCATAAGGTTAAAAATGTTTTATTTTTTGTTTTTTATGTATTACTTGTGTGAAAAGTATTATAAACCTATGACAGTACAATACTATATAGCCGATTGTGTTAGTTGGGTACCTAGGCTAACTTTGTCGGACTTATGAACAAACTGGACTTATGAACACGCTCTTGGAATGGAACTCGTTCGTATGTAGGGGACTTATTGTACTTACAGCACTTTAGGGCAGAGTTAAGAGATTAAACGTGCTGGATGGGGCAATCTCGGGCACTGTACATTAATTCTTATGGAAACCATTTTCCTATTTTCGTCTCTACACTCTAAGCTGCATTTTCCTAAAAAGAAGCATAGCCCCCCCACCCCATACTGCAAGGACTATGAAGTCTTTCTAGATATATACAGGGTGAAAACTACTAATACCAGAACACAGTCAAATAAGAGCAATTTTTACATGGGGGCAGAACAACATGGTCCGGTTCTGCAGCTCACAGATCATCATCAGGCATAACTGAGGGACAGGCCTTGGGGAATCAACGGATAGAAGACACCCTATATCGCAGAGCTCTGCTTTTAGTATCACACGGTAGTAAGTTCAAGATTAAACTCCACAGCAAGCACCTGTTCTATAATGCTGGTGAAATGCTCAGCCAATTGCTGTAAAGTCCAGTCTAGCTGAGAGAAGAGGGCACCCTCTTCGGAAAACTGAAGAGAAAATGAAGTTGTACGTGAAACAGAGGGACAACCCGCCTCCAGCAATTTTGTGCCCAAAACACTATTTGAAACCCACTCCAACAAAAGGATAGTCAAATTTTGTATCACTGAGCACAGTCACAACTGTTATTATTAGCTAGTTAGACACAAGCTTGAGAAAAGAATCTCCGTCAGTCGCACTTCTGAATAAAGACGGCCCTATATTTTTTACTTCAACTACCCTGTAACCTCAAAAGAAATATCAAGAGTGGAAGGGGCCTTCTCCGTGAGGCCAGGCTCATCTTTCTGTTTTAAGTCACCTTGGTCCGCACAGGAAGCACAACAGACAGCCTCAGCACCCACCACGCCCACCCCACGCTGCACTCTCCCTAGGTAACAACGATCCGTGCTCATGCCTCTCTGACACTATTCATCAGCTAAAAATCCATCCCTTGGCAGACGTTTTATTTCTAGCCTTCCC
Organism: Lagenorhynchus albirostris; assembly: GCF_949774975.1. Lineage (NCBI taxonomy): Eukaryota > Metazoa > Chordata > Mammalia > Artiodactyla > Delphinidae > Lagenorhynchus > Lagenorhynchus albirostris. The sequence continues at coordinate 19,751,115 of NC_083102.1, read as the reverse complement.
TATGAAATCATGCTAAAGAAAAAACAAACTCTAATAAAAACACATTGATCTGAAAGCCACACTAAGCAAGTATACTGGATTTCACTTCTTTTTTGTGTGTGTGGTACGCGGGCCTCTCACTACTGTGGCCTCTCCCGTTGCGGAGCACAGGCTCCGGACGCGCAGGCTCAGCGGCCATGGCTCACCGGCCCAGCCGCTCCGCGGCATGTGGGATCCTCCCGGACCGGGGCACGAACCCGTGTCCGCTGCATCGGCAGGAGGACTCTCAACCACTGCGCCACCAGGGAAGCCCGATTTCACTTCATTTTAATTTTCACCTTAAACATAAAATGAGATGGCAGAAACACATATCAAAAGAGCAAATGATGTGAAATTCGGTATGATTTTACCTACTGTCACTTTATGGTAACTCCTATTCATTCCCTTGATATTTCCCATCTCTTACAAGTTAAATCACAGACATACTTTAAGAAGTAAAAATTATCATTCAGAACTCACATCAATGGCAAAAATAAACAAACAAATGGAGGTGCAAAATGAAAAAGCATTAAAAAGTACTTATCAGGAATTTACTATGCACACCATAGTGTGAGGACAAGGAATCAGGCCAGAAGACAGAGCAGAACAGCGAGGCCTTGCTCTTGAGAAGTCTGCTGGAACACAGTTCCAACTATTCCAACAAGAGCATTCAGGCCCATGTGGTCCTCTCACTCTCTATTCCATTTAATTTGTTATTATTAGTATTGAAGACTTTAACATATAACTTATGTCATCCAAATGAAAAAATGCATAATATCAACTAATTATAACCATTTATGGAGTACCTCCTTATGCCAGGTATTTTATTTCATTTAATCCTCACAAAAATCCCAGAGTAGTTGTTATTCACCTTTCAGAGCTGAAGAAACCAAAGCTGAGAGAAGTTAAACTGCTCAAAATCAAGTAGGAAAATATGTGGTGGCATCTGTATTCTACACTTGCGACTCCAGAAACAATGCGCAAGTCACTACACTACATGGTCTTGATTGTGTGAACTAAAACACTCAGCCAAAGCCCCCCAAAGTAAAATGTTCCACGTTCTGGTTCAAATATTAATACACGCGTCTAGGTTTTCCTCCCTCCCTTAACAAAGCCCTTCCTTCTTCAATCCATTTATGCAGGACACAACTCAACTGGCCCTAATGCAGTTGCAAACACAAACACAGGTACTGATATCACATGGCAATGAGTGGCTGGCTGACAGGCGATCCAGAATGTGCTTCCACGCTTTTCTTTTTCCACTCACAGACTCCTGAGGTCGAGAAATACTGCTACAGTGCTATTCCAAAGGTACAAATCTGCGCATAAAATTACATTAAGTGAAGAAGGATAAACTAAAGATTATAGTCACACTGAGTATGACTACAAAACACCGTGTATAACATTGTACAAAAATTCAAAGAGGCTTGTGTTAGGTCTTTCTCCCTTTAGAGTTACTACAGCTGAGAAGGTAATAAATTATTGTTTAAGTGGCTTTGCAAAGGTACAAACGCCTATGATGAGCCCCAAAGTTAGCAGTTACAGAGGTGGCGACCCTCCCAAACCCCTTCACTAATCCGCAACGTAATTCTCAGTGAGGAGGAAAAGGAACTGAGAAGTTGGAGTGAGGAGGACGTGCGCTCACCAGGCTTTTGAAATGGACCGTTTACGATGGGGCAGTCTTTCCAGAAAAGCACAATGGCGTGGAAGCAGATCAAGAGAAAGGAACTGCAACATTAACTACAGCTAAGCACATCCTGGGCAAACTGCCTCCGCCTTACACCCATGTTTAACAACACAAGAACTTCGAAATGGCTAGGTAAACCACACCTACCTACACAAAGAAAACTATTTCCACAATGTTAACAACCATTTCTAAATTTCAATTATATTACAGGCCTGAGGAACTGAGGCTTTTAAATTATGCAATATTAGTCAGTGACATAGTGCTCCAATCCCACGCAGCACGAACCATGTTAGCTAAACCAACAAAATGAATAATTTAACTCCCAACCAGCAGGAATTCACTATGCCACCTTCATTATTTACCTCACAACACCCATTCCTCTCATTTTTGAAATAACAGCTGTAGGTGTTCAAGATGACCCCACCAGCTACTTACATAGATTCTGATCCACATATCATAGGAAAATTAATCCATCCTCTGTTCAAGGTAATCAAGGATGAAACATCAACCTTCGCTCTTACTGGTCTTCCTCATTAAATTCTAACCCATCAAATGTCAATAATCACTAATGCATAATATAATCAATAAAACCATACTTCAGATAAAGCTCATATGCTTTGTTATCTCCACTGCACAAAAAAAACCAATGTATCTACTCAGCAATTGTGTATTTTCACACCTTTTGCTATCTGAATTTTCCTTCTTGCACCAGAAAAGGGATTTATTTTCCTTTTTTAAAAAAGGAACAATTTTGGACACAAAAACGCTTCTATCATTTTCCTCCCTGGGAAGAATTTTATGGCTTCTCACTGTAACTAACAGGGTTGTGAAAAGCAGCAAGAAACCAGATGTGTTCATGGCAATCCAGAACAAATTTCGTCACAGAGACCAAGACTTGAACTCAATCACTCTTTTACACTCAGCCGAATATCAAAGGTTTCCCAGTTAATCCACAGTTCACAGGAGGCCTATCTAGCTTCGATTTTGCAGCGATGATAGCCATCATGGAGATGTGAAAAACAGTCCCTGAATCAGATACTGCAGTTTTATAAGCAGCTAGAATTGTACTAACTCATATTCAACTCCTAGTTAAAATAATTTTGAGATAAATAAATACTGTCAAGGAAGAAAAATTTCAGGGATAACTATAAATTTCATTAAGATATATAGCAGATGTTACATGGAAGATGAATATTCATTATTCCATCTGGCTTCTACTGCAATCCATTTTATCTTTACAGTGATTTCCAAATATCCCAACTTAAAATGCTTACACTGTACAAAAATTCAACGACAACACGTTTGTGGTGCAAACAGTTTGTCATTTTTTGCTTAGTTCGACATGACTAAGTTTGTTAATGTATTTTGACAGACTTGCATAATATCCTAAAATGTTTTGAACAATGAAGTTTAGGCCGCAATGCAGTATTAATGAGTGAATAATGTTCTTGAATATAAGGTTTAATATTTAATGATTCAGAGTGCTGCCTGGATTTGATGTAGGAGAAAAATGTGGTTTGGAATCACTGCATTTATCAGGGGACCTGTGCAAAAGACTATGGACTCCAGGCAAATCTTTAACCTAAACTTTGAGCTGGGGTCTCAAGGTGTGAAATTGATGCTTCGCCAGCTGAATCTCTAGCGCCTATCAGTATTCACAATATCACACCATTTATCAAGTGTCATTCACCAGAATTTTAAAATTACTAGGAACTCACAGGTCTGTGTCAAGAAGTGAAAAAAAAAAGAGAATTAGTGTAAAAATAACATTGTGTGGTCTACATTCAAATACATTTAGGAATCAAATCTGCCAGCTGCATCAACATGTCAATTTGATTATTCAGTAGCAAGTTCAGATCAAATAATGACTTATCTCCATATCTTCTATAAAGAGAAGTTCCTGATCTAAAAAATTTCACAGAGAAATTGGTTCAATGTGTCCATCTAATCCAATGAATGGATAATCTGCACCCATTATAGGACTTGCCTCATTTGCAAACAATACTATGTCTCAAAAATAAGCATAAAAAGAGCAACAAGAGCAGGATTTACTGAAATCAGTTAAATAATACTCAAAACCACAGAGCTATGAAGAAAGGACTGTAAAGCCCTCCTAACTGGAATGTTAACATTACTGTGGTTTTAGAACACCAGTCAAAGGATGAAAATAATGCCCAATTTCCAACATTCATCTGCATTTACAGTTCACAACAGCCATGTCAATAATCACTAAAAATCTAGGTTAAGACTTGACTCTGCCACATACTGAATTTCTCAATATAACCTCTCTAAGCTGCTGGTTTTCTCATAGGAAGATGGGCATAGTAACACCCTATATCACACGATTGTTATAGAATCAAATTAAATAATATTGGTAAGCACTAGGTCAAACAAAAAGCATTAATACCAATGTGAGTAAACAAAGAAAATCCTGGGTAACATTTACCGAGCACCTGCAATGCTCTTGGGAAGGGCCTGCACAGAACACATCACTGACATGATCACCATGGTGGTTAGAACACAAAGAACAGGCAATGGCAATCTCTGTTGCCTCATTTAGTTCCTACAGTAAAGGTGGAAAATAAGCACAAAATAATAGAAGAATCTGCACAAATATACGGGTGAAATATTTTCTCACCTAAACTTCTATTTAATGTCATATTTCGATAGTTTACAAAGTATCTTCATTTGGAAAAAAGACAAAGTAACAGTGATACTCAATGCTCTATTAATCAATTTGATATAACATGTTTTAATCACTGATTAAAGTATTTATTGAGCATTTATTATGTGCTTAGTGTACAAAGCATTGTTTTAAAAATAAAATCAGTGATTCCACCATCAACCACAGTTAACATCCCTTCCTTTATATCATGACATTTAAATAATGCTATTAAGTTCACTCTATTCCATTTTTACCAGATCAGCAATTGTATCACCAATTATTTCAAAAAGAAATAAAACTGCTTTCAAATACATACTGTAGAAAACCTGAAAAGTTTGCCAATGATAGATAATAGTCTTAGTTCACTATAAGATCTTAATTACCACCACTGTCAGGGAAGAGTCTCTTTTTTCTGTTAAACCATTTAAAAGAATTGATGCTACAAATTCAATGAAAACTAACTAATTTCTCCTAAGCACCGGTCCTGATGCTCCTGCAGGTAATGATGGTGTCTCTTTAAGGGAACACAGATTCAGTAATTAGACTTTTCTCAAGTATGAATAACAGACAAAAAGGCAGGTATTCACTTGGTATTTTTTTACACACCCCAATCCAAAAATATATATTAAGTTACATCAGCTTTTATGATTATTCTCTAGTTTACAATGTACTTAAGGGCAGAACAGAATGCTTAGTAAAATGACAGGAAGAATACACAACAAACTGTTAATGATGCTTACCACTGGGGAGCAAGATGGGGTACTGGGCTTATTTTTTTTCAGTTTTGCGATGCTGACATTTTTACGCAAATACGTTACGTTTGAATAAAATATGTTAGAGCAGTACTGACTATTAGAAATATAATGCAAACTAAAAACATAGTTTTAAATTTTCTAAAAGCCACATCAAAAAAAGTAAGAAAGAACAAAGTCAAATTAATTTTAACAACATGTAATATTTTATTTAGCCCAATATATCCAAAATATTGTCATTGCCTCATGTAATCAATACAAATTATTAAAGAGATATTTTATATTTTTTTCATATTGAGTTTTTGCAACCTGGTGGGTATTTTACACTTAGAGCAGATACCAATTTGGACCAATGACACTTCAAGTGCTTAACAGTACAGGGCTACAAAAAGTTTCAAAGGCATATCTAGGCATAAGTTAGGTATTTTTCTTCCTAAATTGCAAAGCAGTATGGAGGTGCTCATTAAAAGCTTCTCTCGTATCAGTTCTCAGCTCATGGCATGCTACTCTCTCACTGTTGATTTCTCAGATCTTTATCCAACCCATGCATGTTATTTACCTTCTTGGTACATAAATAAGAATTCATAAAATTATATATTTCATGTGCAATGCCACTGACTGTTTTCATTTCAGGGCTTTAACTACATGAGTAGAAGTGGCTACTGCTAATCACTTGGATCTCTTTTCAGAATATCTTTGAAAAGCCAAACACAACTACATCCCTTTCCCACATACATAACACTGCAATATTCCAGCAGTGGAGACCCATGGACTTTACAGAGGGTCTCCCAGCCCTTGAAAATGATTCTCTCAGCAAGCAAAAATAAATAAATAAATAAGTGAAGGCACCAATACATAAGGACAACCATCAATTTTAGAACTTATATTACCTAAAAGGAATATTTTTCAAATTAAAAGCTATGTTACCTTTTTAAAATCACTTGTTACTCTAAAAAGAAAAAAAAAAGTTCTCATTTCTCCCATTAGCACTTTAGGAACTAGACCTGGGCACACCCTTGGAAAAATACAAACAATGGCTCATGCAAAAGAGAACAAGTTCATCTAGCTTCCTTTAGCTTATTTTTCCTGTATTTTCACCAGTATAAAGATTTTCTATACTCCTTAGAAAGGATAAAGGCAAGAAGAAATGAGAAAGGGCATTTGAAGAAAACACAGTATAACCAGAGAATAACTAATTCTCTGAAATGGATGGATGGATGGATAGATGGATGGACGGATGGATGAATAAGACAAACAAATTTATGCAGCATTTACTATGATTCTGTGTGAGTCACTGAGCTAACAACTTTACATGGAATAGCCCATTTAATCCTCAAAATAACCCTGAAAATAACCCATGGTGGGTGTTATTACTGTCCTCCATCTAACAGATGAGTAAACTGACCCTTGAAGAAGTTAAGTAATTACTAATGTGGTCTCCAAGCCAGTAACCCTTAAGGCTGGAATTCAAACCCAAGCAGTCTGATCTCTGAGACCACACTCTTAACCAACATACTCTACTGTTCTTCAGTTCAAAGAGAGAAAGGAGTTCTCTGTAAGAATAAGCATTTTGTATTGAAAGTTTAATGTGTGCCAGGTACTCTATACACATTATCTTATTTAATCTTCATTTAAAAACAATCTCATCAGGTAAGTATTCCTATTAACCCAATTTCATAACTAAGGAGACTGAGGTGTAGAAGGATGAGTGACCTACACAGGATCACAGATCATTAAGAGGCAAAGCCGGGCTTCCCTGGTGGCGCAGTGGTTGAGAGTCCGCCTGCCGATGCAGGGGACACGGGTTCGTGCCCCGGTCTGGGAAGATCCCACATGCCGCGGAGTGGCTGGGCCCGTGAGCCATGGCCGCTGAGCCTGCGCGTCCGGAGCCTGTGCTCCGCAACGGGAAAGGCCACAGCAGTGAGAGGCCCACATACCGCAAAAAAAAAAAAAAAAAAAAGGCAAAGCCAGCATTTGGATCAGATCTCTACTCCAAAGACAATGAATGTTTGGTCCTTATTTTTTTCCCCTCATCATTTAGGTGGGTTTGTAATTAGTATAATGGTAGAAATCCATGATGATTAGGCTTTCCTAATACTGGAATAATTTTATTTGTAGTACCTAACAATTCACAAAAAGCATGCTTTATATAGAGATACCCTGGATGAAGGTAAGCACTACCAAAGAAAGACCACTCATATAAGACTACCAGAGGCTACAACACTAATTTCTAAATCATTTTTAGCTTACTTTAATAGAATTAACTCAGAATGGGAGTACTATTTAAATAGGGATACATTTACAAATTTTTTCTTTTCAACTATCTACAGAACCCTCATTAAAACTGCTCTTCCATTTAATGTCGAATAAAGATGCCTCTGGAACTCTTTGTATACAACACACTCACACTGGCAGTAAATGTTGCAATGATATTACCTTAACGTTCATTTAAATAGTGATTGCACAAGAATGAAAATGAAAATGAGTGACACTGCTATAAGTTTCATTATGGTTTCCAAGATGAAATGACTAAGTCACTGAAAAATAAAACACATATTTGAATTTCTAGGAGTTGCAGTATGTTCCTATGCCTGGGAATGGGGTGACAAAAGAAGTAACCAATGAGATCAATTCAGATAGTTTTTGAAAAAATCAATTCTAAAAGCATTAAGGATCTATGTATTAAAATTAATCACGATAATCCTCAGAAAGCAGATTCTCAACTAAGATAAATCTTCATAGACAATATACAACATGATTTGCAGAAGACAGAACTTGAAACTCCCATTATTGCCAATTCTTAAAAATTCCTTTAAGACCCACGTTTACAGGGCTAAAGGAGTACAGAATTGGCAAACATGCTCCTAAAATAGCCAGAGACCTGTTTGCTTTTAAAGAAAAATGGGCTTCAAATGGTAAATTAACCTCTCTGAGTCTGGGTCATTCCAATGGGAAGACAAAATAAAGCATTATTTTTTAAAAGCAAAGTTACGAATAACAAATACCACCACAGAGGTTTTTTTTTTTTTTAATCTGTGTGAGATACATAAAACTAGTTAAATAACTCACATAGCTCAAGAATTTAACAATTGAGGGAATGATCATTTTGTCAGTGTCCTGTATATATGACAGTGAAGAGGTACCACGTGGCTGTAAAGACCAAGTTCACTTCCTTCCTTACCATGAGAAGGCACTATAATCTGAGTTCCTTGTCACGTTCAAATGTAGACAGTCTTCTGTTTTATACCTGCGGAGGCTCAGTGCTTCAACTCAAGATCTTGCCCATAGTAATCTGCCACCTTTAAGTGGCTACTCTTTGGCCCATTTGTTTTACTATTACAAATGTACCTACTTAGCTAAAAATAGATGAATAGGGACATATGACATTATTTTTACAAATCAATTAAATCCTAGCCTTAACCCTTTTTATACTTCAAGCCACAATCATTGAAGAATCCTGATGAAAATAACTTCCATCAGAAAATCAACATTTAGAATTTTGGACCTAGAAGATACTTTAAAGATTTAATAGGAGAATTCATTTACTGCTGAGGAAAAACTATAAAACACCACCATACCCATCAATTTACAGAGATATATCTATCAATCAGTCTATTCATCTATTATGGATTGAATTGTGTCCCTCCCAAAATTCATACGTTGAAGCCCTAACCCCTATCACCTTAGAAGGTACCCTAGTACCTTAGAAGGTTATTGATAATAATCCAAAATGATCTGACAAGTATTTACTTGGTGCCTAAACTCTCATGGCACTCACTCAGTAAAAAAAAGACTACACAGTCCATCCTACTAACCACTGCTAAAACTAATGAAAATACTAGCTAAATAAACAGACATAATAAGGCATGGTCATCTGGGCATAATGCAACTCAGCACTGGTTTTATTACTGTAGTCCCAAAATTTGCAACAATGAGACAAAAGCAGAGACTCATACTGGTAGTGAGTTAACTAGCACAATTTCTTGAAGGTAATTTGGCAACAATAATATTCTGTATAACCTTTGACCTAGTAATTTCACTTATAAAAATCTACCCTAAGGAAATAATACTGGGTATGTATAAATTTAATAAATATGTATAAATTTAATAACAAGGATATTCAAAGCAGTGTGTTCATAATAGTGACACATTTTGAACCATTTATTTGGAAGCCTCAAGGTCTTATATAAAAGTGAACTACCATGAAATTACCTATTAACAAAACATGTCCATGATACAGCTTAATAATAAAAATAAAGCAGCTCAGAAAAATAGGGACAATATGACACCACTTCTATTATTTTCCCCCTTCATATGTATGCCTGTGTACCAAAATATTTACAACAATTCTGTGTGAATTAGTAGGATTATGGCCATTTTCATCTTCTTTATTTTGTTTAGCTGCTTATCTCTAATTTTCTATACAGTGTATGTTATCTTTGTAATTAGAAGAAACACTTCTTGTTACAATACTATCATGTGCCTTATGATTTTTGCTCTTATCCATAGATATTCTTAGTTACTAAGAAAATACTATGGATGAGGTTATGTTAGAACACAGAAAAGCAGGCCAGGCTGCAATAAAAAATCAACTATGGGACAAGGTAAGAGAAAAAAGCAGAAACATTCTAGAAGTAGTCAGGGCAGGGTCGGTGCTCAGAAACAATTCCCCTTATGGAGTGCCTGAGAGCCACAAGAAGGTGGCTGTCCCACAGCTGCTAACTCCAGACCCCTGCAGCATTTAAAGACTCAAAGATAGGGGAAACCTGTAACTCTCTGGACCTCCTTAGGGACCCCGAGCTGTACCTCTGTTGAGCCCTCTCTGTGCAATGCTACAATACATATCTCCCAATGTTCTGATTCTTTTAGTTTCTTGATTAATTTATTTGCCCTTTCGAAATGTCCTCTAATTCATTACAGCCTTCCCGGAATTGCTGTCTGGCTTCTCAACATGTGATATCAGATGTCCCATAAACAACAGGACTATTATATTAAAGCCGTGAATTAGATCCAAGCATCCTATTTCTCCCCAAGCCTATTAACTTGATGTTCTACAGGCAGAATCTCACTTAATTTGCCATTTACAGGATAACCTTTCCAGGTGTATCTTTCAAATCCTTCCTGCTGTTCTGGATACCTCTTAATATCTGTATGTTGGGAAAAATCATTTGAATGAGGTAAGAAAATTAATCCTGTTTTTTTCCTAATGGAAGAAAACTGGAGGAGATGAGCACACAGTGCCATCAATTCATGACTGGACAAAACTCTTAAGAGGACTGCCTTCCTAAGGGAAGTACAAAGGGCCCCTCACTGTGAAAAGCAATGAATATTTCTGTCTTTGAAATGACCAGATTGGGTGGTCAGAAGGGTCAGGTACGGAAATTACCTTTTCTTCGACATTTTGCATTAGTTATACAGTAAAAGACAACTGTCTTCAGGCACAGAACTGTCACCAAACGTTCCCAGACGCGGCAGTTTAGACTACTGATGGTTTGCAGGATTAGGGGGAAAAAATCAAAATGAAGACTCTTCTGTCTTCTACACATGTGCAGAAAAGCAAGAAATTCTAATTCGGGGGGTGGAGGGGCACACACATATGTAACAGCAAGGCTAAGCATATTTTCAATGAAAGGAGATTTAAAAATCACTTTCCCACCTTTATAACATCTCTCAGTATCATACTGAGAAAGAATGATGTACGTTAAATACATAAAGATAACACTAGTCAGACATAAAAAATGCCCAAGACAAATTTAAATGACCATCATAATAAAGAATCTGTTCTTTTCTTTTTGGATTCCCCCTAGGATTCTGTCAGTAAACTAGAATAAACATGTTATTAAAAGAGAATCAATAGAAGGCTTTAAAATATACACTACCACAAAAGGTCAAGCCCTGGGATCGATTTTAATATAACATTTTTGTGCAGCTTCCCAAAGGGTTCTTTTCTAATATTGTTCTTCATTTTTCTCTCACTTTGTTCCCTGACTGGTGAATGTGTTGTTCTTGTCTGCAAAAGGCTGTCTAAGGCTGAGTTTGCTGAGTGTGTGTCATTCCTATGAGAAGCTGCTAGAAAATGGAAAAAAAAAACACCTCAAAAAACATTTAAACGTAGTGGGAGGATAGATACAAGAGAGGATGAAGCACAAGGCAATGTTCAACTCACGAACTGTACAGGAACACTGAAACTCAGAACAATCTGCCATCACAGGCCGCCCTGGGCTTTTGCCTCCCCTGGTACCTTGGGCGAGCACTGACCCCTGGGAGGCAGGAGGGTCAAAGAAAGTGGAATAAGTTCAGGTTTCAACCAAAAACTCTCACCACACCAGGTGATGATGTGGTGAGAGTTTGCAGATGCAGATTTTCAATATACAAATCCATGTGATTCCTGGTTCCTCTTGAACTTAAAGGACCAAATGTTCAAAGGAAAAGTGGATGCCATCGACAGGATTCATGGGAACTAATCAGAGGTACAGGCTTCCTGACTTCTGTCCCAACTTTCAAGGCTCAAAGACAGATAAATCACATTCTGGTCCGATCTCATATAAATATGAACGCACGGGCTTCCCTGGTGGCATAGTGGTTAAGAAGCCGCCTGCCAATGCAGGGGACACGGGTCCAAGCCCTGGTCCGGGAAGATCCCACATGCCATGGAGCCAACTAAGCCCATGTGCCACAACTACTGAGCCTGCGCTCTAGAGCCCGCGAGCCACAACTACTGAGCCCGCGTGCCACAACTACTAAAGCCCATGAGCCCAAAGTCTGTGTTGCGCAACAAGAGAAGCCACCGCAGTGAGAAGCCCACACACCGCAATGAAGAGTAGCCCCCACTCGCCGCAGCTGGAGAAAACCCACACACAGCAACAAAGACCCAACGCAGCATGAATGAATGAATGAATGAATGAAAGAATGAATAAATAAATAAATAAGAATGCAGGGACTTCCCTGGTGGTCCAGTGGGTAAGACTCCGTGCTCCCAATGCAGGGGGCCGGGGTTCAATCCCTGGTCAGGGAACTAGATCCTGCATGCCTCAACAAAGATCCTGCGTGCCGCAACTAAGACCTGATGCAGCCAAAATAAATAAATATTTTTTAAATAAATAAGTAAGTAAATATGAATGCATGACACAGTATATATTTTACATGTTCCTAGTTACAAATTCTGTTTTTGGTTGCCAATAAAAACAGTCCAAAGCCCAGATTATAGTCTCATAATGTCAGTTTTTTACTTTCAGACAACACTAAGCAACCGTCTCAGGGCAAGACAGAAAAATAGATTATTTCTGCCTAAGTCATCAGAAACCAGAGAAATTGTTGCCTCTGGAGTTAAAAATGCAGCCCCCCAATCAAAAAATGGATGCCAACTAAGCCTGCTAGAAGGGAAGATGTGAACTGCAGCTGCTCCCTAAGAACCAAGAAAGCTTGAAGTGTTGGGAAAGAGGCGTGGGCTTGGAGTAAAAGAGAACTGGGCTTAAATCCTGAGGCTGGCTTTGGTCAGTAGCACAGCCTTGGGCCAGGGATTTAGCCTCTCCCAGTGGCATTCTATTGTAAAATAAACCCACAAAGAGCAGAGCTACCACAGCCATTTTTACTCAGTTGCCAGGGTGTGTGGGGGGCGGGTATTTTGCGTCTGGGGGAATGTAATGTGAGGGGCATCATCCTGCAGGCTACCACCTAGGCTAAGGCAGGCCTCGTCAGAAGGCTCTTGGCAAGTTCGGAGCTAGTGTATGCAAATGTACCAGCACAGCACCTGGTAAACAGTAGGCAATCATTCAATGATAGCTGCTGTAGTCATATGATGCTCCTGCCTCTTTTTCCTTTTGGACAAAGTCTATCCCATTTTAATCTATTTACCACAACCATAAAGTACTGTTGTAATTTAGTGATGCATTCTTGTTGGCACTTACTATATGACAACGAGTTTTGCCCTCGGAGACCTTTATATTCCAGTTGGAGGAGACAGTCAATAAACAGATAAAGGGCTAAAGAAACAAGGCAGAGAAAGGACAGCTACAGTGAGAGGACAGGAAAGAGAATGACTAAACAAAGCAATCAGGGAAAGCCTCTCTGCGGGGTTATTTGAGAAGAACCCTAAATAGTAAGAGGGAGTCAGCCATGCAAAATATGAAATACAAGTATTCTAGGCAAAGAACTATGCAGGCACAAACAGGTTTGGCAGCTGCTACAGCTGAAATGTAAAATGGGAGGGTGGTAAGAGATGAGGCCCAAGTGCATAAACATAAAGGGCAGCAGAGGACCAGAAGATCAAGGGCAAGATCTGGATTTTATGCTAGATCTAATGAAATGCCGTTAAAGGATTTTAAGCAAATAAACTGCCATGATTCCAAATGCATTTTTTAAAGCACACTAACACTGCTTTGTGGAGAGCAGGATCTGGGGGACAGGACTGGCTCCGTGCATGGAAACTTTACAGTAGCTCAAGTGAGAAATGATAATGACTGGGCATATACCCTGAGAAAACCATAATTCAAAAAGAGTCATGTAACAAAATGTTCATTGCAGCTCTATTTACAATAGCCTGGAGATGGAAACAACCTAAGTGCCCATCATCGGATGAATGGATAAAGAAGATGTGGCACATATATACAATGGAATATTACTCAGCCATAAAAAGAAACGAAATTGAGCTATTTGTAATGAGGTGGATAGACCTAGAGTTTGTCATACAGAGTGAAGTAAGTCAGAAAGACAAATACCGTATGCTAACACATATATATGGAATTTAAGGGAAAAAAATGTCATGAAGAACCTAGGGGTAAGACAGGAATAAAGACACAGACCTACTAGAGAATGGACTTGAGGATATGGGGAGGGGGAAGTGTAAGTTGTGAAAAAGCGAGAGAGAGGCATGGACATATATACACTACCAAAAGTAAAACAGAGAGCTAGTGGGAAGCAGCCGCATAGCACAGGGAGATCAGCTAGGTGCTTTGTGACCGCCTGGAGGAGTGGGATAGGGAGGGTGGGAGGGAGGGAGACGCAAGAGGGAAGAGATATGGGAACATATGTATATGTATAACTGATTCACTTCGTTATAAAGCAGAAACTAACACACCATTGTAAAGCAATTATACTCCAATAAAGATGTAAAAAAAAAGTAATAATTATGAAATCTTAGAATAAAAAAAAAAAAAAGAAATGATAATGACTTAGACCAAGGTTTCTCATCCACGGCACTACTGACATTTGGACCAAACAATTCTTTGCTGTGCGGGGCTGCCCTGTGTTGGAGGATGTTTAATAGCATCCCTGGCCTCTACCCACTAGACAGATGCCAGAAGCATCCTCCAAGTGGTGACAACCTTAAAGGTCTCCAGATGTGGCCAAATGACCCGTGGAGGTGGCACTGGGGAGAGGCGGCAAAATCCCCCTCAGATGAGAACCAGTTTGCTTAGACTAAGTAAGGAAAGAAATGCGTGAGAGTCATGAATTTGCAATATATTTTAAAAGCAGAAACATAAAGGCACGAAGGAGGGAGCAAGAATAATCAATAATCAAAGTTCTGATGTTACTCTCAATTTGTTAGACTAAGTTTTCAATAGTTTGAGGAAAGTGCTTTCTAAGTCAAATCTACCTGGGGCTGTACAAACAAGTTAAGTTACATAAACTCACTTGGACAATAGTTTGGGCTCCTTTTCTTTAAGTCTATAAAAACTGAATTGTACAGCTGACAGGTATATTCATAAAGAAATACACAATTTCCAACATATTAGAGCAAAATCCACAGAAATATTAACTTTCACCCACTATTTGACAGTATTTTGACAGTTTTATTTCAAAATATAGTCATGTGAATTAAAAAAACAAAAATACCCCAAAAATCCCTTCATTGTGAATTCTTTTCAAAACTAAATTCCTTATTTAGTGAGCTCCACAATCAAGGCAAAATTGTACTAAAACCTGAAAAACATAAATATTCAGTAAAACACACCAAAAGAGCCTTAGATACAGCATTCATACTAACATATAATAGGTGGCCTCCCTGTTGGACCAGAAAACAATTTAGCCTCTGACATACAGTCTAGCAGAGTGATGATGAGTGTGGCTTCAGGTTCCAGACTGCCTGGGTTCAAATCCCAACTCCTCTATTTTCTGGGTATGTGACTAGAAGCAAGTATGAACCTGTGTTTCAGCCACCTCATCTATGAAGTGAGGGTACCAACAGATCAGAACCTGCCTCACAGGGTTGCTGTGAGGATTAAATGATCATTACGTGCAAAGTGCTTGGACCAGTGCCTGGGACAAAGAAAGTGTTCAAAAACTGTTAGCTATTACTACTACTTATTGCTTATTATTAAATGTTATTGCTATTAGTATTACTTCTTAGGTAAAGTCTTCTTAAATAGTGTATATCATCAGATTTTAAGTGTACTCGAGATCTGCTTATTCCGCACATAGGGGGAGGACCACACTATATGATTGGGTGGGGGAAATAAAACAAGCTATACAACATTATTACTTCAATCTCATTTTGTTTAAGAAACAAACTATACGAAACACTGTTAAGAATACATTTCCCTTAGGGTAAAATATGTGAATGATTTTAAGGGGGAAGAGCAGGGTAATGGAGGAGAAGGGATAAGATGACTTTTTATGCTTGTATATTATCTGAATTTCTTTGAAATATATTTCTTTTGTAATTTTTTAAAATAAATCAACATTATCCATGTTTTCAATAGTTTGCGGAATGCCCTTTCTAGATCAAACCTACCACATTCTGTAGCAATAATGAAAATTGCAGAAACTGTTGGGTAATGGTTTTTAAATTAATAGACATTTCCCATATTAAATTAGTGGTTTCAAGTGACTTTTTTGGTTGTTTTGATTTGGTTTGGTTTTAATCCATCAACCTATCAGGAAAGCAAAACTGTAATCTACGGATTTTTTTAAGGGATTTTTGTTTCACTCTAATAATCATTCACAAAATGGCACTAGGAAATGAAGAATTTAAGAGATCTATTCTAAGAAGTTGTGAAGGAGCTCAAATTTAAATCATTAACTGAAACATTTACAGGATTAACCTCTATTTTTATACTTGATGCCAAAAATCACACTAAAATCATTTTAATGGAATAAGTTGAAAAAATTTCCAAATGACTGGTTTAAGCCTGGAGGAGCTACATAGTGTATGTGTAAGGAAACAACTGTAAATAGTATATAACTAATAAACTGCCCCTGTGCTAGCTGCACATTACTCAGTGGAGGAATTCCATATTTGAGTTCCAAAATCACACTGTCCCAGCAGCTAGATTTTTTCATTGATTTAAAAACATGTCAGTTTGTGGACTAAATGTGACAACATCAAAATACTCTATCACATAAAAGGCAAATAAATAGCAATAAATACTACAAACCAAACCCAACAAGTGAAGCAACACAACCAATACAAAATAAGAAAATGAGTCCAAGTTTCTTTAAAAAAAAAAAAAAAGGCTAAGGATGAATACAGAAGGAGAAATCCAAAATGATTTCCACTTCACGATCGTCTATTAAAGTAAGTGCTGTGCCTCTTTATTGCTTCCCACAGAGCGGAAGGGCCCGATTGCTCCAGAGAACTCCGCAGAGCACTACTGGGCACGTGTGTGCCTCACTGACTGGAGGCAGCACTCGCCTCTAAAGTTCACAAAGCAGGGCCCCATCTGCTTCCACACAGCCCGCCCTGCTGTGCTATTAAGAAAAATGTCCCCATCTTAAGCTAACAAGAAATTCAAACTGCCACCACCACTGAAAACGTGGACACCAACGACATTTAATAATAAGTTATAGCCAACCTGAATAAAGAATATTAACTTTAAACACAAATTCTCAAAAGATTTTGGTACTAAGATAAAGGAAGTTTTAAAAATATCACCCAGAGCAGTTGCACAGATCTAATAACCAGGAGCACACAATCGAGATCATTTCTAAAAGATCTTTTATTTACTAATGGTTTAGAGGTGAAAGCCCAAGCAAATGTTTGTTACCTCTTCTCACAACTGTAAATGAAAAACTTTAAAGAGAGCATTCCCTATACACGGAGAAAGGTAATACTACAGGATGGTGAAGTGCATGAACTTGACAGAGACTTCAGTTCAAACCCCAGGCTCTCCACTTACCAGATATGACTTTGGGTAAGTTTCTTCTTTACCTCTCACTTTCCTCACTTATAAAGTGCGGACAATAGAGGTATTGTGAGGATGAAGTGAGTTAAATATATAAAGTGCTCAGAAAATACAAGAATCCAACACCTATTATTTTTTTAATGTTTTCATTTCAGTTGGGCACATGGGTCCTGTACTCCGAAATGGTTTTCATAACATAATGTGACCCCAGTGTGTGTATTCTATGTGTATGCCATCTATGAACTGTGAAGAAAGTTTTCATCAAAAACAAATGACAGCTGCTCTGGATAAGAATGGGATGCAAAAGAATATGGGTTCTCTCAAAAAAATATTTATCAGAAACTTAAGATGAGCTACTCGTTTTTAAGGGTTTTCTGCAACCAGGAAAGGGAGCAGGAGGTTTACTTAAACATGAAAATGTGCCAATGTTTAGAAATATTATAATGCTGAGATAAAATTTACATCTGAATTATAACTATGTCACCCGCACTCCTTTACAGCTAGAGGCTCTACTGGCTAACCTGTTGAGGTCAGAAGAGGAAGAGGAGAACCCTGTGTATTTCTCCCCAGTTGCAGAGCAAACTGCCAAAGGAGGGTCTCATCCTGCTACCCTCCTCCTAACAAGGCATTCATCACCAGCGGAATCAGCAGATGGCTCCCAGAAGGCCCAGGACTGAGGGCTCAGCAGGGTAAGGCCCAGCCTACACGGACCACTGTCCATAAGTACAGACTTCTGGACACAAGGAAATGGACATGAGGCCACTGCCCACTCACCTTCTAAAATGGAAACTGAACTGAGTCTCTCCAGCAAATGTTGTTTGGAAAAGAAAAGTTTACTCCTCACAAATGAAGTGTCCCAATGTGAGAGAAAATTAGTCTAGCCAGAAGTTTCTCAAACTAAGCCCTATGCTTCCCAGGTTTCTAGGAAGGGAAAAGGTGGGGGAAATGGCTGACAGAGCTCTAAATCCCTAGTCCTAGCTATAACCAGATGGCACTTGAAGCAGTTTTGTATCAGAGTTCTGTCAGGTTTCCTTTGAATAAATGTTTACAGGGTGATGGGACACAATATGATTCTATCACCTCAGCAACAGAGTACAGGGCTCTGGGGCAGGCAGCCCAATTCAAGTCCTGCTTCCACTGCTGACTGAAAACTTTACATGTCTACTTGAGTCATCTGTTTTTATAAAACAGTGATAACACTGACAAAAAAACATTAATAGTTCATGTGAAGAATAATAAATGATTTACAGAGTATATTACAATGTCCGCTCCCCCTGAGATTGTTCTGGGTAATGGAGAAACTTCAACAAGAACTATAACAACTATAGGACACTCAGAAACCAACTCCCAGAAACTTCCAAATGCAGAAACCAACTCTGGCACAAATTACTTCAAACACTTGCTTCATGAGAGAAAACACTGTAATTACTGTCAAAAGAAACATCTGAACAAGAAGTGGTTGAACATCACAGCTGCTATTACAACCAATAAAAAAGTTACAGATTTCTACAGCATGCTTGATTGATTCTGGTTTTCCAGGTTTAATACTCCTACATGTAAAAATAGCTTCTCGAACAGAATTCAGGGTAGGAGTCTACAACAGCATAACATCAATAGGAAAGAAAACTGGATTTGGAAAAAGTAGAGAGATGTGAATAAAACACAGACTGGATAATCCAACCTTCTGTAATTGTTGGTTATAGAAAGCACTTGTCTCTATTAAAAATAGAAAAGTGCCACTTGAAGAAAAAAGATGAAAGTAGCAGATGGCTAAAGATTCCAATACTTAGTACATACATAGCACTTCCAGTCATTTCCCAGTGAAAAGTACTGGGTGGTAAGGATGTGATCTATTACATTCCGAATGAGTTAGGGCTTTACTTTTAAGCAGAATGGAACAGAAAAGTTAAAGGAATGAAACCACAGAAACACAATATGCATTTTAAAAAAAAACAGCTTTAATGAGGTTAATAAAATAATTAATCTAATATATTGGGATTTTTGTACTACAGAAGGATCTCTTAAATGTCAGAGCACATAAATATTTTCCAGATAATGCCAATCAACCATCCATTGCGCCTACTGGAGCCAGACCCTGGGGAATCTGCTCACAACACAGCAGGGTACAAACTTCTGTAATCACCTTCTTTGCAAATATTTGTAAATTAGAAGTGAGATTCATTGCCTGTGACAGTTGTGAGGACCATGAGAAAATACTGACTGCTAACTGATCTTTAAGGTCACTTAAAAACTACATTTTTATGATTAAAGCCACTGATAAATATTAGTGGATCAACAGAACTTGTTCTCTCAAAGTTGGTATTTTTTTTTAATTACTATATACCTAGAGATGACTTGCAGGTTGAAGGTATGTAATTTCATAACAACTGTGTAATATGTGTCGATGACTAGAAAACGTTTAACACTACACAAATTTGAAACAAAGATTTATAACAAGTCTCTAGTACCTATAGTCCTTGGTTAATGTCTGATTTTTAAAAGCATAGTTTTTTTGTTTTTAACATAATGTGAAATGTATATGCATATGTATACAGAGTAGACTGCCCTTCCCAGGAGAATGTCAAGATTTTCCAGTACGAATGATTCATTCAATCATTCAACTGAACAAATATTTGTAAGAGTTTACCATGTGAAAGATGCCACACTAGGTAGATGATTTCTTACATTATGTATTTTCAATGTGACACTAGGCCCCCCAAACACTGTTTTTCTATATTGGATTCTTTCCTCCTTCCTTTTTCAGCTTTTTCCTCCAAAGGCAAATAATATCAAAAAATAAAATTAAAATGAATTATTATATATAGTGGATTTAAACAGAAGACATCAGCCCTATGAATTTCACCTTTACTATGAGAAACTAAGAAGTATTGATACAAACAAGTTTTAAGCCTTTATTTGATGATATAAGTCCTTATTTGATGTGATAAATGGAAAAATAAATGGACTGTGCTATACTCTAACTTAACCACACAGCTGATAAAATTTATGACTAATTGATTAAACCAAATTATTTTGCGTCTCACAAATCTAATGTAATTGTTCAAGTAATTAAAAATGGGGTAAAATCTCAACTAACATCCACCTAAATACAGCAAGCAAGTCATCTTGGTTGATGTACAGCTAGTTACAACATCAAGTAACTATTCCCTTTCTTCTTGGCTTCCTGAAAAAGGTTATTAAAATGGAGGCAACTTTCACTTGCCTTTATAGCTATAGAGGTGAAATTCAAATGCCAAAGGTCAGAGGTCAGAAGTAGTCACATTTTTCTTGCTGTCAGAGACTGACTTTTGGAGGTAGGGCACAGGAGAGAAGTAAATCACATTTTAAAAGTCTATACTCAAACTGTAGCATATTACATCCTTGCTATACTGGCCAGCTGTAATTGTAACACATTATGGTCAGCTATAATCCAAAACACACAACAGAGTATCACAGCAAAAACAGACTGCTAACACGAGCATTTAGTTTGCTCTTGACTCTCAATACACCAAACAACTATTCCATCCATTATATGTTGTGATAAGCAAACCTACGATTCCAAATTAGATCCAACAATTTTAGTGTGTGTACTAACTTTATGTCAGTGATTCTGGAAGGCATCAAATCACTCAAGATTCTCATAAAACAGAATAAGATCTAAGATAAATTGAATTGAGATTCCATGTGTAAATGTTTTTTAGAAATGAGAATATAGCATATATAGCCATAGTGCTTAAAATTAACTATGGCATCGCTGTGGCCCTAGTAGAAACCTCCTCCTCGAAAGCAACTTTTATTAGGCCACATCTGCATATTAGTTTTAAAGAAGTGGAAACTTGGATACACAACAACGTCCTACTATACAGCACAGGGAACTATATTCAATATCCTGTGATAAACCATAATGGAAAATAATATAAAAAAGAATGTTTATATGTATAACTGAATCACTTTGCTGTACAGCATAAATTAAGACAACATTGTAAATCAACTATACTTCAATTTAAAAAATAAATGAAAAATAAAGAAGTGGAAACTTAAAGGAGTTCAGGTAAATTCTAAATGGCCTAATAAAGTATCTTCAGTTTAAATGATTTTTGAATGGGTTCTAATCTGTGTGGCATGACCAGTCAGAGATGCCATAAAAGGATTTCTGAATTAGGTAGGCGATGAGGCAGACACTCAAGAAATCATTTCCAGATAATTACCCTAAATGTGACTGGATTAAATACTCCAACCAAAAGACAATGACTGGCTGAATGGATACAAAAACAAGACCCATATATATGCTGTCTACAAGAGACCAACTTCAGACCAAGGGACACATACAGACTGAAAGTGAGGGGATGGAAAAAGATATTCCATGCAAATGGGAATCAAAAGAAAGCTGGAGTAGCAATACTCATATCAGATAAAATAGACTTTAAAATAAAGACTGTTACAAGAGATAAGGAAGGACACTACATAATGATCGAGGGATCAATCCAAGAAGAAAACATAACAATTGAAAATATTTATGCACCCAACATAGGAGCACCTCAATACATAAGGCAAATGCTAACAGCCATAAAAGGGGAAATTGACAGTAACACAATAATACTGGGGGACTTTAACACCCCACTTACAACAATGGACAGATTATCCAGAGAAAATAAATAAGGAAACACAAGCTTTAAATGACACAATAGACCAAACAGATTTAATTTTTATTTACAGGACATTCCACCTGAAAGTGGAAGAATACACTTACTTCTCAAGTGCACATGGACCATTCTCCAGGACAGATCACATCTCAGGTCACAAATCAAACCTTGGTAAATTTAAGAAAACTGAAATCATATCAAGCATCTTTTCCGACCACAATGTTATGAGATTAGAAATCAATTACAGGAAAAAAACTGTAAAAAACAAACACATGGAGGCTAAACAATATGCTACTAAATAACCAAGAGATCACTGAAGAAATCAAAGGGGAAATCAAAAAATACCTAGAGACAAATGACGATGAAAACACAATGACCCAAAACCTATGGGATGCAGCTAAAGCAGTTCTAAGAAGGAAGTTTAAACCAATACAATCCTACCTCAAGAAGCAAGAAAAATCTCAAATAAACAATCTAACCTTACACCTAACGGACCTAGAGAAAGAAACAAAAAAAACCCAAAGTTAGTAGAAAGAAAGAAATCATAAATATCAGAGCAGAAATAAATTAAATAGAAACAAAGAAAACAAGAGCAAAGATCAATAAAACTAAAAGCTGTTTCTTTGAGAAGATAAACAAAATTGATAAACCTTTAGCCAGACTCATCAAGAAAAAGAGGGAGAGGACTCAAATCAATAAAATTAGAAATGAAAAAGGAGAAGTTACAACAGACACTGCAGAGATACAAAGGATCATGAGAGACTACTACAAGAAACTCTATGCCAATAAAATGGAGAACGCGGAAGAAATGGACAAATTCTTAGAAAGACAGAACCTTCCAACACTGAACCAGGAAGAAATAGAAAATATGAACAGACCAATCACAAGTAATGAAATTGAAACTGTGATTAACAATCTTCCAACAAACAAAAGCCCAGGACCAGATGGCTTCACAGGTGAATTCTATCAAACATTTAGAGAAGACCTAACACCCATCCTTCTCAAACTCTTCCCAAAAACTGCAGAGGAAGGAACACTCCCAAACTCATTCTATGAGGCCACCATCACCCTGATACCAAAACCAGACAAAAACACTACAAAAAAAGAAAATTACAGACTAACATCCCTGATGAATACAGACGCAAAAATCCTCAACAAAATACTAGCAAACAGAATCCAACAGCACATTAAAAGGATCAGACACCATGATCAAGTGGGATTTATCCCAGGGATGCAAAGATTCTTCAATATATGCAAATCAATCAATGTGATATACCATATTAAACTGAAGAAATAAAAACCACATGATCATCTCAACAGATGCAGAAAAAGCTTTTGACAGAATTCAACACCCATTTATGATAAAAACTATCCAGAAAGTGGGCACAGAAGGAAACTACCTCAACATAATAAAAGCGGTATATGACAAACCCACAGCAAACATCATTCTCAATGGTGAAAAACTGAAAGCATTTCCTCTAAGATCAGAAACAAGACAAGGATGTTCACTCTTGCCACTATTATTCAACATACTTTTGCAAGTCCTATTGCAAGTCCTAGCCACAGCAATCAGAGAAGAAAAAGAAATAAAAGGGTACTTCCCTCGTGGTGCAGTGGTTAAGAATTAGCCTGCCAATGCAGGGGACACAGGTTTGAGCTCTAGTCCGGAAAGATTCCACATGCCGCGGAGCAACTAAGCCCGTGCGCCACAACTACTGAGCCTGTGCTCTAGAGCCCGCAAGCCACAACTACTGAGCCCACGTGCCACAACTACTGAAGCCCGCATACCTAGAGCCTGTGCTCTGCAACAAGAAAAGCAACCACAATGAGAAGCCCGCACACCACAACAAAGAGTAGCCCCCACTCGCCACAACCAGAGAAGGCCTGCGTGCAGCAACGTAGACCCAATGCAGCCAAAAATAAATAAATAAAAATAAATTTATTTTTTAAAAAAAAAGAAATAAAAGGAATACAAACTGTAAAAGAAGTAAAACTGTCACTGTTTGCAGATGACATGATACTATACATAGAAAATCCTAATGATGCCACCAGAACACTACTAGAGCTAATTGATGAATTTGGTAAAGTTGCAGGATACAAAATTAATGCACAGAAATCACTTGCACTCTGATACACTAACAATGAAAGATCAGAAAGAGAAATTAAGGAAATAATCTTATTCACCATTGCAACAAAAAGAATAAAATATCTAGGAATAAACCTACCTAAGGAGGTAAAAGACCTGTACTCAGAAAACTGTAAGACACTGATGAAAGGAATCAAAGATGACACAAACAGATGGAGGGATATACCATGTTCTTGAACTGGAAGAATCAATATTGTGAAAATGACTATACTATCCAATGCAACCTACAGATTCAATGCAATTCCTATCAAATTACCAATGGCATTTTTCACAGAACTAGTACAAAAAATCTTAAAATTTGTATGGAGACACAAAAGACCCTGAAGAGCCAAAGAAATCTTGCAGGGGGAAAAAAAGAAAAACGGAGCTGGAAGAATCAGACTCCCTGACTTCAGACTATACTACAAAGCTACAGTAATCAAGACAGTATGGTACTGGCACAAAAACAGAAATATATATCAGTGGAACAGAATAGAAAGCCCAGAGATAAACCCACGCACCTATGATCAACTAATCTATGACAAAGGAGGCAAAGATATACAATGGAGAAAGGACAGTCTCTTCAATAAGTGGAGCTGGGAAAACCAGACAGCTAGATGTAAAAGAATGAAATTAGAACACTCCCTAACACCATACACAGAAATAAACTCAAAATGGATTAAAGATCTAAATGTAAGGCCAGACACTATAAAACTCTTAGAGGAAAACATAGGAAGAACACTCTGACATAAATCACAACAAGATCCTTTTTGACCCACCTTCTAGAGTAATGGAAATAAAAACAAAAGGAAACAAATGGGACCTAATGAAAATTAAAAGCTTCTGCACAGCAAAGGAAACCATAAACAAGACAAAAGACAACCCTCAGAATGGGAGAAAATATTTGCAAATGAATCAACAGACAAAGGATTAATCTCCAAAATATACAAACAGCTCATGCAGCTCAATATTACAAAAAAAAAAAAAAAATTACAAAAAAAAAAAACCAATCAAAAAATGGGCAGGGGCTCCCCTGGTGGCGCAGTGGTTGAGAGTCCGTCTGCCGATGCAGGGGACGCGGGTTCGTGCCCCAGTCCAGGAAGATCCCACATGCCGCGGAGCGGCTGGGCCCGTGAGCCATGGTCGCTGAGCTTGTGCGCCTGGAGCCTGTGCTCCGCAACGGGAGAGGCCACAACAGTGAGAGGCCCGTGTACAGCAAAAAAAAAAAAAAAAAAAAAAAAATGGGCAGAAGACCTAAATGGACATTTCTCCAAAGAAGACATCCAGATGGCCAAGAGGCATATGAAAAGCTGCTCAACATCACTAATTATTAGAGAAATGCAAATCAAAACTACAATGAGGTATCACCTCACACTGATCAGAATGGCCATCATTGAAAAATCTACAAACAATAAATGCTGGAGAGGATGTGGAGAAAAGGAAACCCTCCTGCACTATTGGTGGAAATGTAAATTGATAGAGCCACTATGGAGAACAGTATAGAGGTTCCTTAAAAAACTAAAAATAGAATTACCGTAAGATCCAGCAATCCTACTGGGCATATACCCAGAGAAAAACATAACTCAAAAGACACATGCACCCCAACGTTCACTGCAGCACTACTTACAATAGCCAGGTCGTGGAAGCAACCTAAATGTCCATCAACAGACAAATGGATAAAGAAGATGTGGTACAGATATACAACGGAATATTACTCAACCATAAAAAGGAATGAAATTGGGTCATCTGCAGAGACATGGATGAACCTAGAGACTGTCATACAGAGCGAAGTCAGAAGGAGAAAAACAAATATTGTACATTAACACATATATGTGGAATCTAGAAAAATGGTACAGATGAACCGGTATGCAAGGCAGAAACAGAGACACAGACATAGAGAACAAATGTATGGACACCAAAGGAGGAAGTGGGGGTGGGATGAATTGGAAGATTGGGATTGACATATATACACTAAGTAATATGTATAAAATAGATAACTAATGAGAACCTGCTGTATAGCACAGGGAACTCCACTTTGCTGTACAGCAGAAACTAATACAACGTTGTAAAACAACTATACCCCAATTTAAAAAAAAAAAATCATTTCCAACCTAACAGAGGTTATGGTCTAGAGTATGTACAGACTGTACTGACAAAATACAGTTCTAGGACCCTATCTGCCCACGTTTCCACATGCCTGAAAGCACCTCACACTTGCAGTCTGCCAGCCTGATCCTGAATAGTTGGCATAGCCTGCACATAAGCATCAAAATTTGCAAAACTTTTTCCAGTCAGCAATCTGGAAAAATCCCAGGTACAACAGCAGAATGCTGTGTCATCAAGGTTTTGATGGCACAGAATATGATACCGTGTGGAAAAACAAACACATCAAGACCCTGAGTCACAGAACAATTTAGAAGAATTAGAACCAACATGAACAGGTTTTGAGTCCCTTAACCTTGGGTTTCTTACTATCAGCACTACTGACCTTCTGGCCCAGATAATCCTTTGTTTTTTTGTAAGGTTTGTCTTTTTTTGGGGGTGGGGGGTATCCTGTGCATTACAGAATGTTTAGCAGTATCCCTGGCCTCTACCCACTAGATGCCAGTAAGACCTAACTAGTTGTGACAGCCAAAAAACGTCTCCAGACATTTTCATGTGTCCCCTGGAAACCAAAATCTCCCCTAGCTGACATGCCTTAACCTATTTATTTCACTTACATTTTCCTTTTTATGAACATACAAGTGATAGGTTTTTAGAAATTCAAAGTCAGTCTTAATGAGCTCTTTCAATAAAAAAAATTCTAAGATATAAACTACTGGGTTATTATCTGCAGCAATTTTTTTCTTAGTGGTACGTCAAATACAATGCTTCTTAGAAATCGATGGCATCTTCAATTCAATGAAATTCAGCCACCCACCATCCTTTCCCCTTTATCATGGAACCGTCATCCTGGAGAATTACTTCTTCCTCACTGTGTAAAGTTTTAAGTACTACCCAGTTCTTCCCTACCTAGTGGTTCTCTAGTCTTCCTTTTGAGTCCTTTCAACTATCTAATATTCTTCTAAAAATTTCCTTGCTTCCCAAGTCGGCCAGAGTTAAGTTCCAGTCTTTCAACCAAAAAAACCTAACTGAAACAAGGTCCTTATTAAGCTAGCCTGACAGAAAATATTTCAGAGTATTTCCCTGCCATGAAATTCACCAACCTATTAAAAATGTTGGTGCCTCTCCTTTACCATTCACCATATAGGTGGAGTGAATGGGGTACAGATGAAACAAGAATTGTTGTAACAGTGTCATGGGGATTCACTGTACCCTTCTGTTTCTGAAGGTGTTTTAAAGTGTCCATAATAAAAAGGTTAAAAATTGTAACTATCCTATAAAGAAAAATATCACAATGGAAATAATTTCCAAAGTCCTTTCTGCATACGTTGGATCCCTTACACTTTCATGTGCCTATGCCCCAATCTTAAGGGCTTAGGAACTCAACTACAGTTATGGGTACATCTGGGGTGAAAAGAGAAGACTTGGAAAGCCAGGCATATACCACTGACAGTCCAGGACACAAGGAACCATCTTCTAAAACTGCTTCCAAGGCTCTACTCAATTAAGGCAACAGATACAATTATCTATAAATGCTTTGTTTCTCCAAAAAGTTGCTTTTAAAAGACGGCACAGAAAACCTTTTTAATGCTTTTTCTGAAGTTTCTTCTCTGGTTGAAAAAAGAAAAAACATAGCTATTGATTCTTCTAAGAACTATCATACAGATAAACACACACTTTTTGCCAAGATTTGACAGCTGGAAGTTTGCATGAAGAAGGCTTCAAACAAAACATTTTTTTTAAAGAGAAAACAATAAAAAAAGGCTGTACCACCCTCTGCTCCCCTTAAAAGTGACAGAAAATAAATTCTTTATCAGTAGTCATTTGTCCCAGGTTACAGCTAGGCTGCCAACCCCAGTCCACATGAGAGATGAAATCAGCCCTCACTGGCACCTTGTATCCATCTCATCTGCCCTTTACCTTTCATAGAACAGGAGAACAAATGGGAGCTAAGTCATGGAGGGGGGAAAAAAAAAACCCACCACAGTGAGAATTACTGTAACAAAAGCCTGTACCATAGGGGAAGAAAGGAAGACAAAAAATTCCTATGTGAAATATAATAAGCAAAGTAAATATGAAGGTCTAACCAAAAACTCCTTATTAAAATAAAATTCAATTAAAAGTAATAAAATTTCAAAGACAAGGAATTCTACCATAACACATTGATTTTCTCTGCTTCTTAATGAAAATGGTCTTAGTTTTTTTGAATATTTTAACTTCACTATCTAATTATATACTCCATCAACCTAACCCCAATTAAATAATTATGAAGTGCTGCGTGGGAAACTATTGAAATATGCGTAGACACTTTTAGCAGTACTAACTACATCTTGATTTTTAAAACCCTAAGCCATGAGCCTTCTCTCTTTCCTGAGAAAAATGGTGGTCTTAATGTACAGTAAAACTCATGTCCTGTTCTACACGTTTCAGGCAAATCGGACCTAGCTTATTTAGCACTTCGTCAAAGAGAAGAAATGTTAGAGAACATTTCATAAACCCTCACTTTAGAGATGAAATATTTAAGGCCCAAAGAGGTTAAATTATACACTGAAGCCCCTATAGCCAAGTGAAGATGAGACTCCAATTCAAATATTCCTTACATTAGCTCTCTCAAGCAAACTAGTGAAGCAGCCCAAAACACACACACACACACACACACACACAATCTTACAAACCATCTACTGGTAGTAGTCATTGTGCATGTGAAAGATATTTGCATAATCATATAATAATAATGCTTTGTGCTATACGGAAATTTCAGAAATAGCACAGATGGGAAGCACTTGACTCTATCTTGGATTAAAATGTATCCACATATTTCTATGAGTAAGTATATACTTTAAGTCTTTAAAAAGTAGTACTTTTACCAAAAAAAATTAACTATTTTGTTTTGAATATTGCTTTCTTTTCAGTTTACAGCCTTTCAACATCTTTTTGAATCAGCACATAAGATCTACTTGACTGTCTAATATTCCACTGTAATAAAATTCCATGTACCATAATTCACTCATGCAGCCCTCCATGATGGGCATCTGGATTGCTTCCAGTTTTCTATTACAAAAACATTTCAGTGAACATTCTTTTAGCAGCTGTTGTTAGAAGTAGTAATAATGACAACAATAATATAGATGTATACAAAAAAATCTAGAGGAATGAAATGTTCAAGAGTGGTTATCTCTGTAGGATGAAATTACAGAGGATTTTGTTTTTTCAACCTTACACTTATCTGTAACATCTTTGACTTTTTTAAGTGAGCATACTACTAATCAGTGCTACTTATTAACACGGGTACTATCTATAACATATAACATTCATTATTAGCTACAATATTGTTAACCTTAATACCCATAGTAGACGATGTAATTTTCAATCATAAATTATATTCATTAAAAGAACCTAGCCTGAGAAGTGCCAGGAGAATCCTCAAGAACTACTTCTCACATATTGAAAAAACAGGGCTCAATTATTCATGCAACTAAGAAATACACAAGAAATAAAATGGTCATTTACAATTGAGTTTGGGAAGGGGATAACCTAGGGCTTTAACAAGCACAATCCAAAACCAAAAACAGCCACGTTCATACATGTTCAGCCAAATACAAATGATGAGTCTTATTATAATCATTCCTCTCCAAAAATATTTCATAACTATGACAAGTCTGCCAAAATCTGTCTCAAACACCATGAAGCTCACCGTTTCTGATTTTCAGATTCTTTCTTGGCCTCCTCCAGTGCCAGCTCCTCAGCCACTCTTCTTTTCAACTCTTCATCAGAAACTAAAATCAATAAAGAGGGGAAGGAGATAAAATAAGTGACTTCTTTAAACAAAAGCATGAGAATACTCAGGAAGACAAAGCTGAGACTAGATCTTAATAGGCAAAGTTTTGCCAGCTGGTCAGTGTCTCCTTGGAACCACCTAAGCAGGATGGAAAAGACCAATTAGTGCACTTCAGGAGTAATTTAATCAAGAGTTCCCTGGTGACCTAGAAATCTCCACACCTGCCAGAAGTTATAATAAACTCAAGGAGCTGCTTACTGCCCAGTGGGACTGAGCCATTAAGTACAAATTCTTTAAAATGATGTCCTACCACTAAAGTCTGACAACTGCATAGAGGGGGAGGAGAGGGTGTAAGGAAGGGACTTCAGAGAGGAAAATGACACCAAAACATTCCTACTTTGATAATTAAACATTTTAAAAAATCACTTATTAGAGAAAGAAAATCATTTGTAGTTACATTCATTTTTCCATGATTTACAAAAAAGGGAATTTATGACTCATATTTAAACCCATATTTTTTGGAAAACGTCATTCAAATTCAAGTGCCAACAATTGGAGAGACAGAACAGTGCTGAGAACACGGCTGGAGCTTTCTAAATAACTAATGACTTGATCTGAAACATCTGGTCTTTCCAATTAGAAGATTTTGTACAATATGTTTTGTAAGATTCTTACAGCTATGATAGCAAATAAAATAGACAAATTTTACATACTCTTTAAGAGCTTTCCATAAGAAATAAGCAAGGACTCTTTCCTCTTCAGTACCCAAAACCCACTACCCAAAATTATGACCAAGAAAGCACCAGAAACACTTAAGATCTAGGAATACACACAGGACCTAACAAGTATTTCAACTGGTTGAGCCTACTAGATGGAAACTAGACAGTACTCTCTGCTCTTCAATGACATTTTATTTGATAATCTTGCATTATAAGCACCTTGCCTTACGGAATATGCAAAAAATTAATTACAACAAGATATGCAAAAACTTTAAAATTTAGCTGACACTGGGCAATAACAAAGAAGATATATGAAAGGTCTAAGGATGTCTTCTCTTATTTGTGGACTATCAGAAAACAACATCATCAAAGGACATTATCAAGAAGGTGAAAAGACAACCCACAGAATGGGAGAAAATACTGGCAAATCATATAGCTGACAAGTGGCTTGTATCCGGAATATACAAAGAATTCTTACAACAGAACAACTGAACAGAACAATAAAATGACAACAAAATTAAAAATGGGCAAAGGACATAAATAGGCATTTCCCTAAAGAAGATATTCAAATGGCCAATAACTGCATGAAAAGTCACTCAACAGCATTCATCATTAGGGAAATGCAAACCAAAACCACAATGACTTACCAATTCAAACCCACTATAATCCAAAGGACAATAACAAGTGCTGGTGAGAATGTGGAGAAATTGAAACCTTCATGCATTGCTAGTGGGAATGTAAAATGATGCAGTCACTATAAAAATAGTGACGCAGTTTCTCAAAATGCTGAACATAGTTACCAAATTATCCAGCAATTCCACTGTTACGTACTGTATACATCCAAGAGAACTGAAAATATGTCTACACAGAAACTTGTACATGAATATTATCACAGCATTATTCACAATATCCCAACAGTGGAGACAACCTAAATGCTAATCAACTGATGAAGGGATAAACAAAATGTAGTATATCCATTCAGTGTGATATTATTCAGCCATAAATAGTTATGAAGTACTAATACATGCTACAACATGGATGAATCTTGAAAACATTGTGCTAAGTGAAAGAAGCCAGACACAAAAGGTCACATATTGTATGTGCCCACTGATATGAAATGTCTAGAAAGGGCAAATCTGTAGACAAAGGAAGTAGATTAGTGGTCACACAAAATTAATGAATTAAAACTAGAACAGGGAATTGTTTGATTCAGGCAAATCTTAAGACTTTTTTTTTTCAGCATTAAACGTTCAAAATAATACAAATCCCACTAGAGAAATTACAGACAGTAAGAGCTCAGCAAGGAGTCTGGATATGGATAGTCTTTGTTTTTCTATTAGCTAGACTTTAGATAAATCAGTTAACCTATCTGACTTTTGATTTCCTCATCCAAGAACAAAACTGGGTAGGTTACATAGGTGTCAGCTGGCTATGAAGTTCTCAGCTATGCACTCTATAAGGTGATGATTTTCACATTTTCATCTCCTTCTTATAAACAAGCAAAACAACGTGACACATTTTTTCAAGTTGTTCACAGCGGGTAGCTCTATTAGTAGCAAAAACTGAGACAAATATTTCACCCAATTAGTACTACCTGATCAAACTATACTCTGAGGTGTACATACCAGTTAGGATCAACACACAGTCAGACCATGTGTAAAATCACACAAATTCCCGATTGCTTCAAATTATTGCAGCAAAATTTTTCTCATGCAAAATTCAATCAAATTCTCAATCACAATTCAACTGAATTTCACTCAATTAAAACTAGGCTTCGGTAAGACCTTGGTATACCAGGTCTAAGCATGAAGCAGTGAGATCCGTTTTCTAAGTGAGCTGATACAACATATCTTAGTAGTGCACTGTATGCCTCTTACATAAGGGCTTGCTACCAGGGGAAGAGCCAAAATCAGCAGTGAGCTTTTCATGATGATGTGATAAACCTGGAAGGGAACGGTAAGGACTCCATTACCACATGGCGACCAGCTGGGTGGCTGGGAAGGCAGCCATGCAAGAGAGACTGCAGAGAAGGAAACGCAGCTTCAAGGCTTGTCTTCCTTCTCTATATACACTCCTGCCTCTCATGCCTGCCAAGGCACCTGCCGTGGGGTGAGGCGGTAAATACTGATAGATGGAGATAATGGTGGTATCACCTAGGGAGGCCAAGAGAGGAGGGAGAAAGATGGGAAGAGGAAGCACAAGAGATGCAAAGGTCAGGGAAGCTCCAGAAGCCACTGAAGAAGACATGCCCAAGGGACCGGCTAGCTCACATCACTTCTGGTCAGTCAAGGGACTAAAGCATAGCTGTCTCTCTAATGCCCTAGCTATTTCTGGAAAAGAAATACACACACACAAACACACAAAACTTTTGGGTCTCACGTCCAAGGTCACAGCTGAAAAAGTAATTACCTTAGCTATAATGGAGAATTTAAAATAACAAAAGATAAAACATGACCAAGCATAAAGAGTTTAAAATCTAAAATAGCAATTCAAAGCCCAGGCAGGAAAATAAACCAGCGTGGTAATGGGTTTTGAGCAAATCTAAGTTTCAAGTTATTTGTTTTTCAATCAATAGAATACAGAAAGCAACAACATATTTCTTCTGATAGGCCTGGTCCAAAGTGCATAAGGGAAAAAGATATACCATTTGGAGACCAATATTCAAAATGGCTTTTCTGAAAACACTCTTTTCAGCTTCAGGATCTGAACATTCTCTCAAATAAAACTGTTATTAAACTAAAAGGTCAGTGTTTCAGGATGGACTACTTTAAAAGAAGCACAGAAAGGCCAACTTTGCCTATTAGCACAGTGAGTTTCCCGTAGATCTTTGAGGACTGGCAGAGTTTGTGAAATGAGAAAAAGTAAAAATGAGAAACTTTCAAGTCATATAAATCAGACTGGCCATGGAAACCTGCAAAACAAGTTCCGGCTCAGTAAGTAGGGTTCTAAAACTTTCACATAACGTACACACTTCCCTTTTAAAATGTATTAAGACAAAAGGATGCTTTCTTCACACACTTGTACTCTGTACTTGCTAAAATGTTCTCAGAAGCGATTTTTTTTTCTCAATGAACACAAAGACTGGCATTTTGTCAGTTAGTTATAGGTGATACAACACTAACCATAAAACACGTGAGAAAAAAATCAAGCATTACAATGGCCTGGTTAGAGCAAGTCGGCCCTAAACCCTTTATTTGAAACTACTATTGAAAATAAGAAATATTTGTATTAAAAGCAGCTCAAATTTTTGTTCGTTTTTAGTAAACAACATTCTAAACAAATGTTTTGGTTAGTCCAAAGGCAGCTTTACTGACTGCCTAGCAATCTTTTGCTCCCCTTAGCCACATTCTAAATTTTTAAGTTAAATTCTCAAGAAATTCTAAGAATCTCTAATTTCTAATTTCAGGATCAAATAAAAAACTCCTAACCTTATACTACATGATTCTTAGTATTCTTAGGAACTGTGAATACCATGGTCTTAATTCTCAGAGGAAGTGTAGCATACATTTATTACACCTCACCTGTGTTCTATGTTACATGACAGTGTCCTAATTCTGTTTTCAGAAACTGGTTAAACGAGGGGTAGAGAGGGAAGGGGTGGAGAAGATGGGACACTATATTTAAGACAGTTCCTTGAATGGTGGACAGAAATGACTCCGAAAGACGAAATGACTTTATGAATGGCTCATCATCTATGAAAAAAACAAAGACTGAAAATACAACCATGATTGGAGACTTACACAGATTCCCTGGACCTCAAGGGACATACCAATTTCCTTTGTAACTTTTTCCGCTATGACTTTCCCTTTCTTTCATTTTCCTAGCATAATCCTTACAGTATAATTCCCTCCCCAATTACAGTATTTCTGAAACAATCTCCGCAAGTTACTTAATAAAAATTATGGCTTGCCTATTAGAAAAATGTCAGGTCCTTTGGGATTTTTCCTTTATTCCATTTCTTTCTGGTTTTACCATTTACTGATACATACCATGTCCAATTTTATAAGCCCTATTATTTTCATATGCTAGCTAGTTTAAAAACACCAAAGAGAACTATGAAAATCTACTCTCAGAAGAAAATAAATGTATGTAATTGCATAGCACAAGCAGCAGATTTTAAATAAACACTGGACTCTGCCAGGATTGAGATAGCTGAGCCAAAGCTTATACCGTAAGATACAGCCAAATTAAATTTTCAGCTCCACAGAAATATCCATTAATCTTATAATTTCAATAAATTCATTAATACAAAAAAAGCACTGATTGTTTAAAAAATAATAATGGAAGCATCCATGCAATCAATGAAATACAACACACAGTTTATCAGAAGTAAATAACTCACAGCATGTGGGTTGCAGGATAAATCTTGTCTTGCTCCTTATCTTATAAGAGGTACAGAGTTTGATTAGAAGAGTCAAAAGATGGCTAGAATAAATCTCAGGGGTCAGAAAGAAACATGTAACAGTTTGCCATTATCCATTTGTGGCACCATCTAGTGAGCAGACAAACCTGAGTTAAACACACACACAGAGTGTGTTAAGTATGATGATATTCAGCTGACAATAACATTTACTATCACCTTAAGGATAATGTACCCTAAGACTGCCTTCAAAAAAATGCCATTTGTCTAGATACCTGGCAGGGTAACTGAGGCCACTTATACATTAAAGCTAACGACAATGTTGGAATGAAAATCCTTAACGGCAGTTTCAAAACCATAAATATCAAATGAGAAGGCACCGTGTTACAGTTTGGCAACCTAAACATTAACTGTATCAGGTTAATGGCTTATTTTGTAGTATTATTGCTCCATCAGGATTTATATACCTTCATAAATGTCTAATTTGAATGGCATAATATGCAAATAATGTCCATTTGATTGTTTGCTTCACAACAAGCACTCGTGGAAACCAGCTCCACAATACATTCTATGTGAAAACAAAGATCAATACCAGACTGCAGATGCTGTATAGCAACAGACAAGCTCATCACTCATATTCTACAGTTCCCACATTTTTAAGTAGACAATTCATAAAACCAGTATTGAGAATCAGATACACCTAGTATTTCATGTCTTAATATCCTGAATAATATAGTTGCAAGACCTCACAAAGCCTCTAGGAAAATAAGATCTATAATTTAAATTAAAAAATAATAATTACCTCTGGATATTGCTTTTTGATGCATAGCTTAATTTTTTTGTTTGTTTCACAAATGGATGTATTTTGTTCACTGGAGATAAAACTATCAATTCAACAGCGTTAAATCTCCAACCCCAAATGAAGTACCAAAACCACCCAAACCTGTTTCTTTCTTTCCAACAGTCCTGAGTGTGGCTGCATTCAAAGGCTTCTCCATAAAGACTCATGACATTCAAAGAGGACCAAGCTGGAAATAAAGGCGGTTCCCATCTAGCCCTGGTTTTGCCACAATTCGTTTTTGTGATTTTGCTCAAAAACACATCATTGCTTTAGGCTGAAGCTGTCTCCTCTATAAAATGAGAACCCAAACTAGAAAATCTCCAACAGCCGTCCCCTTACACAGCAGTGTTAAATGGGACTGAATTCATGCTTGAGCCTGCACTTCCCCTAAAAGCCCGATAACATGAAGGTGAAAGAATAAAAGGGCCTATCGTTGACAACATATAATGCCAATTGTTCCTCTGAAGTGACACTCCACTCATTTGGAAAAACTGTCTGTCAAATACCCTGCAAACTAACAAAAACATCCTCTAGGCTTTACAGACAAAGCAAAAATAAAGAGGGAAGGAAGGACAGGGTGGGAGAGGGAGGAATATTGTGCAGGCTCTTCTAGGCATACAGCAGATGTTCAATAAAAATGTGTTAATCGTTTGATCTGTGGAGTCAAACATCAGTCATTAGGTGAAATGAGTCACCAACTTTTTGGGTAGCTTAGGGACGATTTACAAAAAACATAGCACACACTCTGCAAAATCGCATATAATCTAAGTGAAAAATGTGGACTGCCATTCAAAAAAGAAATTCAAGACAAATAAGCACCTTCTCCCCAACTCTCCATGCCACTGCCGCCACCACCAACCACCACCAGGTTTCTGTTCCTGTGGACCCTCCTGTACAGAAAATTGAGCCACCACTACCAACAGTATATTTTTTATAAAGGAGAGAAGGATGGGTATTCATTATAAGCTTACTGTACTGGCTATAAGGTTTATTTTAATGCTTAAGCTCAGGTTTCTACTCTATGGTCAACTATATGAAGTTATTTTTGTTTGTTTAATTATTTTCTCCCAAATCAAGTGACCTCAATGAATACACAAACTAGGGAAATCAATCAATTCACTAGGTAGTAAATCCACATTGACTTAATCCTATGCTAGGCTTTATAAGAGACGGAGACATATGGTCCCTACCATTAAGGAGATAAGAGTCTGAGTTATTAAAATTGTACTTTGAGGGTTTAGTATTAATGACACTTACAAAGGCGGGCTGTAGTCATGGAGTATTTCATGAAGGAGGAAGGACACAAGCAAGGACGTACGTTAGACAGATGGAAAGGAAACCAAACAAAGCTTGTTTGTAAGAAAAAAAAAATTGAAGGGTAAATTATGCTCAATTGTGAGGAGGCTTGAAAACTAGGCCGGGGTTTGGGTAAGAAATATTAAGAAATAGGGCACCATGGACAGTTGTTTAAAAATGAAAATAATGAACATTTTGGTACATCACTCTTTTTGAATTATGGTTTTCTCAGGGTATATGCCCAGTAGTGGGATTGCTAGGTCGTATGGTAGTTCTATTTGTAGTTTTTTAAGGACGCTCCATACTGTTCTCCATAGTGGCTGTATCCATTTACGTTCCCACCGACAGTGCAAGAGGATTCCCTTTTCTCCACACCCTCTCCAGCATTTATTGTTTGTAGATTTTTTGATGATGGCCATTCTGACGGGTGTGAGATGATACCTCACTGCAGTTTTGATTTGCATTTCTCTAATGATTAATTATGTTGAGCATTCTTTCATGTGTTTGTTGGCAATCTGTGTATCTTCTTTGGAGAAATGTCTATTTAGGTCTTCTGCCCATTTTTGGATTGGGTTGTTTGTTTTTTTGTTATTGAGCTGAATGTAAATTTTGGAAATTAATCCTTCATCAGTTGCTTCATTTGCAAATATTTTCTCCCATTCTGAGGGTTGTCTTTTCGTCTTGTTTATGGTTTCCTTTGCTGTGCAAAAGCTTTTAAGTTTCATTAGGTCCCATTTGTTTATTTTTGTTTTTATTTCCATTTCTCTAGGAGGTGGGTCAAAAAGGATCACTGCAGCTCTATTTACAATAGCCAGGACATGGAAGCAACCTAAGTGTCCATCAACAGATGAATGGGTAAAGAAGATGTGGCACATATATACAATGGAATATTACTCAGCCATAAAAAGAAACGAAATTGAGTTATTTGTAGTGAGGTGGATGGACCTAGAGTCTGTCATAGAGTGAAGTAAGTCAGAAAGAGGAAAACAAATACCATATGCTAACACATATATATGGAATCTAAGAAAAAAAAAAGGTCATGAGGAACCTAGGGGTAAGACAGGAATAAGGACGCAGACCTGCTAGAGAATGGACTTGGGGATATGGGGAGGGGGAGGGGGAGGCTGTGACGGGGTGGGGGAGTGGCATGGACATATATACACTACCAAGCGTGGGATGGATAGCTAGTGGGAAGCAGCCACATGGCAAAGGGAGATCAGCTCGGTGGTTTCTGACCGCCTTAGAGGGGTGGAATGGGGAGGGTGGGAGGAAGGGAGACGCAAGAGGGAAGAGATACGGGAACTCATGTATAACTGATTCACTTTGTTGTAAAGCATAAACTAACACACCATTGTAAAGCAATTATACTCCAATAAAGATGTTAAAAAAAAAAGAAAATAATGCAGTGAAATGGGGCATTACAAGAAGTCTAATCTGGCAAAGATATGCAGATTAACTGGATGGGGAAAGCGTAAAGCAATGAGTGGTTCTCAAAGTACAGCCTCATTTTCTCTGCCCACCCCCCCACCCCCCATCCCCCAGCAGCATCACTTGGAACTTGTTAGAAATGCAAATGTTTCAGACTCACCCCAGAACTATACATCAGAAACCCTGGGGGGAGGGGCCCAGCAATCTGTGTGCTAACAAGCCCACCAGATTTCAGATGCTTGCTCAAGTTTGAGAGACACGGGCATAAGGTGATGAGGATACTGGCCATAAAGATGGAGTCTAAGATGCACGGGCTTTCATGGGAAAAACTGGTCATCTGTTACTGACCGAGAGATGAAAGAGAAAGAAGTCAAAGGTGCACCCAGATGCCAGAAAACTAATACCCATGATGGTCAATTAAGGAAAGAAGGAGAGGCTGTTTGGGGAAGAAAGATAATGAGTTCAGTTTCAGACACATTCAATTGAAAGTAATGGTAGAATCACCACATGGAATTGTACGCAATTAGATATTTGAACCTGAAATTCAGATTTGATTTGAGACTTGGCTGGAAATGCTGATTTGGGAATGACTGTTACAGATCTCAGCTCAGTGAATTCTCTTGGAAAAAAATAAAATGTATAAAGAGAAAAGAGTAGAAGGCTAGGAATAGGCCTTAAGAATTCATCAGATGAAGGAGAGGAGAGAAAGAAGAACATCATTAGAGACAAAGAAGGAATGGAATGGAATGGAAGAAATGAACCAAGGTACCATGTGCAGAAATGATAAACAGATTTCATCTCATGTGCCAATTCCGATCAACTGGCAGCAGCGGCCTGGGGTGCTGTGTGTAGGACTCCAAGGCCTAGTCCAGGTTCAGGAAGGAGGAAGATCTGGCAGCATGGCTTACAATTACCTATCATCCCAGGGAGTGCATGGAAATCAGATGGTTTGGGCATCAGGAATCAGTGGGAGGAGGACAACGGAAGGCAGCAATTATAGGCCTCTCTTCAAGTTTAGAAATGAAACAAAAAGGAATGAGGTGGAAAAATTATAAATAAAAGATGATTTTCACAATTGGTGGAGATCTGTGCATGTTTGAAGGGCAGTCATAATCAGTAATCTGCAACTAAATTATAAAACACTGATGGGGGCTTCCCTGGTGGCGCAGTGGTTGAGAGTCTGCCTGCCGATGCAGGGGACACGGGTTCGTGCCCCGATCCGGGAGGATCCCACATGCCGCGGAGCGGCTGGGCCCGTGAGCCATGGCCGCTGAGCCTGCGCGTCCGGAGCCTGTGCTCCACAATGGGAGAGGCCACAACAGTGAGAAGCCCGCGTACCGCAAAAAAAAAAAAAAAAAAAAAAAAAAGTTAAAAAAAAAAAAAA
Organism: Lagenorhynchus albirostris; assembly: GCF_949774975.1. Taxonomy (NCBI): domain Eukaryota; kingdom Metazoa; phylum Chordata; class Mammalia; order Artiodactyla; family Delphinidae; genus Lagenorhynchus; species Lagenorhynchus albirostris. Next base: position 19,711,194 of record NC_083102.1, on the reverse strand, counting down.
CACTGATGAATGCCAGTGATTGTTGCTCAAAAGTAACTTAGAGTAAAATGTATACATTATTCAATACCTGGTTGTACAGTAACACAGACCAATTCACATTGACATATCATATTCCAGTCCACCTTCCTAATTATCACACTGATGCAAGCAAGGTTCATAGCACATTTTTTAAAACGTATATTTTATAACAGTAAAACAGTGGACAAGCCTACTTCCATGTGCTAAAAAGCTTTAACCAAGACTAATGTCCTTACCTAAGTAACTTGCTTTGGTAAATACAAAGTCAAAACCATTCCAATACTTAGAGTCATAAATCATTCTTCCTTCTTCCTATTGTTATGAACTAGTGTGTCCTTTTTAGCAATAAAAACTGTATTTTATCCAAAAAATCCATTAACTGCTAACAAAATTCCTAAATTCAACTAAAATATTTAGTACTTCAAACTCTGACCAACACTATTTTCTAAGGGAGACTTTAAATGTATCTTTGCACGTAATCAAAGCCCGAGGAAATCAAAAGACTCAAAAGTCTGAAAATAAAATCTATCTTCTAATCCACCTACAGCCCTGGGAAATGTCAACTAACTCCAATCTCATGACTTTTCTTCTTTTAAATGAAAATAAAAGTTCTGACCCAATTACGGCCCTTTTTATAAGGGGGAAAAAAAAAACAGAGTCCTATTTCTAGATACTGGCCCACTACTAGGCAGCAGAAATAGCTGGAAGATCACATATAGTCAGACCTCTGGGCTTCAGTGGCTTCATTTACAGCCCATTAAGGGTGCGATGCCAAAAAGGACCTATTTAACCCACAAGCTAACCGTTGCAGAACAACGGCCTTTCCTGGGAAGTTTTAAATAAAGCAGATTTTACACCCATGCTTGATTCATATGTTATTTATGGTAGTTCAAATATATTAAAACTGTGAGACAGCATAATACATATTGGTATAACACTTCTCATTAAACTATTGTGCAATACCCTGTGCTTTGTATTTTTTATTTAATTGACACTGTGATAATTAGGTCAGCCTCTCTTTTACCTATAACCCTGTTATTTTTTCCTTCATCTAACGAATATCCACCTACTGTTCAGAAAACACTATTTCAATGTAGTCGTAAGTGGTCATAATCTCTAATAAAACAAAAATAATTCTCTGTGAAGCATTGTGGAAGCTCTGTGAATTCACTGATCACAGACGACTTCACCATCTTTAAGACACAAGACTGTGCACAAGAATTTCAAGAACAAAGTCCCTGTCCTATCTTTAAATGCAAGAACGTACTTAACCTTTTTTCTAAAAGTAAAATAAATTATCCACAGTCAAGTTAGACTGAACAGAATAGTAAAAACATTTATTATGATTATATCCCTAATGATCCACAAATTTCCTTCATACCAGTGTTATATAGAGAAAGGAGGTGGAACACTTTGTCTTTCAGAAGTGGTTCATTTGTGTAACTTACACCATGAGCTATGTAAGACTCCAGGATGTAAATCCTTCAGAACACCTGGGATGACACAAAAGGTCCTTGTTCAGACCGTGGTTTTCTCCCTCATCAGCCCCTATGCTGCCTTTCTGTAGCAAATATTTTGTAATACTCCCTTTACTATGCTGAAAATAAATGGATAATACAGACACGAGAGTTTTAATCAATATAATACCCTAAGTGTAACATTAAAAAAAGAAATAAAAAGAAACTAATTTATAACGAATAATGGCATTTTACTATGTAAATGCTCAAATCTACAGTAGATAAAATAAAAGAGTCTGACTCTTGAGCTTATAAGTTAAGCCACCACAAATGCAATAGCTACAGTTATTGCAACAGAGCAGTTGCATTCCCAGAAAATTCAGTGTATCTTAAAACCACGGAAAACATACTTTCTGTTGATACATAAAACACTTAAGTTCTGGGCTGGGTAAGCGGGTTTTCAGCTATGTGAATTTCTGATGGGACATTCTGAAATCGAGGGCACAGGACAATCGTTCAAGGGGGCAGAACTATCCGAGGCACTGCAAGATGTCTAGATCCCTGCCCACCCCACTAAACACCAGCAGCTCCCCCACACATTTCCCAAATGCCTCCCTGGAAGCAGTACTGCCCCACCACTGAGCACCACTGTCTTAGACCAGGCTAAAATACTCACCCTGATAAAAAAAAAGATAACCATGAGAAACCTAGCTACTTTAAGGTTTGTATGACAACTGACAGTCCCAAATAATGCAATTACAGTAATGCACTTTTCAAACACAGATAAATATTTGGAGATGACAGCAAAGTGCCTTCCTCCCATGGGATCTCTGCCTCGAGGTGCCCAAGTATTACCAGCTTCCTGTCTCTCCATACTCGCCAAAGTCACATTTGCCCGGTCCCACTCATACAGATCATCTCGATTTTCCTTCTGGTATCCAACATCACTTTGTGCTAATCATCATACTATTTTTTCCCTCTCCTGATGCCTCAAAAAATGTCATCCAAGGACAAAGACTTCATTATGAATCCAATGGAAATGGAAAGTGGGTACAAATTACAGCCTAAAGACCCCAGCTCACTGTTATAATATCACAAGAATGCACAGATACAGGTTGATACCCATCTATCCGAACTATTCAAATGTATTAAGCATTCACAGACATTTTCAGATTAATGCCTTTATGAGAACAACTTCCCAAGCACAGATTTATTTCAAGCTGCCACACTTTCCATCCAAACTACCTACATCGGATAGCTCTTAGACAACTAAAACTATATGTTTCATAGGTGACAATATCAGAATTAATATTGAACAAACAGTTCAAAAAGGCCATATCATTTTTATATTCAAAGAAAATGAGAAAAGGATTTAAAGTTATTAGCTCTAAATTAACTTATAATTCACAAAGATTCCATTTTAAAATTAAGGAAGTGAACGGTTTAATAAGGAATAATTTCTCTATAAAAACCAAAAATAAATTAGCTTTCACTACAGCATATAATATGAAACTATCTAGAATAAATGGTAGGAAGGCTGCAAGAATAAGTACAATCTAAACACATGATACTTTAAAAGAAATGAATTTATGTTATTTTAAACTTTTAAAAAGTGTTACAGGTAGAGGTCCCTAGGAACTACTTTAATGAAACTCAGAATACCAACTTATTCTCTGTAAATAGTAATGTCCAATGTACGTGATGATTACATAAAATAATTTGCTAACTAATTTGAGATTTCCCCTTGGAATTTTCTTACTAAACCCTCCCTCACTTCTACCCCCATCACCCACCCCCACCTTGTTTTGTATGAGTAAACATAAATCTTCTCTAATTTCATGACAAACTGTAAATTAAATGAATCCAAACTAATAAGATTTTGCTCTGTGCTTTAACACTTATAAATGGCTTTAACATATTTGATCTCAGTTATATAATTTATAGAGAATTTAACAGTAAGAAATTAATCTAAGACATTATTCATATATAATATAAAAATATCTTTAAAAGGATAGTATAAAATGTTCAGATTTAAGTTGATATGCATCTGAAACATGGCCATAAAATAATTTAATGGTATAACATGCCACACATGAAAGACCTTCATTTTATAATCGCAACCATGGGTGTGTGTGTGTGCGTGTGTGTGTGTGTGTGTGTACGCAATAGGATTGTGAAATACAGAAGCATGTCATATTTGATTTCTTTTAAATGGACATAAAAACAGAGCTCAATGAGCAGAACAAAATTTTAATTAAAGAATCAGGTTTAAAGAGACCTGCGTTCTCTTCCTGAGTCTACCCGTAAATTACCAATGACGTTTCTCTTGAAGATGATATGAAGTGAAATGAAGAGGTATTTTAAGTCCAAAAATGAACTCATTACAAAAACAGGAAATCCCTTCCACTGAAGAACCACGAGCAAAAATCCTGACTGATGCTGTGTAACATTTCATTGAGTCAATACTATAGTTTGCAAGAGGCTATTTTAAGCTGTATATCCTTCAGAATGTCAACATGCTAGGATTTACAATTTCTTCAACCTACAGAAAAGATTATGTAACAAAAGAATTTGTGGTGCATCTTTCAAGAGAATTTAGGATCTGGCTTGATGTCCAGGTCCAATTACATAAAAGTATTTTAGCTTCCGATCTCCAAGGTCCACATATTTATTGTAAATGAATTTGATCTGACAGTAACAAGACAATCTGAATCTCTTTCATTGTCTTTGAACACTGCTAAGGTCACAGATTATGACGAATGATGAGAAGACTAAAGGGTAAAGTAAAACTGATGTTGATCAAGTGTTGTCTAAAAATTAATTTTCATGGCCAGTTTAAATGACTATTAAATCTTCCTCTTAGAAACATGAAGGCTGGTGGCAATGAGAAAGACAATGAGGAAGAGCAATATATATTTTATACATAAAACGATGAAAACCTGGAAGCAAATTAAATATCGAAAAACAGGAAAATGGTCAAATAGTAAAATACAACAGCCATATAATAAAATATTAAGCTAATATTAAGAAACAGTTATTAAAGAATATTAATCCCAGGAAAATATTCTCACAAGTAAGTGAAAAGGACTAGATACTAAACTGAAAATACTGTTGCTCTTCATTTTGTTTTATATACGTCCAGCTCTGAAAAAAGCACAAGAAATACATACACATATGTGGCCTGGAATGATATATACAAAAATGATAATGATTATCTTTGAATTTTTCTTTCTCTCTATATACTTACCAGTATTTTTTACCAAAAACACATTTTTACATTCATAATCATTTTAAGAAAAATTCCAGTTTTTACAGAAACGCTGTATCAACTCAATCATGAACATCAAATGTACAAATTATATCAGTTTAGCTAACAGAAGTTCAAACCACACTTACACCAAAAGAGAGCTGGCTGGGATTAGTGTCCCCAAAATGAGCACCACAAGATTCAAGAAAACAAAACTGGTTTTCATTTTTTCCTTTTACCCCACAGCCATCCTGCCTACACCGCATTAAAAAAGACTATGTATTCTTCTTTTTTTAAGGTTCTTATTTTTTATTATTTATTTTTTATACAGCAGATTCTTATTAGTTATCTATTTTATACATATTAGTGTATATATGTCAATCCCAATCTCCCAATTCATCCCACCACCATCACCCCCACCCCTGCTTTCCCCCAAAACAGACTATGTATTCTTAAAAGGCAAATTACTCAAAGAAAAAACAATCACACACCATTACTATAATAAAGTCTGGGGGAGCATTATTTCTAGCACACAGTTTCTTATTACACTGTCTGGAGGCATACCACACAACAAGGGCTATTTGACAAAGAGTTCTTATGGAATGAAAATGATGAAATTCAAAGTGTCAGAAAAAAGATATTCGGTGGCCATATTAAATATAGGTAGAAAATGGGGGGAATCTTAGCCAAAATACTCTCTTTTCACTTGTTTTTCAAGTAGCATTTAATTTTTTGTCTTCCATTTAGATTTTTCAATTGATAACACCAGTAGCCCTAGTAAGATGAATGATATGTTACCAAGGACAGCTGATGAAAAATTCTTAGTCACTGACTTAAGCAATCAGCTGAGGTTAAGCTAAGACAGATAAAAGGAATCAAAGATAACCACTGATAGGATTTTCTACATCAGCAACAAATATTCACAACATAACGATGGTGAAGCTCCATGGAGATACACTTCCCACATGCAGCAGTCACTGCTACACAGTGTCACTATATTTTGGGGTGTTCTAGAAAATCACTCTATAAAATGTCCATTTGGGCTGTGAAACAGACAATAGAGACCTATTTATTTTATTCCACACAGGCATAGGCTAAAAGAAAACATAACATCAACTATAAACTTTAACTATTATATCTATCATTACACTCTTGTTACCACTAGCAAAATAAAACATTCAATGTTCTTTGCTTGCTGACTAGAGTTATACTTAGTAGGAAGTATGTATCAAAATTTAGCTTTGTTTCCTTAAAATGGAATATGACAACTTCTCACTGGGCCTGAAGCATTTCTAGTAAAAGCTATTATTCAATGTACCAAATTTTCATTTTTTTAAGTTGCTTAGTGCATGCACACATTGCAATCACTGGCTAAGATGAAAAGGTTTTAAATACCTATTTGTGGGAATTGTACCTCAACAACAAATATCAAAACCATCACTTTTCACAAAGCTTTCAAGATAGGGTAGCAATGACAAATGACGGGACACTATAACAGATACTACAGCTTTATCTTGACTTTCATCTTATTTATTTGGGTTTAAAGGAAAATCAAACTAAATTATTCACTCCTTGCAGTATTACAGGAATCCTCAGATGCTGTTTATGCAGTTTGGATATAAACTGAAAATATCAAGTCTTTTCAATGTTTCATCCACGCTGATAAATCAGGAGTAACTAAAATCCAAACAGGAATTCAGACATGTGAGAAAAGTGAAGTGTTTGTAACCAAAATATTCCAACATAACTCAGCTTTATTTCGACAAGAACTTGTGTCTCAGGGTTACCAACATTTTCAGCACTTAGAATCTTGGCTCTACCTTTTTCCACTCTCACCTGAGAATCCAAAGAAAATTATGAATGACTATCATAGCACAGACTGCCATAAAGGCAATCCATGCTTGGGCACAGAGCTGATCAGAATAAAGACAACAGTCTCCAGCCTGGCTTGCAGTCACGTAGCCTCATGACTACATTCTGACTAATAATATGTGAGTGGACGTGGCACGTGCGGCTTCTAAGCTATTCCCCATGGCATGGGCTAGAGGACAGCTGGGAGCCATTGTGGACCATATGGATAAGGGAAACACCTTAGAGATGCAGAGCAATAAGACAGAAGGAACCTGGGTGCCCAAATTAAGGAATCATCAAATTACCCAAAATGTTATATAAGAGAAAAGTAAAATTCTAACTTTTCAAGTCACTGTTACTTGGGGTCTCCATTAGATAGTGGAACCTATCTTCTACCCCATATACCCTGATAAAACATGGCAAAAATCTGAAATTCTAATTTACCTTTTCTCAGACCTAGAAGAATCAAAGACAGCCTCAAAAACATGCACACGTAAGAGAAGAAGCTAAAAAATTAGCTACGTTGAGTATACTTGAAAGAGGTGGAAGAAACTTGAGGGCAGAAGTCTATATACATGCCCTAGGAAAGTCTCCTCATCCAGATATGCCTAATAGGAGGAAACTGGAAAATCAATGAGGTGCTTTGTCCAAACCAGGGTAAGTCATTTAAGCAAGTTATTCAACCTCTTTAGAAGAGAATGTCAGCTCTAGAATGTCAGCTCTAGAATCATGATCTGATTCATAGAATCAGACTGCCTAGATGTAAAACCCTGCTCTGCCATTTGTTATATTCACATCTTTAGTCATTAGCTTTCCTGTGACTCAGTCTTCTCACCTGTAAAGTGGGTATAATAAAAGTAACCATGTAATAAAAATGTTGTGAGAATCACATCACCTTCTGACATATACCAATACCACATCAGATTACACTTCCACTCCCATAAACCTACTTTACCCAAAACCCCATACAAACAGTCCTCAAATTTCAAATAACCTGAGATTTATTGACTACTCATTTTCTACCCTGGCAATTCTTCAAGGTTCCATCCCACCATCTACTGCCTGTTTAATATCAATCTAACATAATAATACTACCTACAGACTAGCAATTCACTAACTTTCCACCACCTAACCGGCAAGCTAAACCTTTGTGAGAAAATGTTCCAGCTATCTCAAAGTTTGTTGAGAATCTGACTCGTTGAAGCAACGCTCTTACATTTTTTCCTTCTCTCTTCTCATGCAGCATTCTACATAACAGCAGCAAGGATACAACACAAATCCTACTAAATCTACCCCCCCTTTTTTTTTTTATACAGATTTTCTTTTATTGCAAATTCACTAAGCAGCATTCGAAACAAAAGGATTAAATCACAAGTTCACTCTTCCCACCTCCACCCCTCCCAAACATCTGTACGAAACTCGAATGTGAGCATCCTGTCCTGGGTGTTCCACCTAGGAACCCCACTTCCACTACTCTACATTCTGCTGTTAAACTTCAGAAATTCCTAAATCCCAAAACAAACAACTGCACTACTTCAATACTCCCTTTGATATGTTAATGGTCCCTAAGAGAACTTCAACAACTAACAGCTGAAAAGTAAACATTAGTTTAGGTCTAAAACAGTCTGCTTGGGCATAAGTTAGGTGAAATATTAATACATTAGAGCTTCTGGTAATGTTTTTAGCATTAGTGTTAAAATTCCGCAAGAAGATAATTATTTTAAGCATGCCATGACAGATTTGCTGCATTCTTAAGAAATGCAAATTATATCCAGGGGCCCTTTTTTTTTCCAATATAGCATGTCCAATTTTATAAAAGATGTAAATAGAGAATTATAATCCACTTAAACATATTCACTTAATAGCAAGCTTGGTTGAAACACATCTTTTATTTTTTTAAGTGAGCAATACTTGTGCTTTTATAATCTTAAAATGCTTCTCTTACTCACACTGCAGTAATATTTCTTCATTTTCCTAAGATTCTCTCAAATAATCTTAGGTTGCCCTTTGAGTATCCACAATTACTGTAACTTTAAACATCCTTGCAGCACAGGACAGACCTTCAAAGGCTTAACATCAAGAGAACACCCTCGAAGGGAGTCTTACAGTATGGCAAGCTCTTTTACTCAAATCATCCTTATCCTAGCAAGAAGTAGGGATCTTGGCATCCCTGTTACGTGATAGTCATTACAATCAAATATGCAATAACATAGGGAACCAAGCCCTATAATAACATAGGGCCAATATACTGCTAAAGTCATTTAAAGCTGGCCAGTGTGTACATGTTCCCATACACTCTCCTCATTGCAGAAACTGGGAAGATGTATCATTTCCTTTCCCAAAGCTTTTCTCCCCGCTACACATTCCAATGGACAACTGCATTTCTAAACACTACTAGAAGTGCAAATCTTCTCACAATAGTACAATCTTAAAAGAAACCCATGGTAATTTTTTTAAAATAACTTGTAATTTGTATGTCACATGATAAAGAGATTTTAAATTTAAAACATTTACTCATAAATTACTATTAAGATCATGACAAGGTTTATTATAATATCTTCTCATAGCATTTATAATATATCAAGGTAAAATTCAACTTGTTTCAATCTTTCGTTATGCAAAAATAAAAATTTCAAAACTGACATGTTTGGTTTGGGGACCAACAGTATTTTTAAATATAATATCAAAAATAAACAAAAACTGCTTTCATGATCTAATGTTCAGAACTCTTACATTTTGTACTTAAGTAAACTACGGGGTTTAATTTTAGACCTGTGTTTTATTTCTAAATGACAAGAGAGAAGATTTCAGAGCGCTATTTGTAAATGCGAATACATTGCGGGGAGGATAGTTTTTATTCCCAAAAAATTAAAAGCAAAACTGAAAAATCACCATATTTTTCTCTTTTTAACATTAAGCATTAAAATATAGGCACACCTCAATGTGCTATATGAGAATTTTCATCAAATGAATACAGCTTACTAATGTAGTGAAAAGCACCCTAAAGCTAATTTTCAGAACCATCATCATTTTTATGATGTTCATTAACGTGCTTTTTCATCATCAGAGTCCCATATGTTTCTAGACTTTAACCAATAATCCATTATAGGCATAAATTAAATACTACATGACTATGAATAAAAATTTTAAACTACATAAATGTCTAATCACCATGGCAGGTAGGAATATACCTATGTGTGATAAAGCAAATCAGGGACTGAAGCCCTTTTGCCTGATCTCCACTGACAATAACAAAACTCCTTAGACATGCAAATAAAATATTTAAATAATTGTCTTATTGCTGGATTTGTTAAGAGAATTTTAAATATCCTCCATTAGAGCTTTCAGCAGCAATGTGCTCTCCAGAACACTATCATTCAAGTCCCCAGTTGAGAAATACTGCTTTAGAATGGTACAAAATACCAACCTAAGCAGACATGGATTCTTTCAAACTTTCCTGATAATTGGTTAAATGCCTATGTTTTTAGGTTTCAGGAGTTTCCTACTGGGATGCAGAAAAATAACATTAATGGGGGAAGGAGGACAGTTATACAAAAAATGTCATTATAAAAAGAAGTACTTACTAAAAGAAAAAAATGTACTATTCAACTTATATGCCAAATTTAAAATGATTTGTTCTCAGATAATCAGGAGTTAATAGTATTCTCCAGCCCCACTGTAAGCAAAAGTCTTATAAATATTCAGGCCAAAAGCTTTTGCAAACTACTTGCATCAAGTACAAAAAGCTAGACTCTAAGTGTTGGTAATGATTAGGGGAAAAAAACAAACTGGAGGTTGGGAAGAGTGGAAGGAAAGAATGCATATGGCAGAAGAGAAGTTCAGTAGATGTTCCTGCAGGGCCGACTTGGGAGAGAGAATCAAGGAAGCTGAGTGAAGCGCATACTTGTCTGGAAGCATCCTCCTTGGGAGGAGATGGGACTGAGGAGCTGGAGTGTGTCAGAGCGTCCCCCAGGTTTACTGCTCTGAATCACGAAGCTGGCCTGGGGACAGCTAAGCGACATACTGGAGGGCTACAACTCCACTGATGGTAAATATGCTAAAGGGGATTCCCCCAGTATCTAAAGCTTTTCCTGTCAACACACCATCCAAGTCACTCAGGATCTCTGGAGCTACACACTGAGTCAGACAGAGGAATAGGTAGGCTCTTTCTTCTTAACTGTTAAAGAAGAAAGAGCCTACCCATTCCTCACCTAAGGGAGGAAATAAAATGTTTTTAAGTGGTTACCTCCTATTTAACTAACAAAAGAACTAGTAGAATTAGATTTTACATAAGGACAAAAGCAACGACAATACACTTAAGCTGTCACGTCTGACAACTGATGAAGAGGTTCAGACTCACCAAGAAAAAAAAACAATAAAATAAAACTTTTCAAGGAGAACCATGCCCATTTCAATGCTCTTGAACATTCTACTTCAGGCCCCGCCTGTGCCCTGCGCAACAGTCATCACTAAAGGAGAACTAACAGAAACTCTCCATGACAGTCAGTCTCCCTCATTAAAACAAACTGCCCAGAAGGAGCTGAAATACAGAAGGCTAAAGCTTTTTAATGAAGAAAATACCATAATCCCTTTTTTACCTTTAGGGGAAAGGGAGACAAAGAACTGACTAGAATCCTAAGGAACAAAATATTAACAATTATAGGTTCTAACCATTTCAAATTAAAGTGAACTTTAATTCTTACCCTCAAGAGGCTCACAACATATGGAAGTCTTCATTATTCTTCCTTTTTTTTATAAGGCCTTATATCGTTAGCATGTATTCTAGGTCCTGCAAATTGTTTTTTCAACCTTTATTAAGTGCTAATATGTGCCCAGGCCAGCAGGTAACATAATGTACAACTGGCATGAAAAACTGTATGGTCCAATGCAGTTCTTAGCTTGGCAATGCAAGAAGTTCGTAAACTTGGATAAGAAAAAAAAAAAGCATCTTTATTTTTACTGACTTCTAAGTGAAAGTAAGCACTTCCTCCAATTATGAATGACGGCCTAAGATCAAGTAGTATTAGCCACAGTACCTGTGACTTCGTCATCAAAAGATATCATCTATTTTCATAACATATAATAGTTTCAGACACCTCAAAATATAATATACCCAACACCAGATCTTTTTATTTAATGCACTAATAAGTAAACATATTACCATGTTACAAATTTGGGTTTCTGTTGTATAACTGGCTTCCTTTGTAATGCTATATATTTTACGTATTTAAAAAATTATTCTGAGAATAAACCCATAGGCTTCACCAAAATGCCAACTACGGCACAAAAATGGTTAAGAGCTTCTAATCCAGTAGAGTGCATAGATTTGCAGTGAAGACCGAAGCTTAAATCCAGGTGTTGGTACCTGTGGCCTAAAGTAAGTCATTTAACCTCTCAGAGCCTCTATTCCTCCATTTGTGCATACTTTTAAGGGTAGCTGGGATGTGATAAAGTGTGAAAAAGCATAAATCAAATTTTACATGATGCCAGACTATGATAAAGATGCCAGAGTTAGTAGTACATCTAGGTCAATACAATTTCTGCAAAGGATTTAACCAACAAAAATTTCAGAGTAAAAACAAAGGTCAAAGGGGACATTTTACAGGTTTTAATCCAAACCTTATAAACATCTTGTCCTCAGGTAATTTTTGAAAGACAATCCAGAAAAATCAAAATGACAATTAAGATAAGAACCAAACTCAAAGAGCCACAGCTCATTATTTCACATAATCATCTAAATTTTTGTCACTCAAGAAAAGTTACTTTACTTGAGTTAAATCAACAAGAGAAATATTACGAGTTATATTTAAGATGCAAATGTGGTTTATCCTCAAGCAAAAATCAGTCTTATCATTTTATCTTTACCACAGAGTATAACACATTTATAAAATATATTGGAATTCTTTTTTGTTCAAATATGTTTTACACATTTTAACAATCACAGATCTAATTACAGGTTTAAAACATTCCGTATATTTGTGATGTCAGAATTTAAAATAGCAAATGAATTGGCTAAATTATGAAAATACTATCTCAACTAATGCAGGCAAACAACAAAATCTTTAACCCTTAGAGATTGGAAGTTACAAGGAAGAGAGGAGAGATGCAGACAGATAATCCCAAAAGTCAAACAGTGAAGCTTTAGTTTTGGATCCAGTAAGAGATACCCACTCAGATAGAATCAATTAGTGAACAACCACCTTATCAGGACAGCAGCCATGAGCTGTGGAGATAAATTCAGAGGAAAAAAAGAAAGCAATCTGTATCTCCCAGTATTCTGACATTGGGCAGGAAAAACAGTATGTTCATATATATTTAAATGACCACAAAGCAACAATAATTTTAATCCATCACTGAGACAATATAAAACAGTAAAATAACTAAGTGTAGTACATGCTGATTAAGAAGTGATTAGCGTTCAATGGGGATTATCAGGGAAGACTTCATGGAAGAGGCAGGATTTTACTGATTTTAAAGACAAATCTGGCCTATTTTGGGGGGTGGGGGGGGTTAGTGACAAGTAAGGGAAGGGTTAAGAGGCAGGAGGACAGCAAGAATCACAAGGGCTAGTTTAGAAAGTTAACAAGATCATCAGAATAATTACTCATAGATCACTGGGAATTCACTATCAAAGAATAAGTGTAGGGCTTCCCTGGTGGCGCAGTGGTTGAGAGTCCGCCTGCGGATGCAGGGGACACGGGTTCGTGCCCTGGTCTGGGAAGATCCCACATGCCGTGGAGCGGCTGGGCCCGTGAGCCACGGCCGCTGAGCCTGCGCATCCGGAGCCTGTGCTCCGCAACGGGAGAGGCCACAACAGTGAGAGGCCCGCGTACCGCAAAAAAAAAAAAAAAAAAAGAATAAGTGTATAAAACTGTCCCCCCCCCCCAAAATCATCTAAAACCTCTCAGACACAATACTGACAGAGTACTTAGATAACAGCAACAATATAGAAACCTATGCTTAAATGTTTCCAAGCTGGCCTCAAAATATTTACATATATATATAAAAATTCACAAAGTGACAGAGCAATTCAAGATGTCTGAAAGCAGGAAACAAGAGTAAGGACATTTTGCAAGTTTCTGCCAAGACAGTGGAGTTTTTTTTATAAATATGCATATATCTGCCCTAAATAAACACATAAAATAAATATGTTGATTTAAAGTATTGGACACCTGATATTTTAGCAATAGCTTTTCAATTTCGTTATTTTTTTAAAAAAATCATTTCAAACTTAAAAGAGTTGCAAGAATACTACAAAGAATTCACATATACCCTTAGCCCATATCTCACAACTGACATTTTACCAGATATATTTGAACATTTTCTCTCCCCCGCCACCACACAGACACACACACAATTTTTTTCTGAAACATGCGACAGTACATTGCAGACATGATACCTCTTATCCCTAAATATTCCAGGGAGATTTCTAAAACACAAGAACAATCTGTTATATAACTACAGTACAATGATCAAAATTAAGAAATTAACGGTCATACATAAAATACTATAATCTATAGGTCTTATTCTTTTTTTTAATAGGTCTTATTCTATTCACCAATTATCCATACATCTTTCAAAGAAAACAAAAAAATATATGATTCAAATACAATACAGGATCATACACATTCCATATTTCTTTAGACATATCATTTTTTAATTTATGTAAGGCAAACTTAAACTTAAGAAATCCAGGAAAAATAGTGCCCAGCAATTTTATCGCACTTAATTTTTTCCATCCTATTTACATGCTGTATTACGATAGTCTTCCATGTTTTAAGAAAAAAAAACTGAAGAGGCTTATACTTAAGTATATGAAGCACAGTAAATGCTTTGTCACCCACAACAAGACCCACAAGGCTCTGCTGTACTCTTGCCAGTTTATTCCCATTTCCTATTTAATCATCAATACCTTGAGAGCAACAAGCCTTGCTCATCTTTGTATCCCTCATAATTTACACAAAGCTATGAGTGTTTGAAGGGCAAAGTAAGCTTGATGTTTGAAAGATGCTTCAACAGGACAGAGAAAACAGGTCTATCTTTTCAGGTTAAGGTTAAGATTAATCTCCATTAGGATTCTCCATGAAAGAGAAAAGGGAACTGTATGTTAAAATGATTAGAGAATGAGTATCTTCACCTGTTAATCATTTAGAATAAAGAAAAATGCCCCATCTTCCTCCCCTCCACTGTCAACACTGACTCCTTGGTCCAAGTCCCTTCCATAGCTAAGGCAGTGCTGTCATTTTCCATTGATTCTAAGAAGCACAATTATTCACATTTCAACAGCTCTGATATCGATGGCATCTTACTGCTGCCGTGGGCCAAGTGGCAGTCATAACACAGTTCATGACACTGTCTATGTAAGATCAAGAAAGCAATAGCATCAAAACATGCAGAATGAGTGTCAGCTTGGGAGAAAACTCCAGAGTAGATAGTAAAGCGCTCTTGTAAGAAATGCTACATCACTAGCACTCTTAAAAGCATAGAGGAAGAGACTGTGTGGAAATACACCGACATGACAACTTGGGGTCAGAAAGTCACTCAAAAACTTGGACTCTGAACGTGAATAAAATTCAGGAATATCATAACTAAGTCATTTCACTTCACTTTTCCTTTTTAATCTATGTTCTTCCAATAAATGTAAAATGAACATTCTGAAGGATAGGAAAGCATTTTATCATAGCTTAATTGTCAGGGTTATTTCTCAGAGGAACATAAAATAATGGTGTATCTTATCATTAACGGCATCTCAAATTCAAGAGAACACAGTATTTCCAGCACAGAGAGAGCGGCACTCCATTCTTGAAGAGCTCCTTCAGAAAATGACCACAGCCAAACCAGAAAGCCAGAGTCTGCCAGCTTTCAATTGCTCCAGACACTGACAAGGTTCTTGCAGGCCAGGCTCCTAACACAGCCAGCAAACCACAGAGGGAGACAGCATGACACACATACCCCTACAAACCAAAACACAGCTGGGATGCTAAATTCAGACCTATCAACCTTGACAGTACCCTTTTAATTACTATTTTTCCCTAATTCTCTAGAGTGATTTTTTTTTTAAAACCTGGAAGCTGCCAACAGCATTTTTTGTTATTGGCCAAGTTATTCTGAGTATCATATCCAAATAATGAAACATAGATAAATTATTTTAAAGCAAAAGACCTTTAAGAATGCATACTCTTGCACCTTGTTCATGTTAATGTATTTTTACCTAATTTTAAATTTTTATACTTTAGGGAATTCCCTGGTGGTCCAGTGGCTAAGACTCTGTGCTCCCAGTGCAGGGGGCCTGGGTTCGATCCCTGGTCAGGGAACTAGATCCCACATGCTGCAGGCAACTAAGAGTTGGCACACCACAACTAAAGATGCCCCACGCCGCAACTAAAAAAAAAGATCCCACATGATGCAACGAAGACCCGACAGAGCCAAATAAATAAATATTTTTTTAAGTATTTAAAAAAAATTTTTTATACTTTAGAGCTAAGCATACACATTTATATATGAATGAACTTTTAGAGATAAAAGTATATTTCAGATTGCTTGCGGACAAACTTCAAAAAACGACATAATTTCCACTTATGAATGGACATAGACAATTATAATTACATATACCATATAACTATGACTTGAGTCGGCAGAATATACAAAGCTGCAAACTCAATCATTAATCACAAAATGTTTTGCCCAGGTA
This sequence comes from Lagenorhynchus albirostris, assembly GCF_949774975.1. Classification (NCBI taxonomy): domain Eukaryota; kingdom Metazoa; phylum Chordata; class Mammalia; order Artiodactyla; family Delphinidae; genus Lagenorhynchus; species Lagenorhynchus albirostris. The sequence goes on along the minus strand of NC_083102.1, from coordinate 19,694,930 downwards.
ACAGTGTTGCTCTACAAAGATGCATGAAAATGGTTCTTATCTAAAAAGCTCACAATCTATCCAAGGAATCCAGGAGGTAAGAGTCCATTCCACCATTTGCCAGACAAGAACACTAAGGCTCAGCGACATAAACTTGTCCAAGGTAAAATGACTAGTTGCCGATAGAAGCCAGATCTCATTTCCAATCAGCAATCCAATAACACACGAATTTAAATAGACTCTACTTATTAAGCAATGTTCTAGGCATCAGGATACTCCTCAGGTAATTAGTACCCAATTCTATAGATGAGGAAACCATTGTGATTGGCCCATGGTGATTCAGGACTGACAGGTCCCAAAGCGTGAGCCCCCATCACTGCACCACATTGCCTCTAACTGACTCCACAACAACGGACATTTGCAGGCTCTGACCCTCCCTCAAAAACGGCCTGACACAGCACGAAATTAGTGCTGTAAAGCTGTGCTAAATTCTCCCTCCTAGTTAGAATTTAATGGGGAGAAATGCAAGAGTTATTACCTTGCAATAGAGAAAAACAAAAAGCCTCCATTATCACACCTGGAAAAACAGATAAAAAGCCAACCAAAATTATACAAACTATTATAAAAGTAAATTGTGACAACCCCTTCACTTCACTGTCCAGCCCCACCAGCCATGGGCACAAGAGCAGACAGAACAAAGCCTCTGACATTAGTTTATGTTTACTGCAAAGAATCTTCAGTGACTTCTAATTAAACTGTTAAAATGTCTATACTAATGTCGCTGTGGTTAACACGTTATTTGCACACACACACATTTGTGTGTATATGTGTATACAAATATTTGCTTGTTTGCTGCCCGTCTGAACCAGGACTACAATAGAGATAATATCAGAATCCAAAGGGAGGCATTTCAAGCCCATTCTCAAGGCATAGAGAAACCCTGACTGCAAGCTGTGGGAAGGTGCCAACACCTTAGTGGTGGCAAAGCTCATTGTAAATTCATCATTAAAAAGTGAAGTGGCATTCGGGTTTCCAAGTTAACCCAAAAAACCTTTATAAGCCTGAAGAATTATTATAAAAACATTATTTTCAGCTGCACCCATTCTTTCTTTGGGAAAACGCATTTTGAGTTCCTTTGCCCAACAATCAGGAACTGCCCAAGAAAGGGCAGGTGACTATAGCACGTAACCCCTGTCACTCTTGGGCATCACAAATTAGGGAAAGCTGAGGTTCAACACATTGCCTTCAGGTCACACACATAGTAAGGAACAGAGCTGAACAGGAGAAATGAACAGTCACACCTCAGGACTTCGAGGTCTATCAATATCCATGCTCCTTCCACCAAACCACAGTCCTAGGCATTTATTTAATACGTGTCTGAGCAACCTCTTGGGTGATGCACAGGAGGGACAGGGGGCCTATTTGAAACAATAGGAATATCTATCACCAAATCATGGGGCTTCTGGCTCTCTCAGATCTAGTAAGCCCCCCCATTCATACCTGGAAAGATCTACTGATCCAGCCCCAGGCTGAAGCACTGGGTAACACTCTGCTAGTTGCAGGCTAAGTGAAAAGAAATCAAATGTAACGCTTTTGCTTTAGAGAGGCGCTGAAGAAACCCTAGTAACAATCAGATCCGTGGTGAAGAACCACCCACTGCCACTACTCAAGTGAAATCAAGGTCAAGTAAATCACATCAGCCTCCCCAAAACAGTAATCTGAATCATTCCATTTTTAAAGATAGTTGGCAATCATATGAAAAAGAAAAATGCACACATAATAATGGTAAATGTCCTAAATTACATTTGGTGATATAGTGTCAGGAAATATTATTTAAGTTATTTGATGATGATTTCATTCAAGATTTCTTGTGGATAGACTGCATGATGAATACCTTTCGGTTACAATCTTTGTTCATTTTCAAGAGGGCTACATTTTGCATGAATGAACACACCAGAATAGGTGCTCCCTGCTGTTTCATCAACGCAGAAACTACTAGTTCCGAGAGCGTGGGAGAAAAAAGAAAACCACATTACACAATTTATCTAAGGGCACATGTTTTATTAATACATATGGCTTCATAAATGCTTTAGTATAAAACAGCCTTTTAAAATGAAGTACCTGTTAATGAGAAATACAAGATCAACAGGCTGAAAAACCAACTATATCTGCCTCTCTTATTCTGAAGATGACAGAAAAATAGCACCATTCCTTCTACTTCAGCGAATGCGGCATGTCTTTTCACTAAGACAAAGCAGTGCATAATTCCCTAAAGACAAAGTTTTTCAAAAACTTATAAAAGAAAAAGACACTGGTCAAATATATCCAACAATGCCACCCTGCTGATACTAAAATAACTGACTGCTGAGCTCCTTTGACAGAGAACGAGGTCACTCTGCATAGGCTCATCAGAAGTTCCCACTCACACTCCCAAGCATCTCTGAAAGGGGTACGAATTCCCAAAGCTCTACTTCACCTACATTCTACTGAGCCAACTCAAAATTTTAAAAGAGAATAATAAATATCATCATGTAAATCCCTAAGTGTATGCTGCAAACATAGGAAGAGAAAATATACATTTGGAGATGCTTTTTAAAAATGTGACAAGAGTTCAAGAGCATTTTAACAGCTTTACTGAGATAAAATTTATATACTCTAAAATTCACCCATATAGACTGTACCGTTCAATGCATTTTAATATATCAATACTTGCAGGTGTACAGCCATCAACAGTTACTCCTAGCCCCCAACCCGCACCACCAATACCCTCAGCCCTAGGCAACCACTGATCTACCTCCTGCCTCTACAGATTTGCTTATACTGGACATTTCATAAAAATGGAATCATACACTACGTGGTCTTTTGTGACTGGCTTCTTTCATTGAACACAATGGTTTTGAGGTCGAAAGCATTTTGAAGAAGCTGGGATGCTGATGCTCATGGTGCCTTCCACTCACTCATTCCATCATCAAGGGTTTCTTGAGCACCTTCCACAGGTGAGAAAGACGCCACACGGGTCACAATGGGACCTGAAGGCTTTCCATATGAATTCTGCCCTCAAGGAGCTTACAGCAGGATAAAGATGCTAACACAGCTATAAAAAACTTTTTTTTTAATGTAGAAAACAGTGACTGCCAAGAGAAAAATATAGACAAAATACCATGTGAGTTCAGATGAAAGCAAGGTAAATAAGATCAAGAAAAGTTCTGATAAGACAACCTTTAAGTTGATCACACACACACATATACAAATAGTTAAAATCAAGTATAACAACACAGGGATGGAGGCACTTCCCACAGAAGCAAACCCACACTCCTTAGCTCTGTTCCATCCATATTTACTCCTGTACTCTGATCTCCCACACAGTACCTGCATTCCAAATAACTATAACTAGTGATAAGTCCCAGGAATCACTAAGCCCTTTATGATCCTAACTGCTCCACCCACCATTTCTTCTCCCAAGAAATGCCCTTCCTCCTTTCCATCATCCCCCACAATCAACCCCATCATGTCTGATTGGTGAACTCCTATTCATCCTTCAATATTCAGCTGAAATATTACCACCTCTTTCACGAAGTCTACCCTGACCTCCCCAGTTAGAGTTAGTCCTTATTCAATTCTTTATGATACATGTGTATCTCTATTCCAGCTAATCTGCATTGTTCTGCTCTGTTCAGCTATGAAATCTCAGCACTTAGTATAGTGTCAGGCACATAGCCAGTACTAAATAAATGTTTGTTGGAACAAGGGCACAGAACACCAAGTGAAAGGCAAAGAGAGTAGACAAAAAGGTTGGCAGAGTCAACCCGAAGTGTGTGAAAGGGGGCAGTAAAGTAAGAGCCCTGGACACTATGTTAAACAAGGAAAAAAAGAAAGGGACATTTATTGATTACCTGCTATATTTCAGCACTGGTACATTATCTCATTTACTCTCTATGACAACCATATGAAATTAGTCTCTCCATCTTATCCTGGAGGAATCTGAAATAACTTATACAAAATGACACAACTATTAAGTGGCAAAAGCTCTTTGAACACTAAACATACACTCTGTGTGTGTGTGTGTGTATATGTATGTATGTGTGTGTGTGTGTGTGTGTGTGTGTGTGTGCGCGCGCACACACTTCTACTCACAGGTAATTCAGCTACAGCCTTTCCATTTCCTATTTGAAGAAACTGGGGTTCATTTCCTTTGGAACTCTGTTACTGAAAGCACACGGTTACATTACATCACTGCCAGCAAAGGAAAGGTGATGTTTCGGTCCGCCTTTGCAGCCTCCACCCTGGGTCTGGCTAGTCCAGTACAAATCATGCCTCCTGAGGCACAGCAGAAATAACATCGCAAGCTTGAGTACTACAGAAGCCTCAGTACTGTTCAACTAAACGAATTTCACTTGGATGAAGGGAAGGTAGTTCTCAATCAAAGTATATAACATGGCCTTTAAAAGTTTCAGGTCAAAGTCCTATAAGCAACAATAAGGAAAAAAAAAAGCAATGTTAAAAATTATTGTTTTTTAAAGTTTCACTTTGCCATTTCTGCAAATATCATTTTGCAAAAAGATGAACCTGGGTTATGAAACAATGGTTTAATCAGTAGAGGTATAATGTTTAACAGCACAAGAAACAAAGAATCAGAGGAAGCAATTTATCATTTGTATGTTTATCAGGCTTGATAAAAAATTATTTTTTAATTATACAGCCTATGTTTTTCTTAAAGATTTTTTATTAAAAAACTAATAAAATATGTCAAAGGTCAAAGAATAACCATGAGAAGAGGATTATAACCTCCCATAAACTTATAATAATTAATCTAAAATGTTTCTGAGAAAGAATATTAAAGCAACCTTTTTAGAAAAGTTGTATAAAGGTGTCACAAAAGTAGTTTATGGGCTCGATCTCATGAAATTCCCAGAGAAGTCAACATGTTATTTAGAAAAGTTAAAGAAACACATTATGCCCAGTAGGTATCTATATTAACCCACAAAATTAAACAGAAGCTGCTCGGCCATACCAGAGAAGAAGAAAGAGTTGACTGGCCTTCAATGTCTGCAAGAATGCATACTGCACACAAGCGTTAAAGCCATCTCTTTCTTGCTAAAAGCACAAGTTTCAAGAAGGAAAATGAACTGAGGGCTGTTGGAGGTATTTCGTTAAAATAATTACATTTTGTTAAATTAATTTCTTCAAATAATTATAAGGACAATATTCAGAATCCATAACCTAGCTGGTTGCATTAGTGAAACAATAGAAGTGTTTTGGGTGAACTGTCAATCTCAAATACTGCTTTAATATTTTTTATTTAAAACAAATCTATCCTGATTATAGCAACTGATTTTCATATCATTCCTCAGGTTCATCTTCAAAAATGACAGCGAGTAATCAATATTTTATCTTATTTTTTAAAGTCATGAGATGACCATTATGTCAACAGCAAGACTAACTGCATCTGAAGGATTTAGTGTAACCACCAAATAAGATGGAAAGCAAATCTAATATAGTTACATGAATTATTATCACTGTGGCACATGGTGATAAGGAGAAAATGGGATGTATTGGGTAAATGCCCATATGAGCTGAGCCAAATCCTTACTTTTTCTTTTATCATTGTTAGTGCTTAGCTATTTATGCGTTTGAGCCAGCTCCCTGGTCTCCCAGGCCTCCCCTACCAGCCTAATGGGGTGCAGGCGGTGGGTTTTCCTTCCAATCCTCAACCAGAAGCCAAACCAATCCTCAACATTCCTGAGTTTCCAGACACCAAACCCGCAGGCTTCAAAGAGCTGGTCCCGGTACCTTGAGGAAGTGAAGGAGAGCAGAGATCATCCTTTCAGTTTTGCTAGATGATAGCTGAGATGCAGCCAAATGGAAGAAGAGACGGTGAAGGGTAGACTTTCTTTTATTCCACACTGCCTAAACATCTCACCTCAACAAGTCAATGTTTACCTATAGCAAAGACTGGCATATAACTGCTTTTCACCTTAGCAAGGAGAGGTCAACACCAAGGCAAGGCAAAATGCAGAAAAAAGTATCATAAAAGGAGGTCCTGAGAGGACAAATGAGTAAATGAAAGCTGCGGGATCTAAGGGAGAGTCAGTAAATCGCAATCACAGCACCATGGGATAAGTGCTATGAAAGGAAAGGTACATACAGGGTGCTGTGCAACCCCTCAGGAGGTGCATCTAACCCAGACCTGGAGTCAGAAAAAACTTCTAAGTAAGTGATTTCTAGGCAGGGATGTGAACAATGAGGAAGAGTTAGCCAGATAAAAGACAGGGGGGAGGTGAGGTGGGCTGGGGTGGGGTAGACAGTTGGAGGAACAGTGGTGAGACAGAAGAGACAACACAGAAAAACACCAAAAGATAAGCTCAAGGACTCAAGAACTGCTAGACAGAAAGTTCAACATGACACACGGGCGTCTGGGAGATGATGCAGGACACTACAGCAGAGATGGGTTCTGCAGGACCTTGCTGGCTACGTAAAAGAAACTTACACCTCACCTAAGAGGAAGGGGGAGCCTCTCAAGAGGAATGACATGATTGGTTTTACACTTTGGAAAGACTACTAGGGCTGCAGTGGGAACAGACTGGGGAATGTGAGACTGAAGGCCGGGACCCCAAGCAAGAGATGGTTAGAACAAGGCAGGAGAGAGGCCTGTGGGTGTTCCCTGAAGGGTAACAGCAACAACAGGGTGAACCAGCAAAAAAAAATAAAAGTAAGTCCCGCCAACAATGTCAATACACAGGGGCTTTCAGCAGCCATCTAGCTCCCCACCATACAATCTGCGAGATGTTCTAACCCCATCAGGCCTTTAAGTAAAGAAACAGCTATTGTTACTACCCTGTAATTTCAAACTCCAATTATTTGATGCTGGCTAATTAAAACCCATATTTCAATTAACCACTCAGTCAGGGGAACCAGGGCATGCACAACCAGAATACTGTCTTCAGCATGCCATAGCAATTCCAGGAAAAATTCTGAAGAGCCTTACCATAATGATTCACGTGGGTTACCAACACTTTTCAAGAAACACTCAAGTACAGTGACAGCTGTCAACCAAGTGTCAAGTAGCCCTGGGGGCAGAACAGGTTTAAAAAGAGGACATAAAAGCACTTATTGTTACCTGGTAGCACTGACTTGGCCTAATACAGAGCACTGGACAGGTAATTCTTAATAAAGCAGAGAGACAGGAAAGGGTAAACGGAAGAAATGAAATGCTGGGTCAGACTTTACTTTTTTAAATGTTTTTTTACAAGGAAAAACATCATCAACAACAATAACCTACTATTTGGTTGACAGGTGGGTCAGTGGACTAACTTTGAATACCTCTGCTTGAAGTATGAAAATATTTCAAATTCTCTTGGGCAATTTATTTGAAGAGATCTGGGCCATCCAGATCATACCCTCAAAGTCTACCAAATTCCAAGAAAGGCAAAAATATTGTTAATCGAGTTTTTATTTTACAACTGGCATATTAAATTTAAATCAACAATAGTGTTTTTACATATTGTATGCCCTATACTTTATAGTCCACTAGAGCTGCTTATATAACCAATGTGATATTTTGTTTTATAAACCTTGAAGCATGATTATAAAACATACTTTACAGTCGTTTTCTCTTTGTGGTTTATGACATATTATGAGTGAGATCCATGATTTACTTGATTGTTACACCCAATAACACTTGTTCTTTCAGAAAATACAATCCACTATCCCTTTTGTGTCCAAAACCCACTGCAGCAAAAAAAGGGGGAGGTTCTTTAAAACAGCTTCTCTCTTTTTCCCCTGGTCACTGAAGTTACTTCCTTCCAGCTCATGAGTACTGTGACTCCACGGCAGAACTACATTTCTAATCTACAGTATGCAACGCACATAAAAAAAGAGCTGCTTATTTCTAGTCACTTGGGAACAGGTAGGGAATTTCTGGCCCACTTGATCTCATACCACTTGGAAGCACTAATGAAAAGTAAATTATGCTACAGTAGTCGCAGGGTAGGGGGCTCTGAAGATTTAATAAACGGCAGCTGAGGCACCAGTGGTCAATCAGTTAACTAAGAAATCAAAGGGCAGAAGTTCCAAGTCACAGAAAATTCTGGAAGATGTGACTCACTGATATTTCAGGACCTACTCAGCTTCTCTCCCTGTAATTCCTTTCCTCTTCTGCTGCAGCTTTTGCTTTTCTGTGTGACTCCCCTTTCAACCATCCCAAAATACCACGGAATATACACTATACTATCAATGATCTGCTCCATTTTTTTTTAAGTTTTCTACGCTCTCTTCTCAATTTCAAAATAGAGTTTAAATTTGTGCTGGTTTCTTAAATACGACACAAAGAGTGATGAATCAAGTGGCACAGGGGAAAGCGCCCTAGACTAGGGGAAAAAAGAAGTGTGAGTCTGCCACTAATCAGCCACGTGGCCTCAGTCACCAACTCTACCCAAATCCTCCCCTAACTTTGCCACTTCTACCTCGACTGTGTCTCAGCTGTCTTCCCTGTCTGGATTTCCAACTAAATGCTGTACGTCATCCACTTGTACCATTTCACCTCCCCTGCTCACAAAGCTTCTGTTTTACCCTCCACAGCCTCAAGTAGCTAAAGATAACTTTTTTTTTGGCTATAGGGCCAGTTAAGGACAAATAAAAATGCTTATGAGGCTGCTTATTTTTTCAAGAAAATGAAAATGGCTTCATTTTGTGCTATGGTGGAAAACACATATTCTTACCATTTAGATTTGTTCGTTAAATATAAAAATATCAATGAGGAAATCAACACTGCATTTTTAGCCATAAAAATGTTATTAATAACTGAGTATAGCTGAAAAGTATCAACTAATGCAACTTTCTAAACTTGCACCCTAAATTTAAATAAAACTGCTCAGTAGCCACTAGGCCCAAAGGATAAGATTAAACTCCTTGGGCTTCCCTGGTGGCGCAGTGATTGAGAGTCCGCCTGCCGATGTAAGCGACACGGGTTCGTTCTCCGGTCCGGGATGATCCCACATGCCACGGAGCGGCTGGGCCCGTGAGCCATGGCCGCTGAGCCTGCGCGTCCAGAGCCTGTGCTCCGCAATGAGAGAGGCCACAACAGTGAGCGGCCCGCGTACCGCAAAAAAAAAAAAGGAAAAAAAAAAAGATTAAACTCCTTAACTTCCCCAACCTTCCCACCCATGAGAACCCCACTAGAACCCTTTATCTGATCTGTGCAGTGACTCTGCCAGGAAAACCTTCAACACCAATGCCCCCACCCCTCTTATGCTCAAGGTCTGGCTCAAATCCACTTCCCCTGATGGCCTGCCTGCCCAAGTTCTTGAACTTCTTTCTCTGAAGTCCTAAAGCACTTTCTAGACCTCTTATATATTCTATCTCACTTACATATTCATTCACCTACTCCAAAATCCTAACTGAGCAGGTGAAGAGTACTATGTTAGTACTTATTCACTACACTATAATGTTAAACATGATCTGACCAAACTAATAGTTCCTTAAAGTCAAAGATCACTTCCATGCTAATATTTGTTGACTGATAAAGGGTTCAACCATCCATTAAATGTAGATTGTTTATGGATTTCTTTTTAAGAACAGAATGTACTGACAAGAGAATTTGATCTAAATCATACCTTTAAATCAATAGTGTATACATTTCTTCCTTTCAGGAAGTGTTACTGCACATGCAAAAAAAAGGGCAGTGTCGAGACACTGGCATCAGCAAACTGTCACATATTAAAAGTTGGAAACCGAGATACTGCAACTCCCTTCAGTTCTTGTAACTCAAGTCAAAGAAACAAGCACAGCTTGTTACTGTGAACTCTCCCTACAATGTTAGGTCTAAATGAGCCTTAAAGAGCTATCTAAAAATAAACAGGAGGGCCAGATTCTGGGAGAAAAATACATAGAACATATAGACAAATCTGCTTCCTTAAACTGGCTGTTTAGTTTGGGCTATGCTATTTCCTGCTTAAATTGGTTTCCTGCAATTTGGTAAGGATGCCAAATACTTGGTGATCTCAGTGATATACTTAAAAAAAAAATCAGCAAATCTTTCTTATTTTTCCCAATGACAAGAAATGTACAGAGAAACGTGCACATTGAGGATAAAAATAAACGGAGTTCATTTGTCTTTTTACCCAGATTCATCATTTTCATCTGGTTGCTAGCGGTTTAGGTAACCAACAAATAGCCTCCTAATAACATTCCTGCCTGATTTTTCGTATTGACTTGGGGACACAGTTTCTTCAGCAATAAGCAGGATCAAACATGAGAGGTCTGACCTCACTATAAGCCAGAAAAACTAAAGGATCAAAGTGGAAAAGAAAAAAAAATCAATATCCAACAATGATTTTTAAAATCAAAAAATGCAAGATGTTAATGAAAAGGTAAGTTTATAACTGCACAAGGTATCCCTTTATGTCAGCCTAATAAAAAAAAAATTCCCTGATATAAAAGCAAACCAGCTACATCAGCGTCCACGTGGTAGGAGCTCCCAAGAATTGCTACCACCAGTGCCTGTGTCCCCAGAGTGAACCGCAGTCACCCCCCGCCCCCACCTCTCCAGGACACCCTCCAAGACCAGTAGACCCAACCAACTCCATGAAGATGAGATAAAAGACCTTAATGAAGACAGCAGCCATCATTTAAAACATTAATTATCATTTTTTTGGTGTTTTTCTCCCCAGATCAATCATAAGCTCCAGGAGAAATTGTGCCTGTCTTGATCATCACTGTATATCCTCAGCAGTAGTAGAGGGTTGAGCGCATATTAAATGCTTATATTAAGAAATAATACAGACAGCAACAGTTAGCGCTACCCACCACCAGTCCCTCCCATCAGGAAACTTGCACAAGCCTCTTAGATAGCCTCATCCACCAGAGGGCAGACATCAGAAGCAAGAAGAACTACAATCCTGCAGCCTGTGGAACAAAAACCACATTCACAGAAAGATAGACAAGATGAAAAGGCAGAGGGCTATGTACCAGATGAAGGAACAAGATAAAACCCCAGAAAAACAACCAAATGAAGTGGAGATAGGCAACCTTCCAGAAAAACAATTCAGAGTAATGATAGTGAAGATGATCCAGGACCTCGGAAAAAGAATGGAGGCAAAGATCGAGAATATGCAAGAAATGTTTAACAAAGACCTAGAAGAATTAAAGAACAAACAAACAGAGATGAACGATACAATAACTGAAATGAAAATTACACTAGAAGGAATCAACAGCAGAATAACTGAGGCAGAGAAAGGATAAGTGACCTGGAAGACAGAATGGTGGAATTCACTGCTGCTGAACAGAATAAAGAAAAAAGAATGAAAACAAATGAAGACAGCCTAAGAGACCTTTGGGACAACATTAAACGCAACAACATTCGCATTATAGGGGTCCCAGAAGGAGAAGAGAGAGAGAACGGACCAGAGAAAATATTTGAAGAGATTACAGTCAAAACCTTCCCTAACACGGGAAAGGAAATAGCCACCCAAGTCCAGGAAGTTCAGAGAGTCCCATACAGGATAAACCCAAGGAGAAACACGCCGAGACACATAGTAATCAAATTGGCAAAAATTAAAGACAAAGAAAAATTATTGAAAGCAGCAAGGGAAAAACAACAAATAACATACAAGGGAACTTCCATAAGGTTAACGGCTGATTTCTCAGCAGAAACTCTACAAGCCAGAAGGGAGTGGCATGATATATTTAAAGTGATGAAAAGGAAGAACCTACAACTAAGATTACTCTACCAAGCAAGGATCTCATTCAGATTCAATGCAGAAATCAAAAGCTTTACAGACACGCAAAAGCTAAGAGAATTCAGCACCACCAAACCAGCTCTACAACAAATGCTAAAGGAACTTCTCTAAGTGGGAAACACAAGAGATGAAAAGGACCTACAAAAACAAACCCAAAACAATTAAGAAAATGGTCACAGGAACATACATATCAATAATTACCTTGAACGTGAATGGATTAAATGCTCCAACCAAAGACATAGGCTTGCTGAATGGATACAAAAACAGGACCCATATATATGCTTTCTACAAGAAACCCACTCCAGACCCAGGGACACATACAGACTGAAAGTGAGGGGATGGAAAAAGATATTCCATGCAAATGGAAATCAAAAGAAAGCTGGAGTAGCAATACTCATATCAGATAAAAGACTTTAAGAATGTTACAAGAGACAAGGAAGGACACAACATAATGATCAAGGGATCAATCCAAGAAGAAGATATAACAATTATATATGCACCCAACATAGGAGCACCTCAATACATAAGGCAACTGCTAACAGCTATAAAAGAGGAAATCGACAGTAACACAATAGTAGTGGGGGACTTAACACCTCACTTACACCAATGGACAGATCATCCAAAATGAAAATAAATAAGGAAACAGAAGTTTTAAATGACACAATAGATCACATAGATTTAATTGATATTTATAGGACATTCCATCCAAAAACAGCAGATTACACTTTCTTCTCAAGTGCGCATGGAACATTCTCCAGGATAGATCACATATTGGGTCACAAATCAAGCCTCAGTAAATTTAAGAAAACTGAAATCATATCAAGCATCTTTTCTGACCACAACGCTATGAGATTAGAAATGAATTACGGGGAAAAATACGTAAAAAACACAAACACACGGAGACTAAACAATACGTTACTAAATACCCAAGAGATCACTGAAGAAATCAAAGAGGAAATCAAAAAATACTTAGAGGGCTTCCCTGGTGGCTCAGTGGTTGAGGGTCCACCTGCCGATGCAGGGGATGCGGGCTCATGACCCGGTCCGGGAGGATCCCACATGCTGCAGAGCGGCTGGGCCCGTGAGCCATGGCTGCTGAGCCTGCACATCCAGAGCCAGTGCTCCACGACGGGAGAGGCCACAACAGTGAGAGGCCCGCGTACCACAAAAAAAAAAATAAAATAAAATACTTAGAGACAAATGACAATGAAAACATGATGATCCAAAACCTATGGGATGCAGCAAAAGCAGTTCTAAGAGGGAAGTTTATAGCTATACCAGCCTACCTCAAGAAACAAGAAAAAATCTCAAATAAACAATCTAACCTTACATCTAAAGGAACTACAGAAAGAACAAACAAAACCCAAAGTTAGCAGCAGGAAAGAAATCATAAAGATCAGAGCAGAAATAAATGAAATAGAAACAAAGAAAGCAATAGCAAAGATCAATAAAACTAAAAGCTGCTTCTTTGAGAAGATAAACAAAATTGATAAACCATTAGCCAGACTCATCAAGAAAAACAGGGAGAGGACTCAAACCAATAAAATTAGAAATGAAAAAGGAGAAGTTACAGCAGACTCCGCAGAAATACAAAGCATCCTAAGAGACTACTACAAGCAATCTATGCCAATAAAATGTACAACCTAGAAGAAATGGACAAATTCTTAGAAAGCTATAACCTTCCAAGACTGAACCATGAAGAAATAGAAAATATGAACAGACCAATCACAAGTAATGAAATTGAAACTGTGATTAAAAATCTTCCAACAAACAGAAGCCCAGGACCAGATGGCCTCACTGGTGAATTCTATCAAACATTTAGAGAAGAGCTAACACCTATCCCTCTCAAACTCTTCCAAAAAACTGCAGAGGGAGGAACACTCCCAAACTCATTCTACGAGGCCACCATTACCCTGATACCAAAACCAAAGATACTACAAAAGAGGAAAATTACAGACCAATATCACCAATGAACATAGATGCAAAAATCCTCCACAAAACACTAGCAAACAGAATCCAACAGCACATTAAAAGGATCATACACCATAATAAAGTGGGGTTTATTCCAGGAATGCAAGGATTCTTCAATATATGCAAATCAATTAATGTGACACAAAATATTAACAAACTGAAGGATAAAAACCATATGATAATCTCAATAGATGCAGAAAAAGCTTTTGACAAAATTCAACACCAATTTACAGTAAAAACCCTCCAGTAGTAAGCATGAAGAGAACTTACCTCAACATAATAAAGGCCATATATGACAAACCCACAGCCCACATGGTTTTCAATGGTGAAAAACTGAAATCATTTCCACTAAGATCAGGAACAAGACAAGGTTGCCCACTCTCAACACTGTTACTCAACATAATTTTGGAACTTTTAGCCACAGCAATCAGAGAAGAAAAAGAAAAGGAATCAAAATCAGAAAGGTAAAACTGTCACTGCATACAGATGACATAATACTATACATAGAGAATCCTACTAAAGATGCTACCAGAAAACTACTAGAGCTAATCAATGAATTTCGTAAAGCTGCATGATACAAAATTAATGCACAGAAATCTCTTGCATTCCTACACACTAATGATGAAAAATCTGAAAGAGAAATTAAGGAAACACCCCCATTTACCACTGTAACAAACAGAATAAAATACCTAGGAATAAACCTACCTAGGGAGACAAAAGACCTGTATGCAGAAAACTATAAGACACTGATGAAAGAAATTAATGATACCAACAGATGGAGAGATATACCATGTTCTTGGATTGGCAGAATCAATACTGCGAAAATGGCTATACTACCCAAAGCAATCTATAGATTCAATGCAATCCCTATCAAATTACCAATGGCATTTTTTATGGAACTAGAACAAAAAATCTTAAAATTTGTATGGAGACACAAAAGACCCCGAATAGCCAAAGCAATCTTGAGGGAAAAAGACAGAGCTGCAGGAATGAGACTCCCTGACTTCAGACTATACTACAAAGCTGCAGTAATCAAGACAATATGGTACTGACACAAAAACAGAATCACAGATCAATGGAACAAGACAGAAAGCTCAGAGATTAACCCACGCACCTATGGTCAACTAATCTATGACAAAGGAGGCAAGGATATACAATGGAGAAAAGACAGTCTCTTCAATAAGTGGTGCTGGGAAAACTGGACAGCTACATGTAAAAGAATGAAATAAGAACACTCCTTAACACCATACACAAAAAAAACCTCAAAATGGATTAGAGACCTAAATGTAAGGTCACACACTATAAAACTGTTAGAGGAAAACACAGGAAGAACACTCTTTGACATAAACCACAGCAAGATCTTTTTTGATTCAACTCCTAGAGTAATGGAAATAAAAACAAAAATAAACAAATGGGACCTAATGCAACGTCAAAGCTTTTGCACAGCACAGGAAACCATAAATACTACGAAAAGACAAGCCTCAGAATGGGAGAAAATATTTGCAAATGAATCAACGGAAAAAGGATTAATCTCCAAAATATATAAACAGCTCATGTACCTCAATATTAAAAAAACAAACACCCTAATCCAAAAATGGGCAGAAGACCTAAATAGACATTTCTCCAAAGAAGACATACAGATGGCCAAGAAGCATATGAAAAGCTGCTCAACATCACTAATTTTTAGAGAAATGCAAATCAAAACTACAATGAGGTATCACCTCACACCAGTCAGAATGGGCATCATCAGAAAATATACAAACAACAAATGCTGGAGAGGGTGTGGAGAAAAGGCAACCCTCCTGCACTGTTCGTGGGAATGTAAATTGTTACAGCCACTATGGAGAACAGGACGGAGGTTCCTTAAAAAACTAAAAATAGAACTACCACATGATCCAGCAATCCCACTACTGGGCATATACCCAGAGAAAACCACAATTCAAAAAACACATGCACCCCAATGTTCACTGCAGCACTATTTACAATAGCCAGGTCATGGAAGCAACCTAAATGCCCATCGACAGACGAATGGATAAAGAAGATGTGGTACATATATACAATGGAATATTACTCAGCCATAAAAAGGAACAAAGTTGGGTCATTTGTTGAGACGTGTATGGATCTAGAGACTGTCATACAGAGTGAAGTAAGTCAGAAAGAGAAAAACAAATATCGTATATTAGCGCATATATGTGGAATCTAGAAAAATCGTACAGATGAACCAGTTTGCAGGGCAGAAATTGAAACACAGGTGTAGAGAACAACGTATGGACACCAAGGGGGGAAAGCCGTGGGGAGATGGGGGTGGTGGTGTGATGAATTGGGCGATTGGGATGGACATGTATACACTGATGTGTATAAAACTGATGACTAATAAGAACCTGCAGTATAAAAAAAACAAACAAATAAGAAAAACAACTAATGCTAAACTTTCTTTGGGTTATTTATATGGAAATATGTTAATATAAATGTTTCAGACATTACATGAAATTTCTAAAAATCTTATAAGTTCTGGTATAATATTATAAGTCATAATTCTATTTATTTCTTTAAAATGTATATCTCAAATAACTAAATTTCCTTGTCAATTGCATTATTATGAACTTTCATCAAATCTTTAACTGTGGTCATTTTTAAGTCTTTTGTCATTTACAGACAGTTCTGCGTGCACTCTGATGCTTTCACAAAAATGTTCCTATAAAAGGGTTTCATCTTCAAGGAATTCATGGAAAAGACTCTGACAAGTACAGGTTTCTGGTAACTGACTATACTGCTGAACTGAATAAATAAGCATTTTCAGAACTCTAATGGAAAACTGATGAATTCATAAAAGTGCTAACAAAAGATCAAGATGAAAAAAAATTAATTACATGGGACTGAGTGAACTGATGAGGATGATTATAATTTTTGTGACTTTCTGTTTGAATAAAAAAAAAAATCCCACAAGAACTCAGAGGCAAAAAATATACAAATCAATTTTCACTGCAAAGTAAAGGAGCTGTTACAGTGGAGGATTACTGGACTGAATGTCAATATTATGACACAGTATGAGTGTGTTTCATGTTTGGTAATTGCAATCATTGTTGTTTTTGTGTGGTCATCCATTTACAATGCTTGGTGTCAGTTTATTTATCTCTTGTAAAAATAAAAATATATTTTTTAAAAAAAGCAAACCAATGTAGTTAAGATAGCACATAACACATCAAAGAATTTGAGGCAGCAAGGATACAATTAAGTTCTTTAGAGCGCATTCATTTATTAAAGTGGCATTACAATATGCTGTGTGTCACACAGTATATTATTTTGCCTAAACAGCTTTACATGCAAATACTTACTGCAGTGAGTCACTGATCTGGTTCAAGGTTGGGCAAAAAATAGTTTCAGTAAAGTCTTTAAAGGAAATCACTTTCTTACAGCATAAATTATGTTCTCGAAACTATATATATGACAAAACTTAGTTCTTATACACAGAAATCCTAATGCTCTCAGTCCATCAACTCTGCCCTGTATTCACACATATGAATAGCCTAGGGGGCTGGTGTGAATTAGAGTCCTGCAAGGAAGAGAGCATTTTAACAAATATTAAAAATTCAACTCACATTTAATATATCATTTATCTGACACTGAAAAATATAGAAAAGGCTGGTGACATTTTTATCCATATTATTTTTGTAGACTTGAAAAATTATTTCATTACACATCTAAATTATAAATCTTAAGAAATCTATTATTGGGGCTTCCCTGGTGGCGCAGTGGTTGAGAGTCCGCCTGCCGATGCAGGGGACACGGGTTTGTGCCCCGGTGCCGCGGAGCGGCTGGGCCCGTGAGCCATGGCCGCTGAGCCTGCGCGTCCGGAGCTGGTGCTCCACAACGAGAGAGGCCACAACAGTGAGAGGCCCGTGTACCGGAAAAAAAAAAAAAAAAAAAAGAAATCTATTATTGGATACTACTAAAACCCCAAACGCAGAAAAGAACATTAACTTTGAGGCTGTGTACTTTTAGAAACATATTCTTTAAATTTTAAGAAGAATAAATCTGTTAATTTGCACAATCATTGTCTAACTGCATTCTGAACCTAAAGGCAAGGTCACTTCAAAATAGTATGTCAAATATTAGTTCTTTTCTTAGGTTGGGCTGGAATGGGTAATGGAAATATTCTCAAAGAGCCTGAGCTATTAGCCTTGTTGAGCTTTTTTCACATCAAAGTGCAGACAGAAAAAGCAAGTATTTGTATGGCGTATGAGGGTACACATGTGTTCACCAGCTACCCTGAATCTAAGAAATCAATTCCTCCAATACACTCATAACACACAGGTTAGGAAGCTGTGCTGAAGACTGAGGTGAAGACAGTAGTCCTCAGGGAAATATTTCCTGGCATCCATGTACCCACAATCCTGGGGGAGCTGGGATGTGGAAAAGGCAGGAAGCTAGATTCACAAACACACAGAGCTGTCTAGCTCCACAACCTCAGTCACCACATCATTAAAATCACCTGATGAAGCTCACAAGGCCAAGCATTGATAAAATCTAGACTAAAGCTGTGCAAGAGAACTTTCTGCAATGATGAAAATGTCCTATACTGCACTGTCCAATATGGCAGCCACTAGCCACAGGTGGTTACTGAGCACTGAAGGGTGACTAGTGTGACACAAGAGACAAAATTTTTATTTTATTTCATTTTAATTAATTTTAATTTAAATATTAATAGCCACATGTGACTAATGGCTACCATTTAGAGAGTGTACTTCTAGCCTGACCAAGAAAACACAAGGTGGCATTCAAAGAGTTTTCAGTGCCCAGGCTGGTCATGGACCAAAGAGTTCATCAGTCACGTCAAATCGAGAATGGGAAGGGATGGATCCCTCAGCATAGGCAGAACTTATCTCAACGTCAGTGTCACACTCTGCAGGCCACACCATGAGCATTTATAGAAAGCCTCCCCACCCGCACCCACTCTTTCAAAGTATCCTTTTAAGAAACCAACCCAAGAAGAAAAACACTTCCTCTCCTTCAACTCACTGTTGTATAAGAGCAAATATGGGAGAAAGCTAGAAGAACCAACAATCACTTACAGAAAGGTGCTTTCCTAAACTCAAGCAGAACATCACTAAAAAGCAGCTCTTTCCCTACAACTAGTTTGTCACATCCTTTCTACAAATGAAGCAAGATGTCATTTAAATGATAATAAAACAGAGTCGTTTACTGCATTTGCTCTGGAGTCAAACAGACTTGAATTCAAGTATCACATCCACTGCTCACCAGCTGTGTGACTTTGGGCAAGATAATTAATCACTTCAAGTCTCAATTTTCTTCCATGTAAGATGGCTTAATACAGTACCTTCTTCACAGGATTATACAGATTACACAAACTAGACATAAAGGATTTAACAGAGTACCTGGCACGTAATAAACATGACTTAAATGTTATTTATTACTATTCCATCATTAGTTCACCACCACCATCCTATCTCCTTAACATAGTAGGTAGAAAAGAAATCTACCTGGGGACTTCCCTGGTGGTCCAGTGGTAAGGAATCCGCCTTCCAACGCAGGGGATGCAGGTTCAATCCCTGGTCGAACCCATTAAGATCCCACGTGTCGTGGGGGAACTAAGCCCACAAGCCACAACTACTGAGCCTGCATGCCTCAACTAGAGAGGCTGCATGCCACAAACTACAGAGCCCACACACTCTGGAGCCAGCGTGCCACAACTAGAGAGAAGCCCGTGCACCACAACGAAAGATCCCGCATGCCTCAATGAAGAGCCCACATGCTGCAACTAAGACCCGACGCAGCAAGAACACAATAAATAATTTTTTTAAAAAAAAGGAAAAGAAGAAATCTACCTAGAACAAAGCATATTTTAGATCAAATTCCAATTTTTAAAATATCCATATGTCAAAAGATAATGTTGGAAAAGCAAAAAGGGACAAGTCATGGTATACCTCAGAAGCCAAGAAAAGCAATTCAAATTATATTCTAAGTACCATGGAGATCTACCACTAGGATATGACACGAGCTGATGTATTTTTTTAAAGATTGCTGAGGCCTCTCTGTGCTTGGCAGAGCATAGAGGGAGGACAAGAATGGAAGTAGGGAGCCAGTTAAGAGGCTTCAGCAAAAAACAAGGTAAGAGATGGTGGTTACCTCGACTGGAGCTGCAGCAGTAAAGATAGACAAGCAAAGAACATATCCAAACATATTTTGGAGATGGAGCTGACAAGACTAGCTAATGGTCTAATATGAGAATTAAGAAAGGGACTTTCCTGGTGGTGCAGTGGTTAAGAATCCACCTGCCAATGCAGGGGACACGGGTTCGAGCTCTGGCCTGGGAAGATCCCACGTGCTGCGAGCAACTAAGCCCACGTGCCACAACTACTGAGCGGGTGCTCTAGAGCCTGTAAGCCACAACTACTGAGCCGACATGCCACAACTACTGAAGCGCATGCCTAGAGCCCCTGCTCCGCGACAAGAGAAGCCACCACAATGAGAAGTCCATTCACCACAATGAAGAGTAGCCCCCCTCGCCGCAACTAGAGAAAGCCCACACGCAGCAACGAAGACCCAACGCAGCCAAAAATAAATAAAATTTTTAAAAGATCTGTAATCCCGATTATAAAAAAATAAAATAAAATAATTTTTTAAAAAAATTAAGAAAAAAAGAGGAAACAAGGATGAATCCCAGTGCCATTTACCGGGAAAGATAAAGAGGAGAAGCAACTCTGAAGAAGAATAAAAAGCTTTGTCTTGGATCTGCTAAGTTGAAGAATTTTAAGTGGAGATGTGAAGTAGACAATTGTCGGAGTCAAGTTTCAAGGAGAGGTCAGGGCTAGAGATACAATTTTGGGAGTCACGGGCATCTACACAATGATTCAAAAGGCATACAATTTGATGACATTAGTGGAAATCAGCAAAGAAGACTAGACTGAGGATGCAAGTAAGGTAGAAGGAAAACCAAGAGTGTGGCCCAGAAGCCAAAAATAGGGTTTCCAGCAGAGGGGGTGGTCACTTTCTATCTAACCTTAATGAACGATGAACACTTCTTAATGCTAAACAAAAAGTTTGCAAAGGACAAGAACTATTTCTTATTCATCTTGGCACCTTCTGCTCTACACACATCAGAAGTTCAACTCATGGTTACTGACTTAATGATTAGTAAGAGGGTCACAAATGCCCCCAAGTGAATGGCATTTGGGCAACATCTCATCTTTCTCAAGGTATTTCAGTCTGTAGCCAGATTTACCACACAACACCCCTTTCCAATAAATAATGAAAATTCTCGTTTAGTCCAAGTTTAATCATCTCAACTATTTTCTCATTGCCATTTCACCAAAAAACAGCATGTCCATCCATCAAATGTAGCAGCAATAAGAACAGTGCCAGACACATAGCAGGTGCTCAATAAATATTAGTTGGATGAATAAATGGACAGGGTAAGAGAGAGAAAAGGAAAGAGAAACAGTCTCTTATCCTACAGGATAAGAGAGATAAAATGGGACAATAATTCTCTATGGATTTCATTTAACATCATATTTTCCTCAATAATTAAGACTATGAAGGAATAAACTTAATAAACTTAAAGAAATCTATTAAGATAGTAAAATCATCAGAGATTTTCATCTGGAAACAATAAATCAGTATTTTCTAAGTTCAATTTTTTTTAATAAATATTTACTCCCAAACCTCTCATATCCCTATAAGTAATTCATTTTACACAAAAAGATATGAAATAACCTTCCAAAGCCTAACAGAGGATTCAGGAGCTGGAAGAGAAAAAACATTCCCAAAGACTGTTTGAAAGTAGATTCATTCCACTTTTAGTTCAAAGAATTTTAAAAGAAACCCTGGTACTAACCAATACAGTCGGCCTTCCATATCTGCAGGTTCCACATCCACAGATTCCACCAACCACAGGTTGAAAATATTCAGGAAAAAAAAAAAATTCCAGAAAATCCCAAAAAGCAAAACTTGAATTTGCCATGCAGGCAATTATTTACTTGGCATTTACAGTGTTATTAGGTATCATAAATAATCTAGAGATGATTTAAAGTATATGGGAGGATGTGCATAGGTTATAAGCAAGTACTACCCATTTTACATAAAGGACTTGCACATCCATGGATTTTGGTATCCAAGAGGGTCCTGGAACCAATACCCATGGATACCAAAGGAAGACTATTCCCCCAAAAAAAGTCGAACATCCAAAAAACAAAAGACAGAAGTGCAGAAGAACTTGACTATTGAGTGAACTTTACCACTTATAATTTTTCTGCTAAGAACTCAGAAATTAAAATTCTGAAATACCTGAGGCACCGTAAGCACCAGAATACCGCTGAGACTTCGGACCAGATGGAGAGGTTTCCTTCATACGATCAATCACATTTTCCGAAAGCTGAAAAAGCAACGTCAAAATAAAATCAATTATAAAAGAACAAGAAAGAAAACAGTACAGTAGCATCCAAGTAATTCAGCCATCCATATCAGTATGTATAACAAATGCCCTGAAGAAATTAGACTAAATCTAATAGCTATAACACTAAAAGCAAGTAAGAACAATTTTAAGATTTCAAGATGCACCCCACAGCACTACTTCATTTCTTCTAATGCACTGCTAATTGCTCATTATAAATAACTCTTTTCCTCATTTTATACTGTGCACTAAATTGTAATCTCTGAGAAAATGTAAGCCATCAGAACTCCTTCGACTTTCCTCCCCTGTCCTACAAATTAAGCTTGCAGCAGGCCTTAGCTCCTTCTTTCCCTCCAGCCCCAAATGAAATGGTGTCCCTCCCTCCCTCCCTCCCTCCCGTTCAAGGCTAACCACAAACAATCCCTCTTTCAACAGATTTCATTATGCACCAACTGTGTGCCAGACAACTATGGGTGGCAGAAGTCATCAAGGTGATTAAAGTCAAGAAGAAACAGACAATCATCATGCATTTAAATATAATGTGAAGGATGTTACTTAATGCAGTTGGCCTGTAATGGAAGGGCTGACAGCACAATGGGCAGATGGGCAGGGCATCCAGACAGGCTGTGGGAGTGGGGTTGAGCCGGGGGCTGAGAAGGATGAAGAGTACTTAGAAAGAGAAGGAGTAGGATAAGAGTACTCTAAGAGGAGAGTACTGCATGAAGCTATAGTTAAGCAGCAGGGCTTATCAGCATAGCAAGGGGAAATATCAAGCAGGCAGTTGGCAACAGGGCAGGGGCTCTGAGGAACACTCAGGCTAGGAGATTTGAGAGTCATCAGCCCACAACACCCCCCACCCCGCAACTTATCAGATCATCCTTTTTTATTTTCTTCACAGCACTTACCACTATCTGATTCTTTCTTGTTTCTTGCCTGCCTTTCTCACTAGAAAGAAAGCTCCAGGAAAGCATGGATTTGGCTGTCCTGTCTAGTGTTATATCCCCAGAGCTTCAATAAGCCTGGTTAAATGAGTGAATGGTTAAATAAATGAAACTATATGAATGAATAAAAGAATGGCTGAAGCAGGAAGCCGAGGAGGGGGCTTAGTGAAAGGGAAGGTGAAGAGGGAAATAAGATTCTAGATTTTGAAGACTCTTAGTAAATCCTTCAAGTTAGGGAGTTGAACTAGATCCTGAGGACGGCTGGGCACTACTGAAGGATTTTAAGCAGGGTAATGACACAATCAGACTTGCATTTTAGAAAGATCACTCTAGCTACAGTGTGGAGAACAGACTGGAGGGGGACAAGAAAAGAAGAGGACCCCTGAAGGACGCTAAAGGACCAATTAAGAAGCTATTAAGCATATGTCCACACAAAGATTTGCCTGGGAATGTGCAGAGCAGCATTACTCATAATAGCAAACAAATACCCATATTCCAGTGAATGGATAAACAAAACATATATCCATACAATGGACTACAATTCATCAATAAAAAGAACTGAAGTTCTGATAGATGCTTCTATATGGTTAGACCCAAAAAACAACTAAGTAAAGGAAGCCAGACACAGAAGGCCACATATTGTATAATTCTATTGACATGAAATGCCCAGAAAAGGTAACTCTATACAGACAGAAAATAGATAAGTGGTTGCCTAAGGCTAGGATAAGAATGGAGATTAACTAGAAATGGACATGATGACTTTATTGGGATGATGAAAATGTTCTAGAACTGCACTGTGGTGATGGTTGCACAATTTTGCAAATTTATTAGAAAGCGTTGTACACAGAAAACAGGTGAATTTTATATGTAAATTACACAATAAAGTTGTTTTTAGAAAATAAAAAACACGTTCCAGGGAGAACACATTCAAAAGATATTTAGGATTCAAAATGGCTAACCTTCACTGAGTGCTTATTATGTGCCAGGCACTTACACTAAACTAAGCACTTGACCCACTTAATCCTTCACAATCCTGAGATACTTTTATTACCTCCATTGTATAGGTGAGGAAACTGAAGCAAAGCCAGATTAAATAATTTGCACTGGACCTTACAAGTTATCAGCAATGCAGCCAGGATTCAAACGCAAGAAGTCTGAGTGTCAAGGTCACAGTCAGCTGTCTCCTTCACTGCCAGATTCACTGTCTGACTAGATGAGGGCGAAGCAGAAATCATCAAGAAGGTTTCCAGGTCAAGTAATGGGGTGATCTACCTCCCACATCCTTAAGAACCTTCTTCCAGTTTCCACTTCCTTAACACACCACTATCTGGCTTGTAACCCAATACAGCAGAGAAAGTGTTCCAGTAAAAGTCACCACTGATCAAATAAATAACCTTCTATATTTATGTTTATATAAATAAATCTTTTTTATTTATACTTATAAAGCACCTAATTTATATGACTTCCCTTTGCTCACTCCCCTCTTCCGAAAACCCCTCCCCTGCTTTTCCAACATCCCTTCCTGCTTGTCCTAGGACTCTGGCTGAGTGTTCTCTCTTCTGCAGGCTTCCCCTCCCCTTGAATGCTAGAGGTCCCCACATTCTGTTCCTTGCCTTGATTTTCTTCTCACTCTACATGCTCTTGCTGGTACTCTCATTCACTCCCTTGATTTTTTAACTGCTGTTGATTAATGAATGAATTCTAAACCATTATCTCCAGCCCAAGAGCTGTATCCCGAAAGCCAGACCTAAACACTTAATTGCCTAATGGACACCTCCCCTGGGACAGACCACAAGCGCCTCAAACCCAACACGTCGCAAGCTGGATTCACGTTTGCCAAAAATCCCTTCTTCCTCTTGCTTTCCTTATCTCATTAATGACACCACCTCCATCCAGCTTCTAAATCAAAACATAGGACTTCTTGACTCTTCTCTCTCTTATTCTCTTAGCCATGACTTCCTCAACTCCTGAAAGCTTAACGAATTCATCATCTCTTCTCGCATCCCATTTCCCCTGCCCTAATTCATGGCACCATCAATATTCCTCCTAAAATGCAAATCTGATTATGGTAATTCCCGTTTCAAATCCTTCAATAGCTACCTCTGTTGACAAGAAAGTCCTGATTCTTCTGTGTGGCGTTCAAGACTTCCTCTTCATTTGGTTATGGCCTAACTCTCCAACCTCAGCTTCCATAGCTTTTCCCCCAAGACCTCATACCCTGTTCTCCACCCACACTGGCTACTTGTTGCCATCTGTTTGCCTTTATACATGGCTACATTGCCTTCTCCCTGGGCCCCTTGGGAGAGAACTGCCTTTCAAAATTCAGTTCAAACATCCTAAAGCCATTTCATTCCAATTCTGCTTACCCAACGCTACCCTTCTTGTGCCCCACAGGTACCTTGCACAAATTTCCAGTGCAGTGCTCCAGTGACAGAACAAGCAACTGCCTTTCTGCAAAACTGTGAGCTCCTGTATTAGTCATTGAACAAGGTTTACTAAGCCAAGCACTAATTGAGGCCCTTGTGAGACATCAGTGAACAAAACAGTTTGTACCTGAACTGTTACTTACATCTCATGACCCAAACCAGAATGGAGGTGAGACAGTAAAGGGAAAGTCCACAGCTCAAAAGTTGTGACCTTTTAAGGAAAAACCATGACTCCTTTCTTGGAAGAGAAGTGGAAGTTAGGAAGGAGAGCGCCAAGGGGCTTTGCTTTTCTAACAACTAACAGCCACTGAGACTGTTGCTGCAACTCATCTACAAAGCTGAGCTACATCTTAGGAAGAACCCCTCAAGACTGACTCCAATCCTCTCAATTCACAAGTGAGAAAAAAGAGGTCCTGAGTAACATCCAGCTACTGGCAGCATCAGGACACCAACCAGTAACCCCCATTCTCTAGTCCAGTGCCTTCTCCACTATTAAATAATATACTCCTTAATCACACACAATAAAGTAAAAATGTATCACTTCCTCTTAAAGAAATAAAATGAGCCTTATTAAGTTTTAGAATCTTAAAACTATTTTAACTGATATATAATTTATATAAAGTTTACTCAATATATAAGGTAATATACTGCATAATATACATTTAATGTACCATGTTAACATAGTATGCTGTAATGTAAATATGTATATTTTATATTACATATGATATATACTATGTATTATATCATATAATACATACGTTATATATGTAATATAATTTACGTGTTTAAAGCTAATATATATAAAGCTAATTTGACATATATAATTTCATATGTTACAAGAAGCTGGCCCAGAATAGAGGAAGAAGCACTGGTCACCTACTAGCTATATAACCCTCAGTGGGCCTCACTTTCCTCATCTGAAAACAGTGAAAATAACACCTACCACTGGAGTTACAGCGGAAGGATTCCAAGATGCACTGCAGACTACAACATGCTACACAAATACCTGGCAGAGTTATTACTAACACAACTCCAGCCATTAGGACTTCAACAGGTCATTCATCTCGGTTCACATTCATCAGCTCCGCCCAAGTTTGTAATGAGCTCCTTCTCTATGTGGTGTATGAAGACAAGGCCTACAGCTATTGCCAGAAGCAGCTGCATTAAGTCCCGGTCGGAGTATATACAGTGCTTGTTTATCCCTGTCTATGCTCTTTGCATAGTAAAAGTACAAGTCTCTTTCAATATAAACATTATTTCTTATTTCATTGTTAACTTTTTATTTGTCTGGCTTATCTGATGCTTCAAAACTTGTACTTAATGTCAATCAATTCAAAACATTTCCCAATAAGGTCTTTAGTTATACCTCAGTAAATTGATAAGTATGTCATCCAAGGGAACACAACTCATTTTTTAAGTTGATAAACACGTTGCAGAGTTGCCTTGAGAGTCAACCTCTCTTTTTTGTCCTTAGAATCGTTCACACATGTATCCTCAGGCCCTCCCAAAGGAGCACCCATGGAAGCCTACAGTTGCATCTCTGCCTACTCAAGCAATCTACCCTCTCCCCAGTCCAGTCACAACTATGCTGACAGAAGGCAATAGCTAGGCTATACTTTGTATCTCAAGCTGATACTCACTGAACTGACCTCCCAGCTGCAGTAATAAGTTCAGGCCTGCACTCTCACCTGATCTCCTCTGTGAACTGGGGGACTCGCTTGTGAAGCAGCTGACAAGATTTAGGGATGCTGGCCTGGGTTATACACACAATATGCAGCTGGAGAACAACTCTTCTTTGTGATGCAACCTGACCCCAAAAGGGGTCAAATGTAAAACATAAGCTTCTGCAAGAGCTGGACAAGCAGCCTCTGTATCAGCAGCAACTTCTTTAGGAAACATCTTTCCTTAAACAGGGTACGTCTTTCAGAAAATCTTTTTTCCTATTTAAAGATCTATACCTACTATACCTGGTTTCCAGACATCTCTGGAATCTCCACCAAGGCAAATACCAAGTGCAATTTACAGAAATTATTTGTAGCAAAGAAACACACACATTAATGCTAGAATTATGCCCTGGGGTCCATGGATTCAGGAGTCTATGGATTAATTCCTCAATGGTATGCAAAATTTTCTGCTTATTGCATTATTCTGGGTAGAGTCCATAGCCTACAGATTTACAATAGTCTGTGAACTAAAAGTTAAGAACCACTGTTCTAATATAAGGGAGAACGAAAAGAAGAGGGCCTGCCAGCAGAGCTGAATTCAGTTCACTGACTTTGATTATCCACCCTATTCTCTACTGCTCCTGAAGACAAATTTAAGTAAATGGGACTTGCCAATTTCCAGTCTGTACTACACCCCATACCAACACGTGCCCCAGAGAAGAGGAAAAGGTTGTGTCATCTTCTATAGTCTTCCCAACCACCTTGGTTGGTCTTATCTAAAATCAGCACAAGTACACCACTCAACAACCCAGAATCTAGTATTTTCTCAGAAACAAGAGACTGTGTGAGATGGACAATGATAAAGTATTTCTACTTCCAAGGAACAGAGTAAAAGGAGGAAGAGAACTCCTTTTTAAGTTGCCCCTCTCCAAGAGGCTGAGATAGGAACCACATGAGACAGAAACAAATCAGACCCTCACCTCCATAATAGGTTGTCTTCAACTTCTTCCAGGTGTTTCTTATCAAACTGATTAAAGGACTCAGACCCACTTTTCTCACTTGGTCCTCTTTCCATGTAACACAGGTCATTTTCTTT
Organism: Lagenorhynchus albirostris; assembly: GCF_949774975.1. NCBI lineage: Eukaryota > Metazoa > Chordata > Mammalia > Artiodactyla > Delphinidae > Lagenorhynchus > Lagenorhynchus albirostris. The sequence goes on along the minus strand of NC_083102.1, from coordinate 19,666,708 downwards.
TCACTACCATTTCAACACAAAGGCTTCAAAAACTGCCACTATTATTTGGAAGACATTACTCCCTAATACTTACTTAAGAGGGACTATTCTATACTATCATATACACATGTATAATTTTTAGCTTATGTCTGTAGATTATCACTTGTGTTCTTTGCATTTGTTATTAGTGGAAAACATGAACTTCTACCGTCTGTATGAAAATCCTAGAAAGCTTATCATGGTAAATATATACGCAAGAGATTCATGGAACCTAAAGTGGAAAGGGACCAGTCAACTACTCCAACAACGTTCCTCAGGAGTCCCAACGACTGACTGGATTTGTAGCCTCTGTTAATGGACCCTCTCCAGGATCCTCAGCCAAATCCCACATGAAATAACTTAGGGGCTCTCAACTGCTAATACTTCCCAAAGCACAGCTTGTGTTCCACATCAGTATCCTTGCTACCATAACTGGCTCCTGTGAATTTCAGCTTGCGACTTCATGGCCAGTTGAAGAGATTAGTTTATGCCTGGAAAGCATGGTAAATATTACTTTGAAAATGATACTTAATTGAAGTTGACATTTGCTCTGGAAGAGTTCACTCACAGCTTTGATGTTTCAGATAAACTTGTGAAAGACTGAGTGGAAGGCACACTTCCCAAGCAGGCACAGCAGGTGCTCAGAAATGTCCTATTAAGCACATGTAATATGAGTAATCAAAATGCTTGGTCTTTCCATCACAATAAATTTATTTTAGACTTGGGAGAGGAGGGCAAGGCAAGAGGGTGGCCTTTCATCTAACCCATGAGTTCAAAGTTGGAATCAGGTGTAAGAATACAGGTTATTTTATGGAAGGGGGGAGGGGAGCTGTTGACTGCTGAGGATAAGGGGAAAGAGAAAACCAGGACCCAATAAATAACATGAAAATAACACCTGATGAGAAGAAACTTTAAACTTAACATTGTAAGTCCTTTAATTGCTAACTGCTGAGGATCTCAGCAAGAAAAATCTGGAAAAATGTGATCTATTAATAAGTGCAGCCTAGTTACTGAAAATCTTATGTTGTTTACTCAATATTACCCCTTGTATATTAAGATAAATGAAGATGAAATTACTACCCTTATCAGTGGAACCCAAAATTGGTTTTCCATCAGCGACTGAGTCTGCTGCATTGTTGGCATACTCTTTTTTTTTTAAATTAAAGTTTTATTGTTATGAAAAAAGGTAACCACAGGTGATATGGTCACAGTGGTCCAAAAGGAAATGCTCTAAACATAGAAGCAGGAGGCCTGGAAAAGTGGTGTACACAGAAGGGAAAAGTATAAAAGAAATAGGAGTTACTCTCTTCATGAGAAACTAACAAAAGGGGTCCAAAGAGGGCAAATTTGGTAAAGCCAAAAACCACCAGAGAGAAACACATGTAGTGTGTTTAGGTATTACTGTTAAGGTGAACACATTTTCTTTTAATTTTTATTGTACTTGATTTATAATATTGTGTTAATTTCTGCTGTACAGCAAAGTGAATCAGTTACACATAAACATATATCCACTCTTTTTTTTTTAGATTCTTTTCCCATATAGGCCATTACAGAGTATGAGTAGAGTTCCCTGTGCTATAAGCAGGTTCTTATTAGTTATCTATTTTATATATAGTAGTGTGTATATGTGGCACACTCTTATTCTTACGAGTGATGGCATAAATGTTAGACAACTGGGCATATCTGGAATGTCTTCCTCAGCCAAGCTGAACTAACCTATCTGCAATTCAACCCTGAAGTGTGGGCTTCATCAGCACTATGCTTCAACCAACTGAGCTAAAGACACTGGCTCACTCATGACACTGAGACTTCCCCTCAGGAGAAACAAAAGGACTGTTTCAAGCTGAGAAAAATACAAGTATCAGCTTAAAAACATCTAGGGCTTCCCTGGTGGCACAGTGGTTGAGAGTCTGCCTGCTGATGAAGGGGACACAGGTTCGTGCCCCGGTCCAGGAAGATCCCACATGCCGCGGAGCGGCTGGGCCCGTGAGCCATGGCCGCTGGGCCTGCGCGTCCGGAGCCTGTGCTCCGCAACGGGAGAGGCCACAACAGTGAGAGGTCTGCGTACCGGAAAAAAAAAAAAAAAAAAACTTTCGGAGATCAAATTGCTTTATTTACTAGGATCAGGCATCATACTTCCAAAAATGTGAGGCTCCAACTTCAGGTGCAGCAGAGAGTGTGTTATTGAAATTAGTGCTGGTATGCTGACACCCTAGAGAAAAATCAAGTTTTCGGTTAATGTATCAAGCATATTCAGGGAGCATTTAAAAATTCTCTCCAATGTCTTGGACAGAACAAAGTGTACTACTAGTGGTACGAAAACTTGCAATCCTATCTCAAAGTCTATCAGGCTGGCAGACCCTAGTCTTGAAGCCACTGGGCCTAGTCCAAAACTTAGGCACAGCAGGCCACAGAGGAGGAGCCTGGAAAAGACAAGATGTCAAGTGAAAGAAAAGTGAAGGAGGGAGAACGAGAAGTCACCCGAGGCAGGGCCGAAAAGTGTGTGTGTGTCGGGGGAATGGGTGCTGTCAGTGGGAGAGTACTAAACAACAGAGCAGATAAAGGGTTCCTTAAAAGGCCAGTTCATCCTGAGAGAGGCCTTGTGGGCAGTGCAAAAGCAGGCTTTGGATCCTGAACCCAGGAGAAGACAGACAAGCCCCATTTCACAGATGGGTACAGTGAGGAAGGGGTTTCAAATAAAGTCCCACAACTACTGAGCAATACAGTCTACACTGGACTGTGAGCCCTTGGAGGGTCTAAAGCAACCTGGCATCCGCCAGCCGCCCCAGCACAGTGCTCAGAACTTGGCCCACGACCAGCAAATATCTCTGAATGGATGTCCCACGTCTTGAAAACTTCAAACTTCTTTGCAAAGAACTCAGCTTCAGGCCGGACAACACTGGGGGGCCGGACGGAGGAAACCAGGCTGAGCGGAACCCGGAAAGGCCAGGTCCGAGTCCGAGTACTGGCCCTCCGCCCGCCCACTGTCACTCACCCGGATGCCCTTCACCACGGTAATGTTCTCATTCTCGTCCGCCTCGAAAGTGACCCGGCGGGTGCTGGCCGTCCCGCCCATGGTTTCTGTTTCTGCGCCCGCAGACACCTAGCGCGGACCCACAAGCACCACAGGCCCCACGCGCACACAAGCGCGTGGACAGGCCTGGACTCTAGCTTTCCACAGGAGGAGCAAGGCCACGACCCCAAGAAGCAAGGAGAAGCCGCCGGTCGTGAGCTCCCGCCTCCTCCGGTCACGCGCCACAACAAAAATGCCTCCGATTGGTCGAGGATACGAATGGCCCGCCTCTCTTCGGGAGGGGCGCTAGGATTGGTTGGCGGGGACCCGGATGCTATGGCAACAAGTGGTTCCTGACAAGGTTCCCGGAGCCCACTGGGTGTATTGGGAATTGTAGTCTTGATCTGGTACGATGGGTGCTGGTACTTTCTCGTCCTTATACCGTGAGCGCCAGAGGAGCATCGCCTTCTGGGAGTTGTGATCTTGACTGCAGAAACGGCATCTAAGTGGGCAACTTTCAAGGAAGTTCATTCATCTGACAAAGCACGCTTTGAGGATAGTATTCTAGAAGTTTAGGCCAGCGAGTTAAAAGATGTAATCTCTTTCCTAAAGGAACTCACCGTTTAATGAGGGAGATGCACTCTCCCAATAGAGCCATTCCTAGATTCCGGTAAACAAATCCCCGAGGCAAAACGTAGCCTTTATTTTAGTCTTAGCCAGTAAAAAATACAAAAAAAAAAAAAAAAAAAAAAAAACCACTGCCTTTGGCCTGTGGCTTTATTTCATGAACTATGTACTTTTTCTTTTTTGTAAAGTAAAATTTTAAATATTTAAAATTTTCAAATCTGCATGTGAGAAAACAGAGAAAATTATTTATTAGCACCAAGCATGCAGAGCATTCACTTTTGTGTGTCTCCTTCCACCTCAGTTACATAAGCTAGTTAAACCATAATAAGAAGAGGCAGAGAAAAGTGATTGCCAGAGATGGTGTAAATTCGTGGAGGAATTAAAACTACATCAGAAAAAGTTGAGGAGTTTTATTTTGGAAAGTGTCTAGGTTAGTATGTCACCTCTACAAGATACATAAATAATGTTTAAGTTGTCTACATGCACATTTAGAAATTATTTTTTGCTAAATATTCTGTGACATGTATAAATTTACCCATATGACCTTAGTCTTACAGAGGCATATGTATTCTCTTTAGAAATAAGTTTAGTGATGGTATTATCTTCAGGTAGTCCATTTCAACATTAAAGGCAGCCAGCCACAACACAGCATGCATCCTCTTATTACAAAGGTGTACACGAAAATGCAGTCACATTTTTGAGCTCCAGTTATGTGCTGATTTATTACTATAGAAATCTTTAGGGCAGAGACTATGTCTTTTTCACCTCTGTATCCCCAGTCAGTGGCAGAGTATTGAGTTTATTACATGTCATCATTTTGTTCTTTTCAACATATACATATCCAAATTGTACGATGCTACTTTGCAGTTTTGAGACTACATGTTACTTTGTACCTGTTCTCAAGTTGTATAATATGTTTCAACCTTCTTCCTATAGGAAACTAAAAATCCCAGGAATTATGTTTTTTATTTCTTTGGGACCTCCCCTCCACAAATATACCCTCCTAATTATACCCCAATATATAGCATGTATTGGAGGTTCTACATAAAACAGATGCACAATAAATTCTTACCAAAACAACTAATTACAAAGAAAGAGTTCCTTGGAGGGAGTAGAGAGATGAAGGAACAGCTAGTTACCTTGAATATACTTATCTCCTTAAAATATTAAATGAGTTCTTTCAACCAAATAAAGATGATGTAGGCTAATCATGAGAAGGTAGTACATAATACAGAAACATGTAAGTGGTCTTATCAGGCAATCTAAAAATACTTTAGATATACAATAAAGTATTTTTAACTGTAGTGGATTTTGAAAGTCCTCATCACAAGAAAAAAAAGGTGTAACTATGTATGGGGAACAGAACTTAGCTAGACTTACTGTGCTGATCATTTCACAATATAGACAAATATTATGTTGTACCCCTCAAAATAATATAATGTTACATGTCAGTTATACCTCAATTTTTAAATTTAAAAAATTAAAATACTAGAATTCATTCCAATCAACATTACAAAGAAACCCTCTGAATTAAAAAAAAAATCTTATCTTGGATAAACGCCTACTATAACCATAGTATTCTATCCATATTAATTACAAAGCCAGGCCATTCCTACAGCCCCTTCTAAAGAAAACTTCTTGAGGTACCCAGAACCTGTGGTCTCCCTGTCTCTCTGGTCACAGCTTATTAGTGATCATCTAACCCAAAGGCAGCATATATTAGCCAGAGAATTATGAGCTAGAATGTGAAGCTTTGCCCAAACAAAAATCATAGCTAACACTTGAGACAATCAGATTCTCTGTATCTTTTTTCTTTCTTGCCTCTATTTAAACTTGAGAATTCAGAGCACAGAAAAAAATAGCAAAGAGAGAAGCTGTGATACTGAGTCAGACCATGAGGCAAACTAAAGATAGGTGGAAACAGAAATTGTAAGGAGAATTAAAGGTATCCATATTGGAAAATAAGTACAACTATCTCTATTTACAGATAATGACATTGCAAATAGAAAAGTCCCAAGAAATCCACTAAAGTCTATTGGAACTAATTTTTTAAAAGTTCAGCAAGGGGCTTCCCTGGTGGCGCAGTGGTTGAGAGTCCGCCTGCCGATGCAGGGGACACGGGTTCATGCCCCGGTCCGGGAAGATCCCACATGCCTTGGAGCGGCTAGGCCCATGAGCCATGGCCGCTGAGCCTGCATGTCCGGAGCCTGTGCTCTGCAATGGGAGAGGCCACAACAGTGAGAGGCCCACGTACCGCAAAAAAAAAAAAAAAAGGTTCAGCAAGATTGTAGGATAGAGGGGCAACATACAAGAATCAACTGTATTTCTATATACTAGCAATTAACAAGTCAAAATTAAGAAAACAATTTCATTTATACTAGCATAAAAAAACATCTCAAATGTTCATTAACTAATGACTGGATAAAGGAAATGTAGTGTATCCAGACAACGGAATATTATACAGCAATAAAAAGGACTGAAATACTGACGTATGCTACAATATGCATGAACCTTAACAACATTATGCCAAGTGAAAGGACAGACACAAAAGACCACATACTGTATGATTCCATTTAAATGAAATGTCCAGAATAGGCAAATCTATAGGAAATGAAACCAACTGGACTTGACAAAGGCAGGGAAGGGGTGAGATGGGGAGTGACTTCTGGTTGATGCAAAGTTTCTTTTTTGGGGGGGTGATAAAAATGTCCTTAGATTTTAGTGATGACTGTACAAATCCATAAATATACTAACATTCATTAAATTGCACACTTAAAATGGATGAACTTTATAATATGTGAATTACGTTATCAATAAAGCTGTTAAAGAATGTATAGCTATCCAAATGTGATAGAAATGTATTTATTATTCAACAAAGTCCAAAATGGGGGTGGAGGTTAAAGAAAAAGAAAGAAACTGTGGGAAGCTTCAAGGTGTTGAAAAATAAGCCAATCAAAAGAGAGACTAGAATAAAACAGACCTTCAAGGGACTTCCCTGGCAGTCCAGTGTTTAAGACTCCAGCTTCCACTGCAGGGGTGTGGGTTTGATCTCTGGCCAGATAACTAAGATCCCACACGCCACCGGGTGTGACCAAAACGAACAAACAAGCAAAAAGAATTAGCTTAATGTCCTACAAGTAACAGAGTACTGTAGTGAAGACCCACAAGTCCAGAAGCTTCTAGGATTGCCTGGAATTCAGACAGGCCTTCCAACTGCAGTTTTTGTAATGGCTGGCTCAATCAAAACACCTAGTCTTCTTCAGGCCCAGCTGTTCCATGTTTCGTAGGTTCTGGGGCATCTTACCAAGGAATCTTCCTAATCACGTGAGGACTACTCAAATATCTACAATAATACAACATATTTTCTTCAGTCTCGGGCCATGAAACCAGCACTCTAAGTAAAAACATTGGATGTACACAGTTTACTTGGATGCCATGTGGAGAACTAGTTTGATTCTTCATCAATCTTAGTTTGACCATCAAGCAATATTACCTTCATCCTGAGCGATTTCTTACTTTTCCACCATGCTGAACCTTTGGAATTAATGCTGCAGATAAACAAAAAACAAACAAACAAATAAATGCTTTTGCTGTCAAAATTCCAATCATCCCTAATGGCCCCCCTCCCCTGAAAACAAATCCACCCAGTCTTCCAAATCACTATCACAAACAAAACTCCAGAAGGAAGAAGGTTTGTACTACATACTTTTCAATCCCAACTTTAAACAAAAAGTTGCAGAAGGAGAAATCCTGGTGTACAGGATTGTATGTATTGACTGTAGTACAATCAATATAAGGACATTCCGAAAATATGGACTAAAACTTATCTCACAAGCCATAACAGGACATCAGCCTTAAAGCCTTCCCAACCAAATATTGTATGTAGAATCATATAAAAAACAGTGAAATCCTAAAATAGTGGTTCTCAACGTACATGGAAGCTGGGGCACAAGTGTGCTTACGTGACATATTTTGAGTGCAAGAATTTAGGGCAACACACTTGAAAAGATTATAAAACCCAAAATAGCATGAAACAAGTCAGCATTACAATTACAAGGCATTCACAGGTACAGTGTAACAATGTTTCTCTGTATCTCTGAAAGTATCCACAGTAATGGCGCAAATCACGTGGTCTCCCTTTAGTATCCCATCACTGTTGAAGTAAAACCTATTACTGCACTACCCATGCATCTAGTAAAATCGTGAGTCTTAATAGTACCCTTTGCCACTAATTTCTTGTTCACAATAAATTGTATACGCTGTGCCACATTGTGTCATAGGGTAGACTCTGGTGAGCAACCTGCTTAACAGATACATATACAGTTAAAATAAATTTTACACATGGACTGTAACTTGGCAATGCACCAAGATTTCCTGGTACCTTTGGCATAGAGATTATTCTAGAATAAAGTCTCAACAAATTTATAGCAGTTTTCTAAAAGGCCGTTCTCTGCCATTTCCTGGACAGTCTTCTGTTATACTGTTTTCATTTTCATGTTTTTTCTCCTCATCCTACGTTCATCAGAATATAGTGGCTAAGATACTGAGGGTTGCTATCTGGGCATTGGAGGAGAAATGCCCAGGGAGTGAGAGACCAACCCATCCTAGCTCCTGTCTTGTCTACTCTCAAGCCCGGCAAGGGTCCCAGGGCCCTTGATTTCCTTTGTGTTGGATTTGGAGTGATCATCTCTGACAAGCAGAGCCCAAGTCAGAAGAGGCTCATTTCTCATCTCTAATCCTTAAATAGACACAAATATCCCATCTGTCATCTCTCCCGAATGGCTCCTCTGGCCTTGATGAATTTTCAAACCATTTTTATTTGAGAGCACAGGGACATTCTCCTAACCTTTTAACAATACCTACCTGTCATGGATCTTGAGAGATTTCTGAAATGCAGGCTGTTAGCCTCTTTACTTCCAAATAAAAAATGCTTGAAATGCATCAAGGTTACATGAGCACTTCTGCTGTGATGTTGGACAGGCAGAGAAATGCCTATTTATTGAAGCTAATGGTATAGAAATGTCCCTAAGTACACATTCTACAAAGTGGTCCTCACCCGCAAGTGTTGTCTTCTTTGGTTCCACTTTTGCCCCGGCTCAGAGAGGCACCCAAGGAGGGCACTTCAAGAGCACCTCAACTCCAGTGAAACTCTGTTCTACTCACATCTTCCAAAGCACAGGGTATCCCACCCTCAGGCTGGAACAAGAGTCTGGACAATGCAATTCATTTATTAGGAATCACAGGATTTTCAAGTGGAAGTGGCCTGGACAACCATCTAATCTTCCTCTTTGTTTCTCAGAGAGGCTGAGTTGCTCAAGACCACACAGCCTCCTTACATCAGAGCCTGAGAGTATTCCAGATCTCTAGTCATTCAGTTTAGTACTTTGCCACCACCTCGTGCTGCTCTCCCATGAGAAAGTACCCTCACGAGCCTCACATGCTAGGCTCTGATGCCCAGTACGAGATATTGCAGTGGATGCTGGAACCATGGCAACCGAGATTATTAAGCAGAGATGGGGAGAGACAGTGCACAGCTGTGAGATGGTGATGCAGGTGTCCAACACAGAGGTGGCTTAAGCCTAGCATGAATAATTATAGCTTCCCAGTGTAAATATTAGAGGCTTCATCCTTTCATTTGCTAATCATGCACTAGCTAATGACCCAGCAAATCCACTCCTATGAATATACACAACAGACATGAATGTTTATGTCTCCCAAAAGACACAAACAGAAATATTCATTGCAGCTTTATTCGCAAGAGCCCTAAATGTCCATCAGCTTTAGAATGGATAAATAAATTGTGGTATATTCATTCAATGGAATGCTATACTACAATGAAAAACCACAAACTATTGCTTCCTTGTAGCTTGTAGGTGGGGATTGTGTCTTATTCAACTTCCTATTGCACCTATCTGGAGTCCGTTGCCTCTGATGTATGTTTGTTAAATGATTAATTAACATAAACCAAGCACATTCTCCTTTATAGAGAGCCAGTATAATGCAGTGGAGTCAGAAACCTTAGGCTCTCACCCCAACTTTGTGATTTGTAAAGGGACACCTAAAGTGGGACCTTGGATCGAACTTTTAATTTCTCTAATTCTTGGTTTTCTCATCTCTAAAAATGAATAATACCTCCATAATCTCAATTAATGGTAATATACAAATAACCTTACAGGTTATGAAGATTTCAGGAGAATTTTTAAATTAAGTGTAAAAGTAGTTTGGAAAACTTCATAGAATTAAAAAAAAATGGGACTTCCCTGGTGGTCCAGTGGTTAAGACTCCATGCTTCTACTGAAGGGGTGCAGGTTCAATCCCTGGTTGGGGAACTAAGATCCCACATGCTGTGGGGCATGGTCAAAAAAAAAGAATTTAAAAAAGTGACTAAGATGTGAGGATACATGTCCTCTTTTCCTCACTCTTGCCCAATAAGATACATACATGCTTGTCCTCTCTCAGTTCCCTCTTTCCTTTTTCTCCATCCCCACCCCTGGGCAGAAAGGGCTTCTCACGGGAGGCAGAGGCATGAAGACGGTGGATCTGGACCAGAAGTGCCGGAGTGGACTACAAGAGAGACCAGCAGAAGAGGGAGAGGGAGAGAAGGGAAGAGAGGAAGAGCGAGCAGTGTTATAGAGGAAAGCTGTGGAGACTATAGAAATGAACATAGACACAGACACACGTAGATACAGACACAGATACGTACATGCTTGTTTGTGTGTATGTGTATATATACACTGCAGAGAGGGTTCCAGGGGTTAGCTACAGAGTATGAGTGATTAGGAATTGGAGAATCAAGTGACAAGGGAGGTAAGGAAAGTCAATATATGTTTCTGTGACTATGAATTGGCTCCACTTTATTGCCTTTCACTAGATGCCAGTTGCAGTCAGCGTTTTCCAGAGAAACATAAATAGTAGGAGATTGGATGGATGGATGGATGGATAGATAGATGATAGATGATAGATAGATAGATAGATAGATGTTTATTTCAAGGAATTGTCTTACGGAGGCGGGGGGCTGGCAAGTCTGAAATCTGAAGGATGGGCTGGCAGCCTGCGAACTCTGGGGCAGAAGCTGATGCTGTAGTTTTGAGGCAGAAATCCTTCTTCCTCAAGGAAGCCTCAGTTTTACAATTAAGGCCTTTCAACTGATCAAGTGAGACCCACCCACAATATCGAGGATCATTTCCTGTGCTTAAAGCCAACTGATTGTAGATGTTAGTCAATTCTACAAAATACTTCCACATGGACACCTTGATTAGTGTATGATTGAACAAATGGTACGTAACCAAGTTGACACATCAAACAGACCATCACGTTGGTATGGATTGGATCTGCTTACATTTTTGTCTCTGGACTGTTTCTTGGCTGTCCTGTCCCTGAACCACATGGTGCAATGGGATTTACTGCTGTTGATGATTATAAAGTCTCGCACATACAAACAGAGGGACCAGTGCCATTCCACGGATTAAGCCGGTGCTGCGCAAAGCATTTTTGATGATTAAAATTGTGGGGTGAAAAAGAAAAAAAAATTGGGCAGGTGGGCATTCCGGCTCTGCCCTTAGACGATTCCTGGGAAAGGGCCTTCTCTCTGAGGGTGGGCAAGCTGCATGTAGACATCCCAGGGGGAAGAGCTGGCCTAAAGGAAGGCTGGTTTCTTGAGAGAGAGCAGCCTGACGCTTGATGTGCTGATTCGCATCCACGGTAACTTACTCAGTGCATGTGTCTGCCAGTCCAAAGGCGTTATCTGTATGTAAATAGAAACACCTCCTAAGAAGAAAGAGGGGGCCAGGAGGGACATGGGGAAGCAACCTTATTGGAGCAATGGAAAAAAGGAAAATATGCCAAAGGCTTCTGGAGCAGCCTGGTCAACTGAGGCAGAACTCTCCTGCACGCAGCATTAGCTCCGCCCTCTGGGGCGCGGAATGTAGGCTGTGTTCCCAAGGCTGCCTTCACGGCGCAGTCTGCCAGGAGGGAAGAGAGACAGCAAGCTCCACTTCCTCTCACTCAAGCCCTGCATCATCAAGCACCAATGGACTGTTGAAGCCCTCTTTGACTTCCCGGAATAGAAGCTTTCCTGGATGGGGAAGCAGTCCTCCAGATACCCCTTCACAAGTTACATGTTGTAAACTGAATCCTGAGCATGGAAAATACAAGCCTGGCCAGCCCACAGATCCCTTTTACTGATCCCTGAAAGAAACCTCCAGTAAACCTCAGGCAGCGATCTGCAAGTCTGAAGGCACAGCTACAAAAACACAAGGTGAGGAAGGTGACATACAAAGGCTCATTTCACTCAGGCAGCATCTCTCTTTCTTTCTTTCATGGATCATTATGTTTGCCTCTTTGTCTGCTGTGAAGTGGAGATGTGTCTTACATCAATCCATTAGGAATTTATAGTTAATCTCGAGCTGTGTGATGAACCTTATCAGTCTCGTATAGGTACCATCTTCAGGACTGTGCTGCCTGTGTGTTCCCAGAGAGGGATTCAATTAGAAACACAATCCATGCAGGAGATGCCAGGCTTCTCCTATCACAATATTAAATAGTTATTGAACAGCAGAAGGAAGAATTCTTGTCAACTTCCCCCTTCCTCTTTTACTTCATTTCTTCTGCTCTGCCTTTCAAAGCTGGGATGGGGTGCTGACACCTAGTTCTCACCATCTGCCATCCCAAGTCTCTGTCTCCTCCCAAGTTAAAGTGGACTCCAGTACCAGAGCCCTTCTGACTGGAAGAGGAAGTGTGCCAACTGCCTCAGCCCTGATTTTATACTGCGACTGTCACAGACTGAATTTTCCAAAAACGGCCACAGCAATATTTCCGATATTTATATTCCCACGTGCTTTTTTTCCCCAGAGTTTTAACACTCTCTATTAAGAAGGGAGATCTACTTCCTCTCCCCTTGAACCTGGTTGGGACTTTGCAATGAATGAATAGAACAGAACAGCCTCAGTGAACAGGATGCAGCAGAGGAGGTGCTATAGGACTTCTGAGGCTAGGTCATCAAAAGCACCATAGCCTCTGCTTGGCCCTCTCTTTCTTGAGATGTTGATCCATGGAGCCCGGCCGCCATGCCGTGCAGAAGCCCAGGTCTCATGGAGAGGCCACGTAAGCTTGTTCCAACTGACGGTACCAACTAAGTTCCCAGCTTCCAGCTAGCATCACTCTCCAGACATGGGAGTGAGTGACTTCAGACAAGCCCGGCTTATGCTGAATGGAACAGAGGTGAGCTTCCACTCCTGAGCCCTGCCCAAACTACAGATCAGTGAGCAAAATGAACATTGTATGGCTTTTAGACTCCTCCAGGCCAATCGAAGTCTTGGTTCCCCTAAGGCTGCTTCCTGTGACTGTTAAGGCCTCCCCACAATGGCTTAGTCTAAAGGCTGGGCTCTTGTACCCTTCCATCCTTCTCCCGTCTAATCACTTACCCTGCTGAGTAACTCAGCCTCCCTGAGGACTGGAGCTTGCCCCTGGACTCTGCCTGGTACCAAGGAACTTAGCTTGCTTGCTTTGTTCTGACCCGTTTGCTTTGGGATGGAGACTTGCCTCTGTGCAGTCCAGCCCTGCATCACAGCCACCTCATCACATTGTGTGACCACAGCCCTGGTGCCCGCCTGACCACTCACTGACCCTGGCAAGCCTGGCTTTCTCAGAAGCCCTTGTGACAACAGTAGCCTGAGCAGGACTGGGTATACCATGCCCGAGAATGTTTCTTGCCAGGTGAGAACGCCTCAGGACTGGGCTTTGAAGATGGGCCAACTCCCCAGGTCATGGGGTTATTCTCTTATCAGGTCCCCGGGGACTCCTCCTTTCCAGACGCAGATTGTCTCAAGTATTTAGATCACCTTTCAATAACTGCTAGTATATAAGTAGAGGGTGATTTGGGGGAAATACGAGTAAACAAGTTCACATTCCACTAGAAGTTCTGATCAAAGCAAAAGTTCTCAGAGGGATGGAAATTTGAAATTATTATCTAATCTTTCAATTCTAAAGTAGGATTTGGAGGCTTAAGTATAGTTAACAAGATGAAAAAAATATATATTCTTTCAGCTGCTGGTAGCAAATTTATCTCCATGGAAAAAAACACTTTGGTTGGAAAAATCCCACCACTTGATGTACACAAATTCCACAGGCATTCACACTGGCTGAAGCCAAAGTTTCAGAGAAGGCTGAAAAACTACTTTGTGTAAGACAAGGACAGACATTTTTGCTCCCAAATGGAGCAAAAGAAACACCCTTTTAAGTCCTGTCAATCCATTCATTTCTTTTATCCTTTGAAACTTGAGGTAGGGATTTCCTGATCAAATAGTACTTTCTCTTTAAAAATACTATCTTCGTGCTAAGCATTTCTTGCTCTCTTTCTACAGAGTGATCGCATTATGATGAATACATCACAATTGCATTGCTCATTTCTTTATCTGTCCCTACAAAACCTTAGCTCTCCAAAGCAGCCTTAAAATGTAAGTGGCTATGAAGTGCCAGGTACTGTTGGGAGCCAGAGAGAGAGTTCTACCTAGTCTGGTGGCTTTCTGTTTCGCTAAGCATTAATGCACACCAGAATCACCTGGATACTTCTTAAACGTGTAAATATCTGGCTCCCCCCCCCCACCTCCCCAGAGACAGTGATTCATGTTAGGTTTGGGGTGGGTCCCCAGGCATCTGCCTTTTTTTATAAGCATCCCTAGTGATTCTGATACAGTGCTCTAAGACCCACGCTGCTGCTCCAATGTTAATATCTCCGTGGTGGGCTTTCTGCCTTCTATTGCTGGAAACCGTCATCTTGTAGAGTTTGACATTTCCCCATCACTTTGCTTTTCAGTATTAACTATTTCCCCAATGTACGTAATGACTTAAGACTCAATTTTTACTTTTTCCTATATGTCCACAAGGTCCAACCTTGAGCTAGGGATAGGTTTGGAGGTGCAAGATGTTAGGCCGGCTGGTGTTTAAAGTCTAAATCAGAATCTAATTTTATGCAAGGTGTAATGTTCGTTTACTAAAAGCAGCTTAGAGATTCTGAGCTGCGAAATATCATGTGAAGGGGAAATATAAAATCCATCGTGGAAGGAGTGAATTAATGTGTTCTTTTCTTAAACGTCTCCTTCTATTTCATTAAAGCGTAGTTTTAATGCTGAAGAAAAAGAGGCATGAGGCCTGTTTAGCTAAACGGTCATTGCTAAAAGCATTACGCTGGGATGTTTCATCCGCAACCCCTCGTCTCCCCACCTCCGGCTCCTCTCAACTCATGTGAATAAGCAGGTTGGCAGAGATGCACCTTCAAGACTGAAAAGGTCGTAATATCCTGATTCAAGACCTCATAGCTACGGAATTTATTGTCTTACCACTGGGTCAAAAAAAGTGTGTTTTTTTTCCCCCTTCTAGTTTGACCTTCCACGAGCCCTCTACTCCTCTCATACCTCCTGGCATAGAGCAGAAGTGAGAGGAACTAACTGGAGTCACCAATTTCACTTCACATCCGTCCCTGGGCTTCTTAAAGATGGCGGCTAAGGTTAGAAGGGTTGGCTGTACCCTTGAACTGGAGTGAATAAAGGAGTGCAATCTCCTCCCCCTCTGATAGTAAGGTTCTGGCCACAGGAGAATGAGAAGAATTAGGAATGGATGGTCATGGACTGCCATTGGGTTTTTGCATACCTAACAGCCCTTTCTCCTTCTGGTAACAGAATTCCTCTTTTCCATGGGAAAATTCCTCCTTCACATGTGGTTGGGATAGAGTTGCCCCTGTGCCTCACCACGGAGTACCTTTCTCCCTCCCACCTGAGACCTGAAGTCGTTGGCTCAGGGAGAGGCATACAACCCCAGGGGCTCAATCAGCAGCCTCCCTGGTACTTTTCTGCCAGAGCTGCAAGAAACCTTGTTCTTCCACTGGAATTGCTAAGCCAGCTGGATGGGAACCCTGGGCTGTGGAATATCATGATTATCATCACACTGAAAGAGCCTATATGAGAGAGGGAGAGATGTATGGAGCCCTGGTGATGTTCTTTGAGTGAGCCCTGGATGCAGCCAAGTCTGATATTGAGTCAATAAAACCCTTCCCCTGCCTTGTTTTCCCTTAGGTTAGTTGGGGGCAGCTTTCCGTCACTTGCAACCCAAAAATCCCTGACTACTCAAATTGTACATTTATCCTTGGGATTTATGCCGTGGTAGAGAAAACACTGTTGACGCCCCACCCAGAGGTGCACCTTTCCAGCTAGCGTACCCATTCCCCAGCTGCCATGGAGTTATGCTAATGACATGCGTATTCCCTCGGTTGACAAAGAAGCTTCACCCTGAGATACCTAAGAAGTCACAGCCCACCCAGGGGTCAGTCACTGACCAACTGATACAGTCCTCCTGTCTCAAGGTGGGACCACTCTGCAGAGCAACTTATGACCCAGGGCTTTCCATGGATCCACCAAGGCTAGACTAGCTGAGGACCCTTCCTGGCTAAGCTCTGCCCCCTCCTTACCCTGCTGCACCTGCTTCCGTTCAGAGTTTTCCTGAGGAGCTCAATAAATCCTAGGCACCTGAGTCCCTGTCAGCCTTTGCTTTCAGGGAATACAACCTAAGACAAACACGGTCATTTTAAACAAATTAGTTTGTGGGAATTCCCTGGACGTCCAGTGGTTAGGACTCTATGCTTTCACTGCAGCGGCCCGGGGTTCAAGCCCGGTTGGGGAATTAAGATCCTGTAAGCCGTGTGGCATGGCCAAAAAAAAAAAATTACTTTGTATTTTAATCAAAGAAATATATTACATGATTAAAAGTATAAAGGTATATGGGACTTCCCTGGCAATCCAGTGGTTAAGACTTCTCCCAATGCAGGGGGTGCAGATTCGATCCCTGGTCAAGGAGCTAAGATCCCACATGCCTGGTAGCCAAAAACAACCAAAACATAAAACAGAAGTAATATTGTCACAAATTCCATTAAGACTTTAAAAATGGTCCACATCAAAAAAAAAAAAAAAACGTAAAAAGGTATGAAAAGGCTTTTGCTGGTTACCAGCAGTCCCCTGCCCAATCCTTCTCCACCCCAGTCAAAGAGGCAATCACTCTTGATTCTAATTCCCTGAGTGTTTATCTCATTGTTTTAAATAACATGCATATCCTGTTATTCCCATTTTAAACATTATCTATTGACTTCCCACAATAACAAAGGAGAATTTAGCTCATTTACACCGCTTCTGCTATCCTTCACCAGCCGCCCATGACACACCAACATCGTATATCAGAACTTCTGGTTAAATCAACAGTCGTTTTTTATATTATAGTGACTACTATGACCTATAACCATTTTTCATCAAATTTAAGATGTCATCAGTTGTAAGACATACTATTATTTTGTATGCTACTCACAAGAAAAAATTAAGCATGACATACCATCAATTATATAGTGCATCCCAGTTTCAGAAATAACATGGGGTGAAAAAAAATGTTTTGTCAGTCTACCTCCCCAAACTAGAAGATCAGATCCACAAAAGCAAGCACTCGGTCTGTTTCATTCACTGCTGCAAGCACAGTAGTTGGCACACAGTGGATGTCCAAGAGGCACTTCTGGTTGAAGATGCCAATAGTGCCAGAAAGGGCACACATCACTTTCATGCACAACTCAGCGGTCAGAACAAATCACACGGCCCTGTCCAATGGCAAGGGGACAGGAAGTGCAGGCTTCCAGGAGCCTGGAAGGAGAGCAGAGGCAGGTATTGACGAGCACTGGTGATGTCTATCATGACTACCCACTGAACATCTCCATCGCTGTGGCCCACAGGCATCCCACATTCAACAAGTCTGAAACGGAATGGGTCTTCTATCCAACCCACCTTACCTGAGGCTGAACTGTGTATTTTTTCTCTCAGCGATACAGAACCACCATTCATCCAGTTTGCCCAAGCCTGAAACTTGGTGGCTACCCTCTCCCTTTCTCTTTAAATAGAACTGGTCATAAAATCTTTTTGATTCTGTTACCTTAGGATATTTTGATTTGGATCTCCCTCTCCATCTCTAATATCATATTCGTTTCAGCCTGTCTTTCTTTTTAAAAGAGGCTTATTTTAAGCAGAGGGTAGAGTGGTGGTTACCAGGGACTGGGGTGGGGAGGGATGAAGAAAATGGGGAGATGTTGGTCCAAGGGTACAAACTTCCAGTTATAAAATGAAGAAGTTCCCGAAATCTCATGTACAACATGGTGACTATAGTTAACAATAATACTGTACTATATACTTGAAACTTGCTAAGAGAATATATCTTAAATTTTTTCACCACAGAAAAGAAATGGTCATTATGTGACGTGATGGAGATGTTAGCTAATCTATAGTGGTCACCATTTTGCAATATATAAGTGTATCCCATCAACACATTGTACACCTTAAACTTACCCAATGTTCTGTGTCAACTATATCTCAGCAAACCTGGGGGAAAAGGCTTCTCTTGATCCCTTCAGTCTTCATGCTGCAACCCGTTCTCTCTGCAGCTGTCAGAAGTAACCTCTAAAATTCAAATAGCGAATGTCACTCCAGTGCTGTCTTGAGGCTATGGTTCAAGCTCCTTGGGGTTGTAAAGATGTTTGTCGTTCGTTCCGTAAGTGAGAGATTAACCTCCTCTACTGTGAACCCTCCCAAAGCTCCGCATTTCACAGTTAAGATCCAATATCCATCCTTCCAGGGTCCCACAGGAACTAACACAGTCTGCCCCCACCAAACACCCCTCTCTCTGTCCTCACCTCCTCACCTGCCCCTTGCTTACCTGTTCCAGCCATGCTGGCCTTCTCACCGTCCCTCATATACTGCATCGGACCTTGCATTGGCTGGACCATCTACTTAGAATCCTCTTTCCTCAGCTATCTGTGTGATTAACTCCCTCATTTCCTTCAAACTTTTGCTCAGAAATCACCTTCTCAGCTCTTCCCACCCCATCCTCTCCCCACTTCTGATCCTATTTACTCTCCTTTTATCTTATTTTATCTTCCTCAATTTTATCTTCCTACAATACCTTCTGACATACTATTTATCTTCTTATTTTTCCTTGTTATTATTTACACTGTCTTCTCCCTACTAATCTCCATGAAGGTAGGAGACAATTGTCCATTTTGTTCACTGATGTGTCCCAAGCCCTTAAAGAGGACTAGCACATAGTAGGTGCTAAATGAATACATGAAAGATTGAAAGAACAAATCTCTATTACATTACCTTGCATGGAATACTATAATTATCAGTTGGCTTTTCTGCTGCTCCCACTCAAGTATGGATCATTTTATTTCTATAACCCCCTATGACGCCTGATACATACATGCTCAATACCTGTTTGGTGAATCTATAATGTAGGGTAAAACTGTCACTCTATTAATAAGGATACTGAGGCCCACAGGGCTTGCTCCATGTCACACAGGGAATAAACGTTGGGGCCGAAACTAGACTTTAGGACTTCCATATCTCTGGGCTGAATCTCTCCACTACACAGCCCAACTCTACTAAAAATATTTTAAGGTACATCTTCTCTTCCATCTATGGTGTAATTTCTTGAGACGGGGCAAGGTACCAAGCTGCTTTGAAGCTCCAATAGTGCTAGGTAGACATAATACTTATTCAATAAATATTTGTGATTTGAGTGCTCGATAAAAATATTATTATGGTTAGCATTGTTTCCACTTTTAACGACAGAAATGATAATAACCTCCCAGCAGTCTGCTTTAAATAGGTTCAAGACACTGAAATACAATTTTAACAGGGTCTTCCATCAGCTTGCTCCCCGGAGAGATGAAATGAGTTCATAATGAGATTCCTGCAATGAGTCCAAAAGCAGAGGGAATGAATACGGGGTTCTTCTGCAGTAGACACAGATGTTTCACTGGCATGTGGCCACCCATTTTTTTCTCTGCTACTCAGGCCATGGGGGGAGGGGCAGTAGGGTGAGTCCCATGCCATTGCTGAGCACCATCCTCTCTCCGGGGCATCACCTCTTCTGGTCTGGTTCAGCTGTGGTTCAGGACTGGTATAAAGAACTGATTTTTACTCCTAATAAACGTAGTGTGCTACCAGCCAATGGAACATATAGGCGTCTCAGAATCCCACACGGAATAGCAAATTGGTTAATTGCCAGAAACCACAAAAGGTTATTTTCTCAGTAAGAGATTTGTGCAAAGACTTATTGCAAGCTTCTGTTGCTAATATGTTTGACTTGCTTGATTTTAAAGTACAGGTTAATACCATCTGGTATCTTTAAGCTTTGGTGATCAAAGTGTGAGTTCAGTAGATTCTGGGCCAGAGGTGGGGGGCAAATTGAATGGGTAGGGGCAAGGTTTCATCATTTCCCTTTATGTAATTAACATATCATCAGGAAAAGCAATAGAGAAAATAGGGAAAGTTAGCCTGGGTTGGAAGAGCTCTTGATAAGTTATTCTTATTATTTTTTTTTTGATGTGGACCACTTTTAAAGTCTTTATTGAATTTGTTACAATATTGCTTCTCTTTTATGTTTTAGTGTTTTGGCCGCGAGGCACACTGGGATCTTAGATCCCCAAGGCTGGGATTGAACCCGCATCCCCTGCATTGGAAGGCGACGTCTTAACCACTGGACCACCAGGGAAGTCCCAGCTATTCTGTTCTTGATACACTGTTCTCCATCTAGGGTCAGTCGGGGGAAGACATCCCAATGACAAACCTCCAGAATGCTGTGCTATTTATTCCTACTCCTGAGCTAGAGTATCCAAGGGTGTTCTTCACCCTAAATGACTCTCTAAAATAAAGAAACGAATGCCCTTATTTCCTGAGCACATCTATGACTCTGCAGCATCATTTCTGACCCTGTCTAATGTGTCAAGCCACTGAGTTGCTCTAGTTCTGGCCAGGGTGACCGAGGGCGATCTCCTCTGTGTGGGCAGTATCCACACTCATTCTCAGTGCTCCACTGGGGTCACCTCAGCACTTTACTGCATCCTCTGCATCCCCCGAATAGCACGACAAACAAACAAGCCCATGTAAAAGAGCTCAAACTCCGAAAGCACTGGGCGGTTGATACATTTTGACAGATTTGTGATAAGACAGAGGGGAGAGCTATATTACAGTCACTCAGCAAAATTTTATCAAGATCCTTCTAATTTCCCCTTAAGACCCAGGGGTTTGCCCTTCCCACTAAGCCGACTCTCAGCTACTTGGAGTTTAGCCTCACTGTCTCCTCACCTCCCTTTTTCCCATGGAAAAATTTAGAGCTTCTCTTATGTCCTTCCATTTTCATCCTCACAAAATAACTTCCTTCCATCTTTCTTAGAAGAGGGGGGATTGAAAAATGTCATTTGGGGGGTTAAAATAAATAAGTCATGGGGATGTGATGTACAACATGGAGACTATAGTTGATGATACTGTGCTGCGTATTTGCAAGTTGCTGAGAGTAGATCTTGAAAGTTCTCATCATAAGAAAAAACAAAAGTTTTGTAACTGTGTAGGATAACAGATGTTAACTAGACTTATGTCGATTGTTTTGCAATATATACAAATAGCAAATCATTAGATTGTACATCTTAAACTAATATAATGTTATATATCTATTGCACCTCAATAAGAAAAAAGGAAAAAGAGCCCAATAATAATTGGATAGTGGCATTAGACTTGTACCTAAGTTTTCTGACCTAAGTCAAATGCTATTTCTATTGAATTGTGCATTTTAAAATCTATTTGGGAAAAAAAGAAAATGACATTTTTTCCTTTGTAACATTATGTGAAGGGGGTTGTTTAATGGGTGTTAAGTGCTGAGACATGGGTTACTTAGGCACTGAATGACACATGATTCAGCTCTGGTTAAGATCATGTTCTAGTGAGGACTTCCGGGTCCAGGGATAAGATACTGGCTGGGAATTCAGATATGTGAAGGAAGTCTCTTTACCCCTTTCCTCCTAGATAAAGTGGGGTTAATAACACCTTCCCTGCCTCCTCTGCAAGGTGGGATTCTACATGAGAAAGTGTGAGAGAGAATAATTAACAGACCCTGTGAAATTGCATCATCCTGGCTAGTATCTGGGATTCCCTTCCCACTCTCACAGCTTCTAGTGGTTTCTATCTGTAATTGTTGTCTCCTTTACCCATAGTGGCCTAAGGAAAGCCAGATACAACCTCCAAACATCTGAGCTGCTGGAACTATTAGCACATCCACATCCATCTAGTGCGGTGCTTTCCTTATTACCCCTTTCTCCCTACCATTCTTATTACTAAGAGATACATTGCATTGAAACTAGCAATCATTCCTTTTCTATTCCTGGTATTATTTCTCTTCACTGAGAGTGTATTTGCCAAGGTTTCTAAGGAAAACGCAGGGAATTATAGTCATAATTGTAAGACTAATTACATTCTAGTGGAACGGGGATGACTCTCAAGTTTAAAAAAATGGTAATAATGTATGAGATATCTTTTATTATTCTCAACAAAAGTGTTTCTTAAAGGAGATTTCACCAAATAATTTTTCTATTAACTTGACACCCGGTTTAGCCACCCAGGCACAAAAAAATGGCAAAGCAGAGGCGGGATTGAAAGTCTAATTAGATTTGGAGGATTTTGTTTCTCTTCCTCTTTTTCTCTCTCTGTTTTGCTCTGATTTATTGTGGTCATGGAGGGAAGGAGATGATCTTCCATCCGGGCATTTGTTGCCACTAAGAAAGAAAAAAACAAGAGTGGGTGGAACTTATCTTCGATGCCAAATGCTTTTGCAAAGCCTTTCAAAGGACATTGGTCTACTTGGTTTCATTTTCAGAAAATTCATCTCAAAAAAGTTCAAAGCTCTTAGCACTGCCTTGACAATATCCCTAAATCTCCTGGGCTTCTGTCTGAGTTCTGACTTTCTGACACCCCTTTCTTGTCTGTCTCTTTCATACATGATGGACCTGTTGATTCCACAGCATGACAGCACACGATTCCATCTGTCACGATGGCATGGTGCTCTTGCTGCAGGATGACATGCCAACAGCCACCAGCCCAGTGCCAGCCAAAGTGGCATTAGCAACAATGCCCTGCGTGACACAGTAAACTGTATACCATTCAGCAAGAAGGTCTTCCCAGGGAAGGCACAAGCTGCCGAATGAGGAACACGTTTCTCACTATAGCAAGTCATGCGTGGCCCATTTCAGTGTAGACCCTGTCCCCTTGGTGATATTGGCTCTGTCTGCAGGAGCTACTGTGATGGCAGCACCTCCATACTAACAGGGCACACCCTGCCACGGAGAACTAGCGATCACCGGAACGCCCGTAGGGTAACCAACTGTCCTGATGTGCCAGGGACTGAGGGGTTTCCTGGGATGCAGGACTTCAGTGCTAAAAACAAGTCTCAAGCCAATGGGGATGAGTTGGTCACCCTATCTGTGTCGGCATCACTGGCCCCACCAGGTAAATTCTTCCTGGTCCTGTCTGTGTCTCCATCCAACCTTGTCTCCATTTCCATTTTATAGTAGGCGTCCTCTGAGATGGCTCCAGCGATCTCCACCTTCTATTTCTCACGCTTTTGGTAATTCCCTCCCACTGAGCATGAGCTGGATGTATTCTCTCCCTTCTAATGAGAAGAGGGCAGAGGTGAAAGGATGTTACTTCTGAGGTTAATTTCAAAAAAAGACTGTGGCTTCCACCTTGGATACTCCCTCCCCTCTTTCCTCCTCCTCCCTCGCTCTCAGCCCCCCCCACTTCCTCTCTCCCTCTGAAGATAACCAGCTGCCTGGTTTCCAGCAGCCCTATGGAGAAGCCCGCTTGCCAAGGGATCCCTGTCTCTACCCCAGCCAGCAAGGGTCTAAGACCTGCCAACAGCCACCTGATTGAGTTTGGACACAGATCCTCCCTCTGTCCAGCCTTGAGCTAAGTGCAGCCCCTGATGACACCTTGCCTGTCACCTTGTGAGAGAGCCTCAGCTAAGCATGCTGGGGTTCCCAGCACACAAACACGGAGACAATGCATGTTTGTTTTTTAAGCCACTAAGTTTTGCGGTATCTTGTTACATGGAAATAGATAACTATTCAACTTTAAACTATGAGGGAGCCAGGCTGTTCAGAAACTCACTGGACTCAGAGTATCACACCATTTAGCATTTACAGGTAGGACCCGAGAGCTCAACCATTTGGACCAATTCATTAGGAAGGTGAAGAGTCTGAGCTCAAAGGAGGCCAGGGGACTTGTTAGGAAGCAAATAGAGACAGCTGGCCCAGGTCTTCTGATTCCCGCTCTGGTGCTGGTTCTGGTCAGTGGGGCCACCCAGCTCCTGCGACCTCTGATTTGGTTCACAAAAGGAGACTGCCCCTCCGAGATTTACAGGGAGAGACTTTATCTCTAGCTTTGTCACAGGGTTGATAGACTTAATAAAATCTTTTATACATGATCTAGAAACACTGCAGATTTTTCCTGGCTCTGACAATCAAGAAGCCTCTTATCCTCTTTAAATCAGATCTCTCCAGAGGGAACTAACTATCATCTCAATTTAATTCAGCAAGTATTCCTAGAGCACCTATACCATCGTCTGTTCTAGAAGGGCTGGAACAGAAGAAGGAAGGATTGGAAAAAATATATGACATGATTATTATCCTCAAGGAGCATTTCTGGGTGGAAGGCATAATCATAGTCATAATAACATTTCACACTATGTTTATCTATATCTATGTTTATCTATAATGCATTATTTCTTTTATTTAAAAATATCTGAAAAATGGTGAAATGCTAACAGTTGTTAATTCTGAGTGGTGAGCACATCGTTGTTATATTATTTTCTTTTTAAAAATAGACACTATGTTTTTTACTAATATATGTTATCATGTATATTAAAACATACATTATATTTTAAAAATATATATATTATAATGTATATAAGTATACATTATTTTTCTGTATGTATTTTTTCAAATTAAAAGTATCTGATATTTAATGAGGATTTACTATCTCCAAGGCACTCTAACAAGCACTTTAACATAGGATTTCTCATTGAATCCTTCCACCAATCCTGGGAGGAAAGTACTGTTCTTACCTTGTCCCAGTTCAGAAAGGTTGAGTAATTTATTCAAAGTCACACAGCTGATTAATGGAATTAAAATTTAGTTCTGTCTTGTTCCAAAACCAGTGATCTCAATCACCAAGCTTAAATTCTTACCAACAAGAAGTATGTCTAGTTGGGGAAATAAGAGATACATGTGTAAAATAAGTTCAGACAACTTTAGTAAGCTGCCACACTAGATATAACCGAAAGGGCACACACGAGGTACTGAGTTAACAGTCAGGAAAGTGAGAAATCAATACCAGCTAACCAAATAAGAGAAGGCTTCATGAAATAGATTCATTCATTCATTCAACTACTATTTCTTGAGCACCTGTTCTATGCCAAGCACAGGTGCTGGGGGATTAAATGTTGAACAAGACAAGCACTGATCCAGTGGCGTTCACACTTAGTGGGGAGGGGTAGACAATCAATAAATACACGAATAAGGTAATTTCAAATTAAGATAAATGCTATGGAAAAAATAAAATGGAATGAAAGAGTCACAGAAGCGTAGGCTCTTAGATTAATTGGTTTGGAAGACCCTGTTGATTAAAGTTTGAAATCAGTTTCCCTTTCTGCCTCATTCCTCTGAAATGGAGACCTTCATAGGACCAGGGGACCCAAAATTGTAACGGATGAGGCTTCTGGAGAGGGGACCAACATGTGAAGATTGACTATGTCAAGTTAGAGCACAAGATTCTTGTACACATATAATCTCATTTAGTGATATTTGGGTATGTTAGCACTAGGTAGGAATGGAATAGGAAGAACATGAGAGAAAGAAAAGTGAGAGAAAGAAAAGCATCCTGAGTCTGGGCAACAGACCAAATAAGGGAGGGCACAGGATACACATTGGGAGTTAGGGTATTTCAGACAGATAAAGGAGGATTGGGAACTTCTCTGGCGGTCCAGTGGTTAAGCCTCTGTGCTTCCACTGCAGGGAGCATGGGTTTGATCCCTGGTTGAGGAGCTAAGATCCCGCATGCTGCACAGCATGGCCAAAAAAAAAAATTGGTCTAATTAAAAAAAAAGGATAGAACTTTGAAAGTCAGGGTGTGGCCTTGGATAAAAAAAATGATAGCCAGAGTAGGTACTGCACAAGAGAATAAAATGGTGAAAGTGGGGGCTTCCCTGGCGCAGTGGTTGAGAGTCCGCCTGCCGATGAAGGGGACATGGGTTCGTGCCCCGGTCCGGGAGGATCCCACATGCCACGGAGCGGCTGGGCCCGTGAGCCATGGCTGCTGAGCCTGCGCGTCCGGAGCCTGTGCTCCGCAACGGGAGAGGCCACAACAGTGAGAGGCCAGCGTACCGCAAAAAAAAAAAAAAGATGAAAGTGGTATCTTAAGTGGCTTATCCTGGCCACAGATCACGCAGGGTAGATAGCAGTGGGAGGCAAGAAAATCTTCCCGGAGACTGTAGTTCAGATAAGCCATACAGAATCCTCATCTAAGAAGGCAGGCACAGGGAATGGAGGGATGTATCTGAGAGAACCTGCAGAAAGTCAACTGCCCAACGCCAAGGGGTAGGGCTGGGAGACCTTCGAAAGTAAGTGAGCTCTCAGTTGGAGGTGGCAGCATTACTTTTGCCCAACAATTCTGGAGGATGGGGTTGTTCTGGTCTGCTGATGTCTGAACAGATTGTGAAAATGATCTCTCCAACTTTTTGGTTTTGGACTTGAGATGGAAATTTTCTCTGAACTACTTACATGGGTAAGTGGGAGGATGACACGTAGGACTTCAGCTTCCGGGGGGCAAGAGAGCTGCTGCACAGATGGATGTCTTACAGAATACAGACTACAATCAACTCCAGCCTTTAGAAGATTTCCTTTCTCACAAAAACTTGTTTCACCCTTTGAGAAATAACAAAAGAACTTGGGCCATATGCTTCAAATATCACTAACGCTCCAGTACTTTCCAAAGATATTTAAACTCCTATTCCCTCTCCTATAATTAACACCATACTCACCAACATATATAGGCTTTAATAAGATTCTGGGTTCCAAAGAGATTTGCCCAAGTTACCTCAAGGGAAGGGTGAAGCATTGTAAGGATTTGTAATAGGATGTAAATGTGGGACTCTTCCTGTCTCAGAATTTTGGATCAGGCTCCCCAGCTTATGACTATAGGTGCAAAATACCTTTGCATTCTAAACTGCGTTGCTAGACCATTGACATAGGCCATGCAAAAAGGGGTGATAAAAAACATTTTGGCCGGCACTGGCGTGTCACCCATCTTCAGGCGATATAAGAGAAGGCAAATTTATTAAGGGGAATAGAGGTCAAGATTTGGGATATCTTTGGAAAGGGCCTTTGGCATGTTATTTACCCACTCTCCTCAACCCACCCCTTTTCCAACTGTGGTTGGTGCTCTGCCCCACCCCCTTGCCTTTACCGCTTCAGTGGGCACTGATCCCACCTCCTACTGCCCGCCCTGTGTTTCTTTGCCTGAGTGCTTTCTCTGGCTCTCACAACCCAGATCGTAAGTGTTGGAAATCAATACCTCCCCACCCTCAAACCCAGGGAGCAGCCTCCAACCAGTGACTGCTAGGAGTTGGTATTTAAGTACCCCAGCCCCCTTGCCCTTTGGGTAGGGTATGCTTCTGGAGAACCCAACATGCAACACTGTTCTATGTGATTTCAGTACTCAGAAATGCGAGGAGATTTCTTCTTTTTCCTAGCACATGGTCAGTTTTATAAATTTTCCATAGGCTCTTAAAAAGCATAATCATGCTAAATACTGTGTTGCTGGGTGCTATTAGGCAAAGTTTGTAATTTAAATTGTTAACGATTCTAGTCTTCCATATTTTTACTGAAAGTAAGTTTTATGAACCTGACAATAGCTACAAGATTCAAAATAAGTATAGCTCAGAATCCAGGTGTCATAATGAAATCACAACAGGCCTCTGAAAAGAGAATTTAAGGAATGAGAAGTATCCAGCATGGCTACTGAGTAAAAAATTAATTAATAAAGGGAGGGAAGATAGCTGAAAAAAAAATAACTCGTTATTACAACAAAAGATCCTAGTGGAAGCAGTAAAATGGCGATTGCTACTATAGTTTTAATTATGTTTGCCTGCCTTATGGGGCCAAGCCAGCAAATGAATTTTTAAGAAAAGTATCCCAGAGATGATATAGGAGGTAGTGGTATAATAATCTAAGCTTCCTGCACCTTGCTCTTTCCCTAAATAAAAGGTCTATTCTATTTTTTTCCCTAAAAAAAAGGTCTATTTTTAAGAAAAGTATCCCAGAGATGATATAGGAGGTAGTGGTATAATAATCTAAGCTTCCTGCACCTTGCTCTTTCCCTAAATAAAAGGTCTATTCCTCAGGGAAATGATAATAATTATAATGACAGTAATGACAGCGTAGCTAACAGTTTTTGAGCACTTAAGTATGTAATGTGCAATGCAGCGTCACATGGTTTTCTCATTTAATCCTCCCAATAATCCTTTGACACGGATCTGACTGTATAGGACTCTCCCTATATACCACTTCAAATCCTCTGAGCCTCACTTATCGGATAATCTAGCCAATGTTCAGTGACCAGTCCTGCACAGGGTCCAACCAGCTTCATACAGATGTACCCTGGTGATATCTGCCCTCAGTCACATGCTTTCTACCCTGGAGCCTCTCTTCCTATGCTCAGCATGGGTTGTTATGAGAAAGTCCCTGAATGTGTCATTGGGATGGATATTGTCAGAAGTTGGAAGAATCCCGTTGTTAGTTCTCTGACCTCTAGAATAAAAGCCTGCTATGATAGGAATGATAGGAAAGACAGTGTGGAGACCCTTGTCACTGTCTTCCTCCCTCAGTTTTCTGGCTAAGACAGTAAAACCATCATAGATGTCAGAGGGAATTGTGAGATAAGTGCTACCATCAGAGGTTTAAAAGATGCAGGGGTAGCGGTTCCTGTAATAGTCACATTCAGTTCCTCTATCTGGATGCTGTAAAACAAAAAAGAAAGCCCAAGATAGATCCTGGTGGAAGACAGCCATAAACCGTAATCAGGTGGTAGCCTCAAATAGCGGCTGCTGCGCCAGCTGTGGTTGCCTTACTAAAGCAGATCAACCCAGCCCCTAATTCTTGATATGTGGCTATTGATCTGGCAAATGCCTTCTTCCCCATCCAGATCAGTACGGGGAGGATCAGAATCAGTTTGGTTTTCCGTGAGAGGGACAGAAGCGCATTCACTGCCTTGCCCCAGGGCTGTGCTAACTTTTCTAGTCTCTGCCCTAATAGAGTCTGCAAGGACTTGATTGTTCTGACATTCCCCCAGGACATTAGTACCATCATACTAAGGGGATCTGGTGAGAATGGGATGGCAAATGTCCCAGATGCCCTTGTAAGTGAGCCAGTGCATGGAGATAAATTCTACAAAGACTCAGGTTGAAGCACTACCAATGTAATTACTTACTGATGATTTTTAAAAATTTAAATTAAAAAAAATTTAAACTTTTATCATAGACAATTGCACTCATATACAAAATTAATCAGAGTACTATAACAAATCACCACGTATCCTTAAACTAACTTCAACAATTATCAACTCACTGATAATTTTTTTCATCTGTAACTTCATTCATTTTCCACCTCCCCTATTATTTTGAAACAAATCCCAGACATTATATACTTTCACTCATAAATATTCCAAATATACTTCTAAAAGACAAGACTTTTTTTGAACATAATTACAATATTATGTTCCCATCTAAAAATACTTAGTAATTCCTTAATATCATCAAATATTCAGTCATTTTTCAAATTTCCAGTTGTTTCATAAATGTCACAAAAGAGTTTTAAGTTGGTTGTTTGAATAAAGATAAAAATAAAACCTACACATTGCAATTAGTTAATGTGTTTTTAAAGTCTCTTCTAATTTATCAGTTCCCCTTGCATCTGCCTGGTTTTTTCCCTTGCAATGTATTTGCTAAAGAAACTCGGTCATTTTTCCTGCAGGTTGAATTTTGTTAATGCCATCCCTGTGGTGTCTTTTGGCACGTTCCTCCTGGGATGTCCCTGGATATCCGTTCTGAGGTAGAGGACAAGTTTTTGTACCTTATACCTCCTATCATTAAAAAGGAGGCACAATGTTTCATGAACCTTTTTGGATATTGGAAGCAGCATGCCCTGCACTTGAAAATACTATTCTGACCAATTTGTCAGGTGACCAGAAAGGTTTCCATTTTCAAGTGGGATCTGGAACACAAAAACAATTCAGCAACAAGTCTGGACTGTGGGGCAAATTGCCCTGTTGCTTGGGCCACATGACCAGCAGATCGAACAGTGCTAGGGAGATCCCTGGTGGGTAAGAGTGCTATGTGAAGGACTTCCCTGGTGGCGCAGTGGTTAAGAATCTGCCTGCCAATGCAGGGGACATGGGTTTAGGCCCTGGTCCGGGAAGATCCCACAAGCTGCGGAGCAACTAAGCCCGTGCACCACAACTACTGAGCTTGCGCTCTAGAGCCCGCGAGCCACAACTACTGAGCCCGTGTGCTACAACTACTGAAGCCCGCGTGCCTAGAGCCTGTGCTCTGCAACAAGAGAAGCCACCACAATGAGAAACCTGCGCACCGCAATGAAGAGTAGCCCGTGCTTGCTGCAACTAGAGATAGCCCGTGCGCAGCAACGAAGACCCAACACAGCCTAAAGTAAATATAAATAAATAAATTTTAAAAAGAAAAAAAAGTATGCTATGTGAAGAGTGGGGCAAACCCTGACATGAGGATTATAGCAGGTTTCTGGAGCAAGACCGTACCGTCTGAATCAGAGAATTGCTCTCCTTTTTAGTAATAGTTCCTGGTGTGCTCTTGGGACCTCGTAGAGATCTAACATCTGGGATGCCAAACGGCTATGAAATCCAAACTAACTGTTCTAAGCTCATCACTACCAGAACCATCAAGTCATAAAGTCAGTTTGCATAACGAACAGTACATTTGGGATCCTATCAGCAGGTTCGGAATGCACAAGCAAATTTCGTGATTAGGTGGCCTGGCTCCATTCTTCCCATGTTTCACCAGCACTTGTGCCTCGGCTCACACTGATGACTTCATGGAGTGGGAGGAGGGTGTCCCTACATCCAAATAATAGAGGAAGAAAGAATTTGCATCACAGATGGGTTGGCACTATATGTCAGTGCTGGATTTTATCCCAAAGTAGATTTTTTAAGTACAGTGGTAAAGGGAAATTTTCTCTTTCTCTGGAAAGAGAAGTAGCCTGAGGTATGGCCAAACACAGATTCCTGGGGAGTGGTGAAAGCTTTGGATGGTTGGTCAGGGACTTGAAAGGAATGAGACTGGAAGATATAAGACAGAGAAGTCTGGGGAAAAGACATGTGGATGGAGCTCTAGGGGTAAATAGAAAGTGTGTAGATCTTTGTGTCTCACACTGATGCCCAACAGAGAGCATCCCTTGCAGAGGAGGCTTTCAACAGTCAGGTGGGTAGACAGGATGACTCACCCCGTGGATGTCAGCCAGTATCCTCCTAAGCCATTCCAGGGGTGGACAGTGAATCTAGAAGCAGTAACCATGGTGGCAGGGATGGAGATTGTGTGTGGGTCCCTCCAACAAGGCTGAACATTAAATGTCCAATCTGCAAACAATGACCCTGAGCCCTTGATACGGCACCATTCCTCAAGGACTCCACCCAGACATATGGTGGCAGGTTGATTCTATCAGATCCTTCTGCCCTAGAGGGAGCAGAAATTTGCCCTTAACAGAACTGACCCTTGCTCCATACAGGTGTTTGCCTTTCCAGCCCACAGTGCCTCCACTAGAGCCACTGTTATCGATCTACAGAATGTTGAATCTATTAACATAATATACAGTACAACATTGCCTTAGTAGAAAAGGTGCTTTGTTATGGAAGACAGGTGCAACAATGGATACAGGACCACAGGATCCTCTGGTGTCTGACTATGTATCCCATTATTCAGAAGCAACCAGTCTAAAAGAATACTGTATTGAGGAGTGCCATCCCCAGTTAGGCTCCATCTCAGGGCTAACACCCTGTTGGTTTGTGACATTTTGCTCCAGGCTATAGTATACGCATTGAGCCAAAAGAAGATACATGGAACTGTCTCCCCAATATCTAGACTACATGGTGAGGGGGGGTGCTTGTGCCAGGGGATTCAGTCATTGAACTTGCACCTGATCGCTTTGAGATCCTCACGCTGAAGGACAAGGAGACTAAGAAAGGAACTATTATACTGGCAAGGGTGATGGACCCTGATTGCCACAAGGAGCTACTGCTATACAGCTCAAGTAGGGAAGACCAAGTCTGCAACCCCAGGGATTCAATGAGGGCATCTTAGTGATGATGAGTGAGGATTGCAGTGATCACTGCCTGGCAAGGACAAGACAACCAAAGCTTAGACTGTTCAGAGATGAATATCTGAATCATCCCCCAACAAAGGAAGCAAAGGGGGTAGGAACCAATAGATAAATGTTTCCCATCCCTCACTACTCCCCAGACAAGTGAATCCGAGTTGCACATCATACATTTCTTTTCAGGAAGTCTCGCAGAATCAAGTAGCTAGTTGCTTATCGCCGAGGCCTGCTCAAACGTACATCCGCAATGGGCTCTCCCGCCTTTCCGTCTTCACTTACCCATTTGCCCCATCCTTTACTCTTGTTCTCTGCAATGACATTCCCCAGTAAAGTAGTTGCACATAGGCCTCTGTCTTAGGCTTTGTTTTCTGGGAACCCAGGCTGAGGCCGATACTATTGTTATTTCCATTTTACAGATGTCAGTTGATTAGTTGTCCATGGTTACACAACCACTGAACAGTGTGCTAGGATTGAGCCCTAGTCTGCCTGACACCAAAGGCTGTGCTCTAAACCATTGCTATCCAGTAGAACTTTCTATAATCATGAAAATGTTCTCTAATTGCCCTATCCAATGTGATAGCCACTAGCCACACGTGACATTGAGACTTGACATGTAGTTAGTACAATTCAGGAACTGAATTTTTAATTTTATTTAATTTGAAGTTATTTAAAATTAGTCACACGCAGCTAGTGACTATCACATTGGATGGTCCCTGATTATATAAACCAAACAGCTCAGAAATCATTTTTCTCAATTGCCACCTAGGAAAGATTGAGGGTAAGTTATGAGGCACCACTGATTACATATTCATAAAACAATCTGCAAGCATAGTAGCTAAAACCAATAAAGGTGCATTTGATTACTCTTGCTGAGATCTAATTGCCAAAAAAGCCTCATGTCATAGGTTAGAAATTTATCTGACACATTCGGCACAAATTAGGAAGCAGACATTGTGCTAGGCAGCAGAGTGACAGTGGTAAATGAGAGAGATGTGATCCTTGCCCCTCTCGTGGATAAAATCAAGTGCAGCTATTGCAGAAATGTTATCACTTTTTTGCCTTCCCTCATCACCAAACAATCCATCTGTGTAGGATATCATTCTTCTCACCTACTTCCTTGATCTATGATACTTTCATTGTTGTGTTATCCTCCGACCCAACTTCTTCTGAAGCACTACATGTGAAAGAAGCATGGGCCCTGGAGTCAGATATATCTGGATTTAAATCAAATTCACCTTTGAAAGAGTTGCCCTATCTTATGTAGTTACTTACCACTCTGAGACTTAGTTTTTCTCATCTGTAAAATGGGGTTGTAAGAATTCAACCAAGTCATATAGTCCCATAGAAATGTTACCTCTCTTTTCTAGATTCTGACCTTTAGGAATTTCCTGTCCTAGTTCTCTTTAAACATTTATAAGAACTTTTCACAAAACAGTCAGGAGGCTGTTGGTGGTGACAGGTGAGCTACAAAATAATAGAAACAATTTACAAAGGGAGATAAAGTTATAGTTCTGGTAATCACATAGCTTTTTCAAAAGGAAGAGGAAGTTTCAGACCCATAATCACATAGTCCTGCCACATTCACCATGGAAATGGGTTCAGGTTACTAACCAGAGGCATGTAAACACAAGATAATAAAAAATAAAGACAGGCTGCTGTCCTCCCCAGTACACACGAGGAATCTGCGATGGGAGAATAGGGGAGGAGGCATGGTACAGAAGACACCAAGGATGAGGCCTTCATTGGTAAAGGTTTAATCTGGAGAATGTCTTCACAATTGGACCTTGTCCTAAAGGCTGGATTCTCAGCTGCAGGACAAGATGAGAGGGAAGAAGCCACAAATAAGTAGGGCTGGGATTGAGGTGTTAACTTTGCTGTCTGAGTGGTCCTCAAGGGAGGGTAGCCAGTGGTCTTAGCCCCAGTGAAGAAGGAAGGAAGGAAGGAAGGAAGGAAGGAAGGGAGGGAGGGAGGAAGGAAGGAAGAATGGAAGGAAGGAAGGGAATGAGGCAATTCCCAAGCCCAAAGGGCTAGAGCAAGTTCAGACTTAGTCTGGGATGGCATAAATAAGTGGGGGGTCTAGCCCACTGGGTGAGGCATGTCAGCAGAAGTTTCTATGATGCTGAGTTGCTTGAAGTATAAAAATGGCATTACCGAGATTCAGAAGAGTCCATACTCATCAAAGCTCAACACTAGGTAGGAGAGTGTCACAGGTACCAGATAGGATATCAAGGCCCCAGTCAAAAAGCCTAAGGTTCAGAGCATGGCTCTTGCCACAGCAAAAACACTAGAGATCACAGCAAATAGTCAAGGTCATTTGGGCTTGACCCTGGTCCCTGATTAGCCTTTCTACTCTACCCTAACCCTGCCCCATCCAATACTATGGTTGACATAATAATTCCAGGAAATACTACTGTAAACCCCACCATAATGTCTTCAAGGGAAAGGTCCATTTATTAATTAGCCCTTTTGTATCTGCAGTTTCAAATGCAATGCCTAGTCTAGAGTGGGTCCACAAAGATGTCTGTTGAAAAAATGAGTGGGAAGGTTCTCTACAGGGATATTATATAGGAACTTACCTACTGAACCCAAGATAGTCCAAGCAGATCAGGCCTATGGCTGGGCTCAGTTGCAACAATGTACTTGACTCTCTATTTACTCACGATTTGAAAGGTCATCATGGAAAACAGTAAGTCAGCCTCCAGACTTGATTTAATTTGGACCTTCTTCAACGATAACCATCCTACCTGGAGCTCTGTGAGACCAGAGCTTCATTCCCATCCCCAGGTCTCCTCATATAGACCAGGCTTCAAATGTTGGATTGAAGAACTGGGAAAAGATAGCCACAACCTAGGGGTGATAAGACTGTCTCTTTGTGCATCTGGTCATCCCATTTCATGAGCATCTGCTACATTGCTACTGGAATCTGGGCTCCAGTCACTGAGCAGAAGGCTCTCAGAGCAGCTAGCTCAAGAACCTCAAGTGGCCCTGACTGTGATAGTCACGAGGCGGGTGGTGCCCCAGCACTGCTCAACTCATAACTGAAATCTTGTTGAAGTTGCCCTTTGCTGCTTACTACACTCCAGGGTAGCTTTGAGTTCTACCAATCTGAATTCTGCAAGCACAGGTTCTTGAGAGACAGCAAGGACATCTTACTCTGAATCAAGTCCTGCCCGTGTAGGATCAACAGTTGAAGCTGTGTCTGGAATCCCGATGGCTTGTGGGCATCTCTTTGTTTCAGGCTTAGGGGCTGTGTAGCCACCAGCAATAAGATTTGAGCTTCCATCTCTCAGCATACATTTTGCATCTTCCAGAGCCTGTTGAATGAGTGTAACAAGCTTCCCGCCAAAGCACTGTCTAGAGGGGCTAGAGGAAGTAAGGATTCTGAGACTGCTGGCTTCTCCTTCCTCATGTAATTTCTATTCTTCTCTGGGAATCATCAGTGTTTGTCTGAAGAGCCCTATGACGGATGCTGCGATATACTACCCAGATCCCCCAGTGAATGCGTTTTCCTAGTTTACTATTCTTTTCTGGTTTATTACAGTCTGGGCGGCCCAGGATTGGACTGTGCATGTTAGTTAGTCAGCCTGTCTAGAAGGAGTTCCAGTTATAATTCCAAATGTTGACCTCTTCACTGACTTTCATAAGACCACAAGAAAAGTCATTTACCATTTCTCTGTCTTAGGGCCTTTATCTATTAAGGAGAAAGAAGGATATCAAACTGACTTTTGTGATTGGGGAGAAACATATTTGTTAGGTTGTCAAATTCTCAAACATAGGGAGTATGGAAGAAATGCGAAGCAATTGACATGACACATGTTGCTTACTGCAAATTCCAAATACAGCAATGGTGGGAAAATCTTTTCTATGACAGATGGGTAACTGTGGGCTTAACTCTTGCCTTTGATTTATCTTATCTTTAAGAACAGTGAGCTTTTCTGCCCTTCAGTGTTTAAAACAAGAGGGAAGTTTAAGAGATTGACTCCGGAGTTTGAGAGTTTCAACCTTAAAAAAAAAAATTCTTTCCCCAAACAGCAGAACCTCAGAACTACTGCTCATAATTACCTTGGAGAAGGAAATGCCATTAGAGGTAAAGGGATGAACTGGCAAAGGAAGGGCAGCAAGGGACCCCAGGGGACCAGGCTGTTTCGAGCCAGAGCTGGCCCAGGGAATGGATGTTTCTGGATTCCCTCTCCAGCCCCTCTGTCATAGAACACGAGGTACTCACTTCCTGTATCTGCAAAATGGGATTGGTTACACTTGGTGCCTCTCTCAGCTGTTGTGAAAATGAATGGATTTAAGCGGAATAGATCTTTTCATAACAGCTTCACCTAGACTGAACCAAGATGTGATGAGGGGTGAATTCCAGATGTTGACGATCCCCTTCTGCTACCATTTCTCTCTGCGCCTGCCTCTTCTTTGACAGCCCAGGGTATGGATGGCATCCTGAGATGCCTCATGGTCTCTCCGTCTCTCCCTCTCCTCTCCTCCCCTCCCTGCTTATTTCTCCCTTTGATGAAAACTGCCTTCTACCAAGGTGAGATACTTTGCATATATTTAAGAGTAACAGGATATTTTTTTGTCCCCAGATATTGCACAAGTAGCAAACACAATCAAAGATCAAGTGCTTGGAAATATGAAAAGTGTCTTTCCAATGGTCCCAGGAAAGCGAGACCCCTATAACGTAAAGAGGTTTACCATCTGCCACCTAAACATAGTCTTTTTTTTTTTCCAAAAAACAAAGTGAGCTGGGGCTCAGGAAGGTCCCACAGCTTCTTTCTTTCTTTATTTTTTATTTCAAAGAAAAGTCCTGGTCAAAGGTTGGTCTGTTTGTCAGAGACAGGAACCTTCCTACAGTTTTTCATGGTTGCTTACAATTCCTTAGTGCTTGGAAGCTGGAAGCTTTGATCAACAAAGAGGTAAGAAAATGTCAGTGTATCCAGTGGGTAATAAGACACCTCGTGGGGCCAAGAGAACCCATCTTCTCCACAGAGGCAGACTTCCCCCCGCTGGGAAGATAAATAGTTCACCAGGTCAGTCAGAAACTGATGGTTAATTGTATGTGTCAACCTGACTGGATCACAGGGTGCTGAGAAACTTGGCTAAACATCATTTCTGGGTGTGTCTGTGAGGGTATTTCTGGATAAAATTAGCATTTGAATCAGTGGACTCAATAAAGCAGTTTGCCCTCCCAAACTCAGGTGGGCATCATTCAACCCACTGAGGGCCTGAAGAAGAAAAAAGAAGAGGAAGGAAGAATTTGACCCTCGCTGCCTGATTGCTTGAGCTGGGACATCGATCTTCTGCCTCCCGGCTCTCCAGGTTCTCAGGCCTTCAGGGCCAGGCTGAAATCTACACCACATGCTCCCTGGTTCTCAGGCCTCAGAGTAAGACTGAATTACACCATTGGCCTCTTTGGGCCTCCAGCTCACAGACAGCAGATCGTGGCGCTTCTCAGCCTCCACAATTGGATGAGCCAATTCCTTATAATAAATCTGTTCCTCTGTGTGTGTGTGTGTGTATCTCTGATTCTATTTCTATGGAGAACCTTGACTAATAGAGGGACCAAGACAGGTAGGCCCAGATGGAACCAAGGCCTTCCGACCCCCAGAGCTGTATAGCTTTCCGGCACATGTGGCACAGGCTCCTCCAGGAGCTGTGAGGCCAGCCAGGGGATCTGAGTAACCAGCAGCAAGAGATGTGCGTCCAGCTGAATGCATCATAGCCGAGGGCCAAAGCTTCATTCTACTCCTCCTCAGCTGCGTGGACATCTCTGCAGGAGATGTTCATGGTACGTGCTGCCCACATCTCCTCAGTCACTTGACTTCAGCACAGCCTTGGTAGACAGAGCCATGCGTGTTGCAGCACCCCACTCCAAGCACGCGGTCTATACCTTGCTGACCCAGGGCTTTCCGCAGGATTCAGACGCTCAGCAGCCATGAGTAGGTGCAGCCTGTTAGCGCAGAAGCGATGATGCGAGCTTAACCAGTAAAGGATCAGAGCGTAATCACCCCGCACCCCCATCCTATGGTGGGCGGGGCACTTCTGAGGCTTGTTCTGCACGGTTCCTCAGAGCGTTCCCAGAAGCACTGAGCCCCAGCTGCCCCCAGCAGTAACCAAACACACCTTTTCCTCTTCTTCTCTATTTCACTCCCTCCATCTTCTCCCTCCTTTTTTCTTGATATAATCTCCCAAATAAAGTCCTTAGACTCAAGTTCTTATCTCAGGCTCTGCTCTCAAAAAGACCCCCAACCAAGTCAGTCCCCTTCCTTAATCCACTCACCAGCATCTCTCACTAGGTTGATGTCCTCTCACTTATTATATTATTAATCACCATCAGCCAGCCCCAACTTCTCTTTATTTTAAACACTCTCTCATTGCTAAGTCAGCTCTTTG
Organism: Lagenorhynchus albirostris; assembly: GCF_949774975.1. Classification (NCBI taxonomy): domain Eukaryota; kingdom Metazoa; phylum Chordata; class Mammalia; order Artiodactyla; family Delphinidae; genus Lagenorhynchus; species Lagenorhynchus albirostris. The sequence goes on along the minus strand of NC_083102.1, from coordinate 19,628,354 downwards.
TAACAGCAATAACCCCTACTAACGACCAATTCAATATCTTTGCTGTCCTGGAGTCGTAAAGGCACTATCCCCTCTAGTACTTATCACATTGTGAGGTGGCTTCCTCTTACTTATCTGTGTCCCCTAGTCGTGGTTGGCAAACGTTTTCTTTGAAGGGTCAGATAATAAGTATTTCGGACTTTGCAAGCCATGAGGTCTCTGTCCCAAATACTCGACTCTGCTATGGTAGTGAGAAAGTAGCCACAGACAATATATAAATGTATGAGCAGGGCTAAATCCAACAAAACTTTACTTGTGGACACTGAAATTTGCATTTCATGTCATTTCACACGTCATGAAACAGTCTTTTTTTTTCAACCGTTAAAAAAATGTAAAGACCGAGTTACCATATGACCCAGCAACCCCACTCCTGGGCATATATCAATAGCCGGAAAAGATGAAAACTCTAGTTCGAAAAGATACATGCACCCCAATGTTCATAGCAGCACTATTTACAATAGCCAAGACGTGGAAACAACCTAAATGTCCATCAACAGATGAATGGATAAAGAAGATGCGGCATATCTATACAATGGAATATTACTCAGCCATAAAAAAGAATGAAATAATGCCATTTGCAGCAACATGGATGGACCTAGAGATTATCATACCAAGGGAAGTAAGACAAAGATAAATATCACATGATATCACTTGTATGTGGGATCTAAAAAAATGACACAAATGAACTTATTTATAAAACAGAACTATACTCACAAACAGAAAACAAATTTATGGTTACCAAAGGGGAAGGAGGTGTAAGCATAGATTAGGAGTATGGGATTAACAGATACACACTACTATATATAAAATAGATAAACAACAAGGATTTATTATATAGCACAGGGAACTATATTCAATGTCTTATAATAACCTATAAGAGAAAAGAATCTGAAAAAATATATATAACTGAATCACTTTGCTGAAACTAATCCAATATCGTAAATCTGCTATAGTTCAATTTTTTTAAACGTGAAGACCATGCTTAGTCCTTGGGCTGGACAAAAACAAGCAGGGGCAGACTTGGCTGACACTGCCCTAGATCCTAAGCTCCTAGGCTCCTTGAGAGAGGAAATGATTGTCCAAGCAGCCTCTCCTCTGTATTTTACACAGTTCCTGACACATAGAATGTGCTCAGCACTTACCTACTGGGTAAATAAATCAATGGGGCAAATACCAGTCCTTACACTGCTTCCTAAAAAACATTCACTGGCTTAACCTCATGTCCCATCTGCCATGAAGTCTCCCAAAAGGCAAGATGTTCCCCTAACTTAATGCTCCTCAGGCTGTTAGGATGCTTTCCTTAGCACCAAAGGCTGTCTGAGAAGCACTTACATCATATGGGCTTGTATTAATTTCCAGCATCATGAAACCTCCTTCCCCAGTCTTGTTCCCCCCAAATTTCCCAGAAACACTTTGGCCCAGTAAGCTGGTGAATTTGGGTGTTGAAAGCAGGAAGGGACATAGGTAACAGGTGTTTCTGCTGCTCTCGCCAGGAGACGTGGAAAATTTCAACCATGTCAAAAGCTTTGATATTGAAATGACACACAGACCAGGGGGAAATCATGATTCCAATCTGATCAAGCAGCATTACCAGCCTGCTATCATATAAGCCCATTCCTTAAACGACTTCCCTCATGGATTTTATCCTCAGTCAGGATAACCACGTGTAGGCTCAGCCTAAAGGATTCATCACCTCCTGGTTCTGCACCTACAACAAGTGCCCACCATCGATAATATCAGGAGGCTGATTTAACAAACTGAACTTTAATATGATTTTCCTAAGAAAATGTATCATCCTCAGTTCCCCCCTGGCTTGTGGAAACCATCCCCACAGGAGATAATGAGATAAGAAGTCCCCAAACCATCCAGCCTTTGGACTCAGCACTGCCCTGATTCTTGGAGCTTGTGCGGCCATGCGCCCACATCCGAGAGTTCCCGGAGAAACGTGGTGAGGTCGGGAAGAGCCTGTTTTCCTAAAGGTGCCAAAGCCCCTGCAGTCTTCAGCCGGGGACCCCGGGCTGACCCCAGGCAAAGACGTGTTGTGAACAACAGCCCAGACCTCTGATCACCCCACCTGAATCTTCCTCTAATTGACATGTCCACATATAACCCTCTTCCCCAAATCCAGGCCCTCTGCCACCCTCTCATCTATCAAAAGCTGCTCTCAGAAAGACCACGTGATGAACTTATTCATACTGAAATACTGAGCTCCCTAGAATAATTATTTATAACTAATTATTTGTAGTCTGTCTCTTTCTACTGGAATATAAGCTCTAAGAGGTCAGTGTGAGCTATGTCCCTGACTGAACAGGTGTTCAGTAAATCTTTCTTGAAAGAATTAATGAACACGTGGTGTGTAGTTGGCTGCACAAATGCTGTCTCACTGACCCCAAGAGAAAAAGAGGGGGCTGAGAGAGAACAGGTATGCCTGCTGCTTTAAAAAGGGTCAGAGACTCCTAAGCCTACGTATAACCAAGTGATTATATTTGTAAATTGGTATGTTTGTAACAAATGTAATAGCTGTAAAGGGCTTAGAACAGTGCCTGGCTCATAGGAAACAATATGTGGGATTCTTCAGCAAACAAACATAAATAAAATGAAGACAAAGCTGGCAAACCTTCCCCCATCGCTGAGAGAAACTAGAAAAGACAGCCTCTCCTAACATCCCCCATCACCTCTCTTTTTCAACTTTCACCCCCATTTCCCTCCTCTCTCTTACTCATACCAAGTTCCCTTTTTTCCCTTCAATGTAACATTATTGCTACTGTTTGTTCTTACCAGGTTTCACAGGTCTGAGAGTGTAGGGATGGGAAGTGTCCCAGGCCCCATACCCTTAGGGAGCAGTCCTTTTAAAAGCTCAGTAATCCATGAGCACCTATATTATCCTTGTTGCATTATCCTTGGACTAAAGAAATACATCTCTGAAAGTGTAAATTTGGGGATAGCAAATGGGCCCAATTTGGCCCCTTCCCCCCTACTCCCAGGTCTCACTTAATATGTAAAAACCCCATTTTAAAAATGTAGTGAAAAACAGACCTGGGGAAGGTGGGTTGTCTCTTCAGTGTTGATTTCCTTTCCTAAAATGATGATTGCTGTTGTTGATGATAAAGTTATACAGATGATGATGATGATGATGAAGATGAAGACAGCAGCTGTAATGCACTGCGCTGACCATGGGCTCGTCATGGCAATGAATCCTTTTTTCATGAATTACCCTGTTTAACCCTAGTAAATAGTTATCATTTGTATCTCCCTGTTTCACAGACTTAGATGGTAGCTAACTTTCCCAAGGTCAAATAGCTGGTAACTGACAAGGCCAGGTATTCCAACCCAGGTCTGTCCTTACTCATAAATATTCTGCATGAGGCACTATGCCACAGGCCATGCGTATATTACACCTAATTCCTGACATAATCCTGCTAGGGAGGTATTAGCAGTCCTCTTTTATAGCTGTGACAAATGAGGCTCAGAGGAGCTTAGTGATTCATGCAAAGTTACAGACAAAATGATGGAGCCAGTATTTGAACTGAGGATTCTCATGTGCTTTCAACATGCCAGCATTGTGGGTCATTTTTATTTTCTTCTTTAAATTTAAAAAATAGTTTTCAAATTTTTGAAAATAAGTATATATTACTTTTATTTTTTTATAGTCTTGTAATTACCATAGTAATGCATGAAGACATGCTTACTGTAAAAAATTAACACTATAGAAGTTATATTACTTTTTTTTTTACATCTTTATTGGAGTATAATTGCTTTACAATGGTGTGTTAGTTTCTGCTTTATAACAAAGTGAATCAGTTATACATATACATATGTTCCCATAACTCTTCCCTCTTGCGTCTCCCTCCCTCCCACCCTCCCTATCCCACCCCTCTAGGTGGTCACAAACCACCGAGCTGATCTCCCTGTGCTATGCGGCTGCTTCCCACTAGCTATCTATTTTACGTTTGGTAGTGTATATATGTCCATGCCACTCTCTCGCTTTGTCACAGCTTACCCTTCCCCATCCCCATATCCTCAAGTCCATTCTCTAGTAGGTCTGTGTCTTTATTCCTGTCTTATCCCTAGGTTCTTCATGACATTTTATTTTTTTCTTAAATTCAAATAGAATTGGCGCTCACCAGCCCGAGCAGTTAGGGAGGGCTTCAGAGTGCTAGAGGATAAAGTTTCTCATGTTCTCATGTGGGTTACAGGCTGGTGGGGCTGCAGGGTGTCAGGGAGTGGATCAAGCACATAAGGGAGCATTGCTGGTAATCAGGACCCTGAGGCCCATCAGTAGGATCACGGCAGGACACAGGTGGCCCATTCAAGTGGGGAAATTGGGACGAATTTAATGAAGGGGCTACTTACAAAGATGGGCAGGGTTAAAAGAAACCAGTAAGTGACGGTGAAATATCTGGATATCAATAGAGTCAGTTACCAGCCTAGCCCTGAAGGAGCAAGAGAGGAAATGGTTAGGGAAACATCGAGAGAGCTGTTGAGAGGCACACGCAACAGAGATCTGGCCTTAGATAGCACAGCACAGTCACCGCCAGCCCACAGCCAAACAGTAGGGCCACCGGGGGAATAAATGCCCCAGCACCTCACTCCTTCCACTTTTTGATCTCCTGCCCATGACTTCCATTTGCAGAACCCAACAGAAGTCAGAGGGCAGGGGAGCCCAGTTGGTGCAATTCATAGTGGGCAACTTCTGGAGACATAGAGAGAGGGTGATGAGTGGATGTGGAGAGGCAAAGAGTAAACCCACCCTCGCCCTGCCATCCTATCCAAAGGTAAAGGAGGGCAAAGCAGAGGGGCTGTAAGCTTCCCAGAGAGTGGAAGCGAAAGAAACAAGGACCAGGATGGTAGCCCTGATGACCACAGAGCCTGTTCCTCCTTAATAATAGACTGTTTTTTAGCACCTTTTTGGAGTTAGAGAACAATGGAAAAGATAATACAGCGTTTCTGTATATCCTGCACCCAGTTTCCCCGTGATGAACACCTTAAATTACTGTGATTCGTCTGTTATGATTAATGGACCCGTACTGATACATAAATACTATTAACTAAGGTCCATAGATTTCCTTCGTTTTTCTCTAATGCCTTTTTCTGACCCGGAGTCCCATTCAGGGTATCACATTACATTCAGTCATCATGTTTCCTTAGGCTCATTATAGCCATGGCAGGTTCTCAGACTTTGTTTTTGATGACCTTGACACTTCTGAGGGTTTCTGGTCAGGTATTTTGTAGGATGTCACTCTACTGGAGTTGGATGTTTTCCTCAGGATGAGACTGGGGTTATAGGTTATGGGGAGCAAAACCACAGAAGTAAGTACCATTTTTATCACATCATATCAAGAGGACATACTATCAACATGATTTATGACAATTATGATGAGCTTGATCACCTGGCTGAGGTAGTGTTTTTGTTAGTTTTCTACACTGTAAAGTTATTTTTCCCCCTTTCCGTACTGTTCTCTTTGGAAGGAAGTTACCATGTTTGACACCTAAAAACAGGGGAAGTATGCTCCCTTTCCTAGAAGGTGAAGTATCTATATAAATTATTTGGAATTCTTTTGCATGGGAGATTTCCCCCTTCCCACCCATTTATTTTATACAATCATGTATTATATCAGTATGAATCATGGATACTTATTTTCTACTTTGGGTTATAATCCAATACAGCTTTATCTATCTCGTTGCTCAAACTGTCCCAGCTTTGGCCATTGGGAGCTTTTCAGTTGAGTTTTGTTCCCCTTTGACACAGTTCCATGAATGTGCTCTGTTTTAGTTTGTGTGTGTGTGTGCATTTTCTTACTTTCTGGCACTATAAGATGCTCCAGGCTTATCTTGTGCATTTCCTGTTAAAAGAAACACTATTTCCTCTACCCACAGAAAATTTCTGATGCCGAATGCATAGGGTTTTCCATTATATTAAGCAATTCGGACACTCACTACCTGGAGTTAGCAAACACCCCACGGGGTTAATGGCTCAGTCCCACAAGACCGCCCCCCACTTCAGATGCCAGGCGTAAGCAGTGGGTCTCCAGGTCGTTGGCACTCCTGTCTGACTTGACTACAAATAGGAGGTTCCCACAACTCTCTTCTCGGTTCCATAATTTACCTTAATGGCTTTAGAACTCACAGAAACACTGTACTTACTTTACTAGTTTATTATAAAGGTTACAACTCAGGAACATCCAAAGGGGAGAGATGCACAGGGCAAGGTAGGAGGAAGAACCGTGGAGCTTCGAGGCCCTCTCTGGCTACCAGCCTCCCAGCACCTCGATGTGTTCACCAACCTGGAAGCCCTCCAAACTCCGTGGGTTAGGGGTTTTATGAAGGTTCCATTACATAGGCATTATTGATTAAATCATTGGCCACTGGTGATTAACTCCATCTTTAGCCCCTCTTCCTTCTCTGGAAGGAGGGCGGAGGGCAGGTAGGGCTGAAAGTTCCAACTCGCTAATCACATAGTTGGTTCCTCTGGCAACCTGCCCCCCATCCTCCAAGAATGACCTGTGAGCATAAACTCAGGCACGGTCGAACAGGGCATATTATAAATAAGAAAAGAGGTCCCTCACTTCCCTGGTGGTCCAGTTGTACAGAATCCACCTTCCAATGCAGGGGACGCAGGTTCAATCCCTGGTCGGGGAGCTAAGATCCCACATGCTGTGGGGCAACGAACTACTGAGCCTCCGTGCTCTGGAGCCTGAGTGCCACACCTAGAGAGAAGCCCATGCGCCACAACGAAGAGCCTGTGCGCCGCAACTAGGACTCGAAGCAGCTAAATCAATCAATCAATCAATCAGTCTTTTAAAAAAAGAAAAAAAGGGCTTCCCTGTTGGTGCAGTGGTTGAGAGTCTGCCTGCCGATGCAGGGGACACGGGTTCGTGCCCCGGTCCGGGAAGATCCCACATGCCGCGGAGCGGCTGGGCCCGTGAGCCATGGCCGCTGAGCCTGCGCATCTGGAGCCTGTGCTCCGCAACGGGAGAGGCCACAACAGCGAGAGGCCCGCGTACCGCAAAAATAAATAAATAAATAAAAATAAAAGAAAAGAGGTCCCTCTCACTCTATCTTTTAGGAAATTCCGAGAGTTTTAGGAGTTCTGTGCCAGGAATTGGGATGGAGACCAAATGTGGAGACCAAAGACCGTATTTCTTATTATGTTGGAGAAAACAGTGCCTTTTTGCAGTGCCTTTCTTCTTTAGTTGTACAGACTCCACCAATCCCCAAAGTTACTCAGGTAAGCACCGTTTCTCCTGCCCCCTTCAGTGAGATTGTTTCATACATTTAGGTTCTTTTGCCATAATCTGCATTTCTTCCTGGGACCCTTCAATCCCCTAAATAGTTTTGGTTTTTTTTTAATTTACATACATGAAGCTTCACTCTTTGCGCTATACAAAGTTCTATGGGTTTTGACAAATGCATAATGTCATGTGTCTATTACAGGAGCTTAGAGAATAATTTCACTGCCTTAAAAATCCCCTGTGCTTCATCTGTTGATCCCTCCCACCCCTCTTTCACCTGAGCTCCTGGAAACCACTGATCCTTTTACTGGCTGTATAGTTTAGCCTTTTCCAGAACTGTATAAAAACGAATTCATACGAGGTGTGGCCTTCTAGGCTGGCTTCTTTCACCTAGGAGCTTTAAGATCTTTTGTGCATTTTGGCAGCTTGATAGATTATTTCTTTTCCTCACTGAATGCTATTCCAAAATATAGATGTACCACAGTTTATCCATTCACCTATGGAAGGACATCTTAGTTCCTTCCAGTTTTTGACAATTATGAATAAAGCGGCTCTAAACATTTACGTGCAGGTTTTTTGTGAACGCACCTTTTCAAATCAACTGGGTAAATACCCACAAGCATGATTCCTAGATTGTATGGAAGGACTATGTTTAGCTTTGCAAGAAACTGTCAACTGTCTTCCAAAGTGCCTGTATCACTTTGCATTCCCACCAGCAATGAATGAGGGTCCCTGTTGCTCTAAGCCTGCCCTTTTAGTTCAAACCATGTCACACACAACGTGAAGAAAAACTCCTAGCCAGTCTCCACTGCTCTAGAAGGCAGGGTTTCAGTAAGAAGAGGTGTTGACTGGGGCACAAGTCCTCAGAATCCACCATGCCATGGCTCTTGGGGCCACCAGTTCCCAAAGGGCACCTAGACAAGCAATATTTTTGCAGTATGAGGAAGTGATGATTCCCTGGATATGAAATAAAAGAACATGTTGAGGATACTGAAGATGCTAGGAATTCCCACTATACAGCCAAAGAGTAGTTCTATGAGATCCAAAAGGAGCTCCACTCACCAGACCCTCAAGATGCACGTGTGTTACCTTGGGTCCAAAGATTTCCTCATGTACACTGCAGTCAGGACAAGTTTACCAGTAGGAGTCTTCGAAGTGAAAAGATGTGACATGGAAAAATTAAGAACTTGCCAGGTTTTTCATTTGCCAGCACTTCACCACAATGATGCATGGAGCCTATGCTACAGGCCAGTCACTGCTCTAGGTGCTGCATCCCAGAACTCCTAGTACAATGGAGGAGACTAACATGTCCACAGATCATCACAACTCAGTGCAATACACAGAATAACAGAGGGACACACATGGATTTTGGACCTGATGACACAAGCCTGGTTAGTAAACAGGAACAAATGAAGGGGCAATTTCAACAACAGCTTCCGCATCCAAGGAACCAAGCCGGGCCACCTAAGGGGCCATCATTACTTTTTCAGGCTTATGCTAAATTACTGCAACTAGCTTTCTGTAGATGGATTTGAAAAAGGGGACAAATTCCTTTGTGTTTTTGAGGCTATTGCTGAGGAAAAGATGGCAGGAGGTAAAGGAAGAAGCCCAGCGGTGGAGCAGCCCTGGGTAGAGAGAGGCAGAGACATTTATTACAGTAGCAGCTGCACCCCACACGCACCAGCTTCCAAAGCTTCCCTGTCATTTGGAGAGAAGACAGAGCACAATATAAGGACACAGTGGAATGCGAGCGATGGATGGGTCAACACGGCTGGCTGGGCTGGTGATTTTGTAATTACGAAGCAGATTTTTTAGACAGAATGGTTACCCCAATTGTGTAATTAAGAGGATCATTAAGGAGTGTTGCTAGGCTGTGCATCACCCTGGGGCTAGAGCTACCACATGGTTACAATAGAAAAATGCAGTCAGGCCTCATCATAAGGCCATCGCTAATTAATTGAAACAAATATTTGTAATAATAATTCCTATATATGATATATTTGCAACAGTTGACTGCTAAGAGAATCTTAATAGAGGGGTTTGATCAGAGGTGACAATAAGAGAAAAACAGGTGTTAGGATCCAGGTTAGAGAAAAACCAATGGGCCAGTTGAAATTGGATGGCCTTGAGGTAGTTTTGGTGGAATCCAGCTCTGTAGCTAGGATTGGGACCTTATTTTGTCCAGCATATTTACCCCAGAGTGGGCCTGGGTAAATTAGAGGAGTTCCAGAAACAAATAGGAGTGATTTGAGTGAGAAAATACCACCTGGGGGGAAGGTGAAAAAAAAAAGAGATGATTTAGCCTGGGTGGTAAATCTGCATAATATATGAATAAAGACTTTTAAAACTCTGAGAAGTTTTTAATTTTTTGCAAGGATGGAAATTCAGCATTTCCATTTCTTCTGAGCACAAAGAAGAAATAAGCCTCAACCACAGAATGGGGAATTTGAGCTACACACAAATTTTTTTATGTTTTAGATTCTAAAACAGGAAGCTACACAGATACTTGATCTAATTCCTTCAAAGTCTTTAGAACTGCAGAGAGGCCACAAATCCCAGTAAGACCCCCTCCATGCTCTGCACAAATTTTCACTTTTCTTCATATTATTCTGAACATCTTCTTTGTTGGAAATCATTAAGCAGCCTTTGTTAGATGAAAGCACTACCTTGGAAAAAATATAGACCAAAGCATTAACAAAAGACCTGATCTCATGCATGGAAAGAGGGGTCAGTCTGTAGCTTAAAACTGAAGGCACTTAAGCCTTAGGTGTGCATTATATATCCTTTGGAGGTAGCTTCTAATCTTAGGATTCTAAAAATTAATGATCATTTGCCTTGTGTTTTCATTGCCTGCTACTATGCCCAAAATATAGTAGGTGCTCAGTAAATATTGTTAAGGGACCACATGCAATATAATTACTCAAGGCTCTTTTTATCAGGAAATTTACATGTTTAATAACCTCTCCAAGTGATTTTGAAAACCCCTGGCCTAGGACTAATGAATCTCAGCAACTGGCCTTGAGGTGATCTCTCTGAGAACAGCATCCTAGTACAGAATGCTAGTGATCAGACAGGGAGTCCGTTATCTGGTCAACCAGTTCAATCTGCATCTACTCAGCTGGCCAGGTTGTCACAGCATAGTTAAAAAATGAGTAAGACCTTCTGAAATAACCCTACTTGTTCCCCGTGAGGCACAGTATCTCACTGGGTCGGGACGTGTGGAGAAGTTCTGTGAGAGCTGGGCACAGGCGTCACTCTCAGAGCCTAATTACGAATCACTTTGCTGTGCAGCCCCTCCTCTTCTGGAAGGCAGGAAGGCTCACCACTGGTGACAAGCAAAGGGGAACCACACCCTTAGTGCCCCCAAAGCTGTGTTCCTCCAGGCATTATGCTCAGTGAAATAAGTCAGACAGAGAAAGACAAATACTGTATGATATCACTTATACGTGGAATCTAAAAAATACAACAAACTAGTGAATACAACAAGAAAGAAGCAGACTCACAGATATAGAGCACTAACTAGTGGTTACCAGTGGAGGGGCGGGGAGAGGCAATATAAGGAGTGGGGAGTCAGAGGTACAAACTATTGGGTGTAGGATATGCTCGAGGAGGTATCGTACAACACAGGCCAATATTTTGTAATAACTATAAATGGGAAGTAAGCTTTAAAATTTGTATAAAAATTTTTTTTTAATTTTTAATAAAATAAAAATATCACCATCAGAAAAAAAAGAGCTGAGCTCCTCCAGCTGCAATATGCAAAACCACAGGATAAATCAAATGCCTTTCTGGTTTGTCAATTGTATTCAGTGGGTTTAAAATCATTTTTTCACATTAAAGCAAATGTGTGTGTTTTGTATTATAGAATGAAAACTTCACCTGAGCTTTTAAAAGAAAATGAGAGTCTTTAAAGAAACTTCTCCCTGATAAAGTGCTGGCAGAGGCTCCAGAATCCCAGGGATATGCACTTACCCTCCTCCAAGAATTGCTTATAGCAGCACCGTCCATAAAGCTTGCTAGGGTCACAGAAATGTTCTATACAGACAAGTGTGCTATCAAGCACTTGAAATGTGGCTAGAGAGACTGAGGAACTGATATTTTCTTGTATTCCATCTTAATTTGTTTAATTGATTTAAATTTAAATAGCCACATGTGGCTAGCGGCTACTGCATTGAACAGGTTTGATGAAAAAGTTTATGTTTTATTCCCAACTTCTCCTGTGAAAAGGCTTTGGGAACTGAGGAAGACTTTAGGAAATGGACCAGAGCACAAGACCTGTGGAACATTTTCCCCTTGTTGCTCAGCCCTCACTCCTCCTCTTGACCCTCCACTCACCAACCTCCTTCCCCAATCTGTACAACAGACTGAATGTATGAAAAGACCTGCTTCTGGGGAAAGCCAAGAATGGTGGAAAGTAAGTGTGAGGAAGTCTGGGAGCCCATCCTGGGTGTCTGGCGATCCGCTCAACGAGATCTTAGGAGTTCTGGGGTTAGTCATTTTTTTTTTTTTTTTGAGAATCCGCCTGCAATTGCAGGGGACACGGGTTCGAGCCCTGGTCCGGTTAGTCATTTTTAAGCTCATGTCATCAAAGTAGAAACGGAGCCTTGGGGTGTGGACATATTTATTGTTCCAGTGACTCAGTGGATGAGGTGGAAGCAGCCCTCTCAGCCTATAGCCACTGTGGGCTGCTTCCAGTAATGAAACTTCCTTCTCAGAGGAAGGGGGTTGGATTGTTCTTCACTGGCCAGCGAGGTCAGCAAGGTTGTTAAGATTTCAAAGCCAGACAATATTCTTGTAATTTGACCCCATGTATTGCATGATTTACAAATGTCCCTCTTATCTAGAAATTCCTGTGCTAGTAATTTATGCAAAGTAAATCATGGGGAAACGTTAATAACATTAAATTAAGTGGAAAAAAGAAGGGTGCAAATTATATATATATATTTATATACAATAATATATATCTGTTATACATTATATAATTATAATACATAACATAATCATTATATAATTATATATAACAATATGTATTTTATATATATCAGCTGAAGAATTTTTTTAATGCACCTGTGTGTCTATAATAAAAATTGGGAGAAAATATACCAAAACATTAATAGTTGTTAGCTCTGAGCAGTAGGATTATGGATGATTTTCATTTTCTACTTTATACTTTTTATACTTTTCTATTTTTCTTTAATGGACATTACTTTCATAATTAAGAAAGCCAATTATTTCTAAACACCAACACCTCATTAATTAATCATGAATTGCATTCAGCGAGAGCCCCTTCTCTTCACCCGGGTGAACTATACTGTCATGCTTTGGTCCTGCCCTCAGGAGGCGAGTGTTCTGAACAGCTTGTGATTTTAAACATCTCCTTCACTTGCCATGTAAATTTTCTCTGAAGCGGGCCCTGCCTGGAACTAGGCATGTTCAAGAGGCAATGCCAACGGGCAAGACACAAGGGTAGCCTGACTGAGGAAGTCTTCCGGGGTGAGACTGGCTAGAGATCCTCTCCAGTGACCAAGAACTGAGGCTTGCTCTGATAGCAAGCAGCTATTGTTAGAACGTGCGGCCCATTATTTAGGCACCTGGCAGAAAAAGCGGTACCTTTTTCTAATTTACAAAATGGAGACCTATAGGCTAACAGTAGCCTGGTGTGCACACTTTGATATCAGTGACTTGATCATATTCAGAGTGAAATGTTGACCTGGCCAACACCTCAGAGGCTATCTGGGAAGTTGCCCTCACATGTTGAGGCAAAGGCCAAGATCTCCAGCGCGCCCAGTTTCTAACCACAGATGTGCAAACCCAGGCTCATCCCTTCCCTGAGGTGGCTTTAGGTTGAGGCTGATGGGCTTTGCTTTCTGAAAGCATTTGCTGATCGAACTGGGTAAAATGCAACTTCAAACTGGTTTCTACGGTGTTGAGAGAGTCCATTACCCCCAGCGAGCCAGCTCCCTCCCAGCCCACCGACAGATGGAGGATTAGTGGAGAGCAGGGCTTTCTGTTGTGATGTGCTGCTCCCACTGAGAACACACTATTTTGCAGGCGGGACATGTAACATTGCACTATACATCACCCAGCTTGCCACATCCTGTTATGTTGCAACCCATCAGCCTAAGCCATGATGGAGGCAAACACAACCTGGGGTGACATGTAGCACTTTGTAATGCATTGTAGCATTTAAATCTACATCCGTCAAGTTGCACACATTGGCTTGGACACTAGATGCTCATTATTCAAAGGATGCAATCTAATGTGCGCAAAGTGCTGGCTGAGGGTATAAAATGCATCAAGGGAGAGCATCTGTGTCTCACTCCATCTGAGAGCCGAAGTTCATCCACTACACTGAATTATCAGTTCTCCACTGGAAACTCCACACCGCTGGGTCCTTATTAGAGAGGATCAGACAAAAAAAAAATACTCCAAGCTTTTGGTAAGAGGATGGTGCCTACAATCTACTGTGGGATGGGTCATGACCTGTGAGGAGATTTTCAAATATTTACGCTGATGAATAATTGGATGCTGATATATATATTAATAGCAGGCAATTTAGAAAGCATATGACTAGATTAACAGCTGTTACCTTGAACCAGAATAATGCTAAGTGCCTTAGTTGAAGTTTAAACTTAAGATCTTGTTATCATTACTCTTCTAACCAATCGATTAATTACATGTGACTTTTCAGGAAAACTATGATGACGGGTGATTAACGAATGAACGACCTGGGTCCCTAAAGCCAATGCTTCATTATAAAGATTTGACACCAGAATTCTATCGTCTCTTCTTCCTCCAGTTGCTGCCTGAAAGACTGAGACTGGGTAGTCATGGAAACCCTATGTTCTCCAAACTCAACTCAAGAAGCAGTATGGGAGCTTGGGAGGGAACACACAGACCTCAAAGACTGGAAGCACTGGAGTATGGATCACACTGTCAGTTTCACAGCAGGACGGGAATCCTCACAGGTTCCTTGTAAGAAAGGAGTCATCACTGCCATTTCAGGAGGGCTTCAAGAAGCTGTCTTTTCTTTTTTCATTCAACAAATATTCGTTGAGCTTTTACTGTGTGCCAGGTGTTGTGGATAGTGAATGGTGAACAAAATAGTCAGAAATTTTATATTAGAGTGAGGAAGACAAACAGTGAACTAAGTAAATGAGTGAAATGCATAGTATGATTGAAAATAATAGGTGCTAAAGAGAAAATAATAAAGCAGAGAAAGGGCCAGGATTGGGAGGAATGAGAGTAGTTATACTTTAAAAAAATTTTTCATTTTTGGGGCTTCCCTGGTGGCGCAGTGGTTGAGAGTCCGCCTGCCGATGCAGGGGACACGGGTTCGTGCCCCGGTCTGGGAGGATCCCACATGCCGCGGAGCGGCTGGGCCCGTGAGCCATGGCCGCTGAGCCTGCGCGTCGGGAGCCTGTGCTCCGCAACGGGAGAGGCCACAACAGTGAGAGGCCCGCGTACCACAAAAAAAAAAAAAAAAAAAAAATTTCATTTTCTATTGCAGTAGAATTGATTAACAATGTTGTTTTAGTTTCAGGTGTACAGCAAAGTGATTCAGTTATACATATACATGTATATACATGTGTATCTATTCTTTTTCAAGTTCTTTTCCCATTTAGGTTATTACAGAGTATTGAGCAGAGTTCCCTGTGCTCTACAGTAGGTCTCTGTTGGTTATCCATTTTATATACAGCAGCGTGCACGTGTCCCAATCCATCCCTCCCCGCTTCACTTCCCCTACCCCGCCCCCTCTGGCAGCCATAAGTTCACTCCCTAAGTCCGTGAGTCCGTTTTTGTCCCGTAAATAAGTTCATTTGTATTATCTTCTTTCTAGATTCTGCACATAATGGACACCACACAATACCTGTCCCTCTCTGTCTGAGTCACCCCACCCAGCACAGCAATCTCCAGCTCCATCAGTGTTGCTGCAAATCGCATCACCTCATTCTCTTCAATGCATAGCTGCCTTTAGATTACAGATGCTTCCTACTATATCCTTTTTAAAAATTCCGTGCTCTGAGGTTTTCTTGGCCCAGTCAGAGAGGAAGGAAAGCCCCTGTGAAGAGGGGTCAGAGCTATATTTCTCAGTAGACATTTTTATTAAGTAGCATTGGAACCCTCCAGTGGATAAGCAGTCTATCCAGTGAGTTGCTGATAAGTAGCAGGCCCAGGGGCATGGCCATGTCAGGTAATCCTTTAGCTTTCATACCTCCATCAGTCTTCCCTTGACGTGACTAAATTCTTACCTTCCTGCCTTCTTCAAGGCTATTTGGTTGGCAGTAAAAGAAACCCACTCAAACTAGCTCAATTAGAAAAAATGCAGCTAGAACTTTCCAGAATGAGAACTAAAGACCCATCTGACTCAAAGCAGCTCCTCTTCCACCTCACTCAGTCCCTTTCTCTCTCTGGAGCCAGCTGGCCTCTCACCTTCACTTTCCTCACATAATTTCTCTCTCTCTTTACCACCCTCTCCTCCATCTGTCTCCCCATCTCTGTCTTCTTGGTCTGTCTCTTTTACTCAGCTTTCTTTGCCTCGCCATGTGCACATGGACAAATACGGCTACCTTGGCCCATTTTTAACTCTCCTCAGTTCAAGTGGCTGTCTGAAAAAAGTACTAGCATTTTGTAGCTCCGATAATAATTCCCAGAAGATTTAGGCTCTTGTTGGCTCTACTCCAGTCCAGTCAGTATTGTTCATTGATTGTCCACCTAATCCGTTCGGTATGACCTGGATGGCAGGACCATGTAGTACATCCATAGCTATCATCATCCATTCCTCGGACTATAGGAAGTTCTCAGGAGTGGGAACTGTGGGCTGGACATGCACCTCAAAAGGCATCCTTGTCCCTTCTGTTTTATAATCATATCCTCCATCTTCTCTTCTAACTAAAACTTCAAACCAATCATGGTATACTGAGAGAGAATAGGTTTGGGAGTCAGACAGACTTGGGTTCAAATACTGGCTCTCTAGTGACCAGCAATATGACCTTGGTTAAGAAACAAACTTCAATTTCTCCATAGAGGAAATAGCGTCTATCCCAAGAGGTGATTTCGAGGAACAATGACTTGTTTTGGAAAGAGTCACCTAAACACGGAATCTTCACTTTTTCACTTCTCATTCACTCTAAACACAGTAATTTCCGGCTTTTGTTTCTACTACTCCCTTGAAATTGTTTTCATTAAGGTCAACTATGACTTTCCTGTTGCTAATATTTGTCTCTTAATATTTTTCATTTTCTTTTTAGAATTGGCACTGTTGACCATTCTCTCCTCTTTAAAAAAGTTCTTTCTATGGCTTCTATAGCAATATATTCTGTTTTTACAAATCCATATTGGTTTCTTTAAAATTGTTTTAATAGAAATGAACAAAGAGAAATCTATCTTTTGTATCATCACCAAAAGTTAACTACTACTAACATGTTTCTCTTTTCTATTATTTTTCTTTATGAAAATCATTCCATTTTGTAAAAACTTACTTGTACATGATATAAATGAAATTAATATGGGTATTTTAAAAGGATTAGAAATTTACAGAGAACTCAAAGCCCTTCACTTTGAAATTCTATTCAACCAAACACTTTGTGACCCACAGCACCTTTTAAAAATGCAAATATGAACTAGAAAAATAGAATTTAAAAAAATGAGCTCATACTATATAGATGCTACTTTAAAAAGAATTAAACCTAATTTTACTTTATTTTAGTAGATGTAAAACAGAATTGTTGAACTTCAAATAAATATTTCCTTCAGTACAATAGAAGCAATTGTCTAAAAGTTCCCTCCAAAGCTAAAAAGAGAATATGAAAAATATTAGGAGGTTAAAGTCATTACATTTTTCTATTTTAGACATCAGCACTCACAGTTTCTTCCAACGCTCTTCACCCACTTTTTGGTTTGTGTTAGTTGTGTTCCTATATTATCCACACTTGTAGCTTTCACTCTAATTTCTGTGCATAATTCCCATAGTTGTTTGGAATCCACTTCTGGTTCTAGATTTGACCCTATATTCAAATGTATTTAATACTCACTACACTTTTATCACGGAATGTCTGTTCCTGAGTTCTTTATTTTGATTTACCTCAATGTGAAATTGTTATCTGCAGTTTTTTCAGGAGTGCTCATGGGTCTGTATTCTTTGAATTATTTCATGTGTAGCTTTTTATTGATGCTTCTTGGATAATGAAATGTTCACAGGTCACGTTCTGTTAGAACCCTGATGATGTTCTTCCTTTACATTTCTTCTGGCATTGAAACCTCTTGTAGAAAAGTCAGGGACCAGCCTTTTTTTTTTTTTTTTTTTTTACTGTTCCTTACTGGATGCATGAGAAAAATTTCTATCTGTGTTCATATAATTTAACTAGGTTTGGTTAGTTAGCATTTAACTAGACTCTATCTTGAAGTTCAGTAGTCTGAGTGATTGAGATACTGCATATGAAGTGCTCAGCATAGAGTCTAGTACAGGGCTAACCAACTATGGCCCACCAGCTATGGCTCATAGACCAAGTTGACCTACAACCTGTTTTTGTAAACAGGGTTTTATTGGAACACAGCCATGCCCATTCATTTTTGCCTATGGCTGCTTTCCTGCTATGATGGCAGACTTGAGTATTTGTGATAGAGACCGTATGGTCTGCAAATCTAAAATATTTACTACCTATCCCTTTACAGAAAATGTTTACCAATCCCTGACCCAGACATAATCTTTTCCCCCAATATACACACTCAGCCTCTCTCCTATAGAATCAGAAAATGTGGCCACTGAAAGAAACTTTACATGACACGTTCTAGTCTAACACCTTGTTTTCTGCAAGAAAAGTTTCCATAAAATCCAGACATGTATCTCCAAAGAAGAGAAGTTCACCTCCATTCCATAATTTCCAAATTACTTGGCATTATCTTTCAAAGATGAATTGATATCTATGTCCAGAAACCCATCACTGAAGCAGAATGATGCTTCAATTTAAAACTAGCTACATTCAGAAATTTACCATATTACCTTCATAGGATCAGACAGGCCATGCCCATTTGTAAATAACAAATTGATATCAACCACAGCATGAGGTCTAATGAAAGTGGGAAAAGAAGTAAAACTGCTCTGACTTGAGTAAAGCCCCCCCAAATTAAATAAGTCTATTAAAAGTGATTTTGAAATGGTCCAGATTTTAAAAGGGTTTTACTCTGATGACTTGGAAATGCACTTGGCCAGGACTCATCTGGTCCTTCCTCTTGGAGAAAGGGCAGCTTTCTGCATAAGGAATACCTGTAGAGATCATTTCCGGCTCTGAACTGCCATCTACATTCACTATCCCTTATGTACCAATTTGTGGAGAGTGATGAGGGTGGTGAGATAGGGGAAAAGATTAATAGTCTGCTTTCTAAAGTCTCGGAATGTTGAGAATAGATATTTAGCATAGGGTGAGATAAGGAATCTCCATGCTTTATGTGTGTTTGTACAAGGAAGGTATTATCAAAATATCAGCCTTTTAGATATCTACTTGCCTGAGGTCAGTAAAAATTAGATGCAGAAATTTTATTTAACTCTGTTATCTACTCTTTGCAACTTGAAGTAGAGGTAGGTTGATTAACACAATATCTTTATATATAAAAGGCTGAAATACAGCTTATTTCTGTTTCCTCTCCCATGAGCAATGGGGTAAGCATCTATAAACCTGAGAAGGATTATGAGCATACACCTAAGAATCAACAGACCTAGGAAGTGTGGCCTTGGGCAAGTTTCTTAACCTGCTCTGCCCTGGTTTCTTGATCCTTAAGATGGAGAAATAATAACTAACCTTAATCAAGTACTTTGTGCTCGATATGATTCTAAGTGTTTCCCATGAATTATCTCATTCAATTCTCACAACTCTTTAAGGTACATACTATTATCCCCTCTTGCATGAGGAAACTGAAGGAGAGAGAGGTTCAAGCCGTTAGTAAGTGGGATTTGAACTTGGCAGTCTGGCTCCAAAGAGTATTTTGCCTCCTATTAACAGGGAGATTGTTAAAAATATAGAAAGAGAAAAAATTCAAGTAAATTTCTCATTATGTGCCTTGTATATAGTAAGCGTACAACAAATGGTAGTGATCTGAAATTATGATGATGATTGTGATGAAAAGAATAAAAAACCAAAGTGATTTAGAAAAGGTGTGATTACAATCCATGAAAAAGCTGCTGTCCTAAGCAAACTATCCCCCTTACCAGAGAGACGGCTTTCTTTACCTGAGCTTGGATCCCACTTGGGACAAAGATTGTTTCCTCCTGCCGGCGGCGCTGTTGGGGTCCAAAGCTGCTGAGGTCATTATCGTGGTTCCGGCTTTTGATGACTGGGCTTGTGCTCAGCCTTTATCTTCAGCCAGTCTCAAAATCAGGGATGACCTTCACGTATTCATGATGGCTGCTGGGTAGAAATCAGGGATTATACCTTTTAGCTGTGGAAGGCTTGGGACTGGGACCCGCCTAGGCTATTGGGCATCAGTGAGAAAAATGGAAGTATCCCTCCTCCGCGAGTCCAGCCCTGGGCTAATGCCTCTTCCATTGAAGGCTGATGGTGAAAGGGAGGCTTGGGAGAGAAACTGGAATCTGTGAGCTGAAGAAGGGGACGCAGGGAGGGCAGATAAAGAGAAGGGGTGCACTCCAGGTAGTCGCAGTGAAAGGCATTGGCAGGAACTGAATCACAGGCAGATGAAAGTTGGGGCTGAGTCACATGGTGAATGAGATGAGCAGTGCATCTAAAGAGTAGGCAAAGACCAAAGGAAATGAAAGCAGGGACTCAAACAGGTATTTGTACACCCACGTTCACAGTAGCATTATTCACAATAGCCAACTTAAAATAGAATGTTATAACTATAAGATGTATTATGTAAACTTCATGGTAACAAAGAAAAAAACTCTAGTAGATACAGAAAAGAGAAAGAGAAAGGAATCAAAGCATACCACTATACACAATTACAATAGCCAGGAGGCAGGAAACAACTCACATCTCCATTGACAAATGAACGGGTAAACAAAATATGGCCTATTCAAACAATTGTTACCGATCAAGGGCTTGCTGCCCGACACGCATAGAAGCCAATACTACAGCACCGACTTTTGAGAAAAGAAAGAGCTTTATTGCAAGGTCAACTACCAAGGACACAGGACTCAAATCTGTCTCCTCGATCCAGGGTTCGGGGTGAAATTTAAGGGATTAGGGGAATTTCAAACTTGGAAGCTGATTGGCTAGTCTTGAATGAGTCCACATAAACTACTTGTGTTGCTGGAAGCCAGCTTTTCCGCATTGAACGACTTCTCGCTGCGTAAAGAGCTCTGGTGGCAACATTTCTATTCCTTAAATTCCGTAGACTGAAGATTCTTGGTTCCAGGGTCACTCTGGAGACGTGGGTTCCCATCTTGCACTTGCACAGTGCTGTGTCTGTAAAATAACTCAAGGTTTGATTAATCAACAACCTATTTAAGGAGACAAAACCAGTTGAAGCTGGTGCTGTTTCAATTTGATGAATCAACAACCTATTTAAGGAGGCAAAACCAGTTGAAGCTGGTCAATGTCTTACATGCTGTTTCACAGTGGAATATTATACAGCCTTTAAAAGGAACGAAAATTTGATATATGCTACAGCATGGGCAAAACTTGAAGATAGTGTGCTAAATAAAAGAAAACAGACACAAAAGGGTAGATACTGTATGATTCCACTTACACAGGGTACCTAGAGTGGTCAAATTCATAGAGAGAAGTAGGCTGGTGGTTGTCAGGGGCTGGGGAAGGGGGAAATGCAGAATTACTGTCGAATGGGTGCAGAGTTTCATTTTGTGAAGAAAAGTTCTGGAGATGGATGGTGGTGATGGCTGTACAACAGTGTGAGTGGACTTCATGTCACTGAACACTTACAAATGATTAAAACGGTAAATTTTATGTTACATATACTTTACCATAGTAAAAATAATTTAATTAAAAAATAAATGTCACAAATAGTGTGCAAATATCAATGTTGTGAATTACAGTAGTTGCCTTCTAATGCACATCTATTATATAGATTCATGCTTCTGTTTAGTGGTGGTGACAGCTGGGGTGAAGAGGAGATTGGGTAAATGTGTATAATTTCCATTTTTGCCATTCTGAATCCATTGGTCAGAAATGAGGCCTATAATTTTTTTCCAGGTAGCTGTCACAAAATTTGGGCACTCCTGCCCTCCCGTCAACTTCTCTCCTGAAAGGCCCATGGTGCCGAAGGGGGGCCTGATGGAGGGTGTCATCACCAGGATTCCTGATGACTAGAGCTGACAAGAGTAGATCAACGGGAAAGTAAGTCAATGAAGGAGCCACTTGCCAGCTTCTGGAGACTTCATCCGAGGAGCAGAAGAGCAGGCTGTGCTGCCGGCTGTGATTCAGGGCACAAGCGCCTCCTTATACACAGATGGGTAAAGGTTGCTAATGTCACGAGGTTGCAAAAAGCCCTCTAGAAGCCAAACAGCAAGACTCTCAGAGACTCTGGCAGGCTCCCCAGTGCTGGCAAATCAGGGTATCACAGGACTCTAGTCTCTCTACAATTAAACAGATAATTAAGAAGTAAGAACATGTTTTTCCAACATAAATTGATAGGCGCTGCTTGGTAATGTTAGCATCAGGAATAAATTGAGCAGTAATCTGCAAAGGATGTTATTGCTATTATAAAAATAAAGATGTCTCCGCAACCAATCAATTCAGCAGATATATACCAACAATCAAATTGTTAAAAATGACTTCTATAAATTACCCAGTGTTCTGTCTAGTGGTGCCAGAAGCAGCTGTGATACAATTTAGGGCTGATATAACCGTACATCGAGAGTGCTTTTTCATTCTGATGTTTTTTGGTTCCCTTTTAAGCAGTTGCAGTCGAGCCCACAGCTTCGTTGAATGCCCCCCTGTGAAACAAAGTGTATTTCACTCCATGGGTTACCAAAGTCATCTTGGCAGAAATACTCGGGAATATATGCATTTAATATGGGAAGAATAATTCAATTTTCTTTCTATTATTTCAGCTACAAGATTGCAATATCCTTAATTCTGCATTAAACCTTCTGGCTTGCGAGGAAGTTGCAGTTCTTTATGAGCTGCCATTCCTCTTTCAAACGAGTATAGAAAAGACCCACAAAGGGATAGTTACAATCATACATTTTTCAGTCTTGTCTAACAGCCATTTCAACGAGCTCAGAACAATTTAAGAGCTTTTCTTAATACCTGCAGCACTTGAAGACTTGTTATGTCCGGACTTTGATTGGTAATGCCTAATCACCAAACCACCCTGTGATTTGTCAGTGGTCTTTTTTTCCTTTGCATATTCACGTCAGCTGACAAAGCAGTTAAGTACTGGCTGAACTGAAAGCAATTTTCGCAGTTGGGAGCCCTGACACAACAGGCGTCCATCTTTAATATAATACTTCCAAACTTAGTTCTTCCATTGAAATTTGTCTAGTAAGCTTAGATGGTGCCCAAGCTGAGACATGGTTGACTCCAGACACAATTAACAGTGAGAGCAAAAACAGCAACAGCAGCCACTGGTCTCCTACTGTTAAGTTCTTTTCTTGGAAAATGGGACACCAGGAGACATATCAACACAAATAAACATGGGCTCTGCCCTCAAATAATATCGTGAGGAAATGGCTAAAAAACGGAATGGTTTGGGAATAACTAAGGTCATACAAACTAGGGTGAGTCCCACGGAATAGGCCTGCTTTAGGAGAGAAAGTTACCAGTTCTCCCCAAGATGGAGGTAGACAAGCTCAACACAGGACATTATGGAGGGTAAAAAGGAGCCACATCCTTGTCCTGAGTTCAATGATCTAATGGTCTAGTTGAGGAAGAAACTTAAAGTGATAGCTCATATAATAAGGTGAGAGAAATAGAGGAGTTCAAGGTCAGGGGACAGAGAGAATAGTCAAACAGGATTGCAGTTAGGGACAGGTTTGGAGAGGCATGAATGAGACATACTAAGTTTGACACAGAAATCATAGCCAGCAATCAACCCAAATCTGAGTCTGGAACTCAGGAGAAAAGTCAAGAATAAAGATAAAGATTCAGAAGACCTGTTTTGTGGGCTACTAGTCAAGTAGATAGACTGTAGAATGTCTTAGAAGTCCTGTTTTTGACCCTCAAAACTATTTAATTTCTTCCCCAACCAGTACTTATCCTACAACTCCCAGTGTACACTCTCCATCTTTGTATGGTCAGGCCACTCAAGATGGCTGTTCTCTTGCTCTCTGTACATCCCCAGCTGGATCAATACCTGCTGCACCTACACCCTATTCGCATGACTGACCTTCCTATATACGGGCCCCAGGCCCCAGCTGGTGATTGTTTTTATCAAAAGGGTGGTGAGGGGCGTGGCACTTTGCTGATTTCCCTGGTAACTAATGAGCCAACCTGAGGTCAATTACTCCTATAACTGGCAATTTCTCCATCCCCCAACCCTGGAGAGCGTGGACTGCTGTGATGTCCTGCGTGCTATAGCAGCACGTGGTGGAGTGTTGCTCCAGGACCTTGCTTCAGACAAATAACCCCACCCCCACCGTCCACTAAATCATTTGTGTCTCTGTTGCTGACTCTGGGCTTCTTCTTTGGTCTTAAAGCTGGGCAAGGGACTTCCCTGGTGTTCCAATGGTAAAGAATCTGCCTTCCAATGCAGGGGATGTGGGTTCAATCCCTGGTCAGGGAACTAAGATTCCACGTGCTGCGGGGCAACTAAGCCCACACCACAACTACCGAGATTGCAGGCCTCGACTAGAGAGAAGCCCGAGCGCCGCAATGAAAGATCCTTCATGCTGCAACTAAGACCCAACGCAGCCATAAAAAAAAAAAGAAGCTTGGCAAGTACAGGGCTTGCAGGCCTGCAGGGTGCAGCCCAACAATATTATATTCTAATTTTTTAATACAAAAATTTTGATAAGTCGTAATTGGTCTTTATACTAGAGATTTTCTGAATGTACATTCAGATTCTCTCTCCATCCTGCTCATTTCTGTGGACTGCATCACCTTGCCCTCTGGCTGCTTAATGGTTGGGCCAGTGGAAGACCCAGAGAAACAATGTCAGGAGGAAAGTAAGACCAAGGTGTCTTTATGTCATGGATCTCTCTTTGTCTGGCCATGAGGAGTTGGCTGCCTCTCTCTGTGCAGTTACTTGCCTTAGGTTCTGATAACCACTCCCCCTACTTGCCAGTCCGGCCTAGAGGTGGTGACAGTTTCTTGATGTTAGCCTGTGGGGTATAACACCATTCTTTGTTAGCTTCCCTAAATCATGCCTATACTTTTGTAACTAGTGCCTTTATTAAGAATCATTAACTTTATCAGACTTTGTTAAACTCTTCCCAATTACCTAGTTTGAATGCACTACTTCCTGACACTACTCTGATAAGAGTCCTCTGCAAATATTGATTGGTTGACTGATTGGTTGATTGATATTATCCAGTCTTGGTTCTGATATATCTTCCTTTAAAAATTTCTGTAACATAGTAATGGCATTTGGGCTGATTTCTTTTCATGAAAGAAAATACTTAAGATACTTTTCCCCAAACTAAATATTCATCAATAAGAAAAATGGTTGAATAAATCATAGTCCATTTCTACATATGATACAGAAATAGAAAAAAATAAGACAGTCTTACAGATATGAACATGGAAGTATCTCCAAGACATATCAAGTGAAAAAAAATCAAGTGACAGAAAAATAGGCTCAGTATAACCCTACTTATGAAAACAATATTAAACAAAATAAAACTAAACATTTCATATGAACTCTTGGCCCTTCAAACTGTAGTCCCAAACTTTTCCTTTGCCTCATCACCTACTATATTCCTGCCTCAACCTCACACTTCAACTACATTATACAGTAGCAAAGCTAGAGTAGGCATTCAATGCTTGTTGGATGAATGAATGAATTACAATTTTCAAAAGTGTCCTGCACTTTCTTCCCCCTTCTTTATTGATGTATAATTGACAAATAAAAATTGTATCTATTTAAGATATATAACTTGATGTTTTTATTTTTATTTATTTTTTTGCGTTACGCGGACCTCTCACTGTTGTGGCCTCTCCCGCCGCGGAGCACAGGCTCCGGTCGCGCAGGCTCAGCGGCCATGGCTCACGGGCCCAGCCGCTCCGCGGCATGTGGGATCCTCCCGGACTGGGGCAAGAACCCGTATCCCCTGCATCGGCAGGCGGACTCTCAACCGCTGCGCCACCAGGAAAGCCCACAACTTGATGTTTTGATATGCCCATACTTCGTGAAATAATAGCTACAATTAAACTAATTAACATATCCATCACCTCACCATTTTGCTTTCTTCCGTTTCCTTTCCTTTTCCTTTTTTTTTGCGGGTGGTAAAAACACTTGAGATCTACCCTCTTAGCAAATTTCAAGTACATAGTACTGTGTTGTTAACTATATGTGTCCTCTACTTTCAAAACTCCATCATAGTGTTTGTTCATACTGTGCCATCTGCTCAGAATGCTATTAACCCTTCCTTCACCTATTGTGATTAGATCAGTCCTCCAACACCCACTCCAAATGCTCCCTTATCTGTGAAGTCTTCCCAAACATCTCGAGCTAGAATTTCCTGTCCCTCTTCTGCCATTTGATAGCAATTTGAAGCTTCATCTGAGCCCTTAGGACATCTTGCTTTGTATTCAGATCCAGCTTGTCCACAAGATTCTAAGATCCTTGGGAGAGCTTTGGCAATTTTGTATTCCTAATAAATAGCCTAGCATCTCACACATAGTAGGCACTCCATTGCTAATTGGTATATTGTTTTGAATGAAATCTAATTGATTGTTAGGGTTTAGCAGACCAGGTCTTGCTGCCTGTTGTAGATCATTAATTGAATGTCTCCCAAACAAAATAAATGGATGAATTTAATTATGAAATTGAGTGTCACCATATTTTAAATAATTTACTCTATAACTTCAGATTATTTATTTATTTATTTTTATAAATTTATTTATTTTGGGCTGTGTTGGGTCTTTGTTGCTACATTCAGGCTTTCTCTAGTTGTGGCGAGCGGGGGCTACTCTTCACTGTGCTGTGTGGGCTTCTTATTGTGGTGGTTTGTCTTGTTGTGGACATGGGCTGCAGGCCTGCGGGCTCAGTAATTGTGCCACACAGGTTCAGTAGTTATGGCAGGCAGGCTCTAGAGCACAGGCTCAGTAGTTGTGGCGCACGGGCTTAATTGCTCCACGGCACGTGGGACCTTCCTGGACCAGGAATTGAACCCGTGTCCCCTGCATTGTCAGGCGGATTCTCAACCACTGTGCCACCAGGGAAGTCCTTCAGGTAATTTAAGTCTAAGATGAAAAGCAGATGGAGAGAGTGAGAGATTAAGTAGGACAAATGTTTTTTTGCTGGATATCAAAGTCAACTCAGAGAAGGTAAGAGCCCCAAGCAAAGACCTGACCTGGCCAGAGTGGGAATAGGCAAGACAGTTAGCACATGCTTGAGTAACCTCCTCTCCCTTCTCCCCAGGGGAAGGAGCAGATTTTCCTGTTCCCTTTAGCAGCAGTTACCCCCTGTGGATTTCCCAATGAAGCAGAAGCCGCCTCTGCACAGACCCCTAATCCACAGTTTGTAAGTAATTCTCAAATCTAATTTGTTAAAAACTCATTTATTTTCAACAACACCAGATTTCTGATTAATTCCCAGCACCATGGGTTATTTAATGCAGTGGGTTTCATTGTCATTTCTGATTTCCCAAAGTGCTTGATAGAAGCTATTGTGGCCTTAGTCTGTCAACGTATTGTTCCCTTGTCAAGTGACAACAAAAGAAACCCTTATTGATGAAATTGCTGGGTGTCTCTTGAATAAGGTAGAAATACAGTATGGCACTGGAGACCCACAGGTGTTAGGCATTCACTAGGGAAACTAAAAATCATGCTTAGAAACTTCACTGCAATGTAAGGCAGACATCCTTGTCTATATCCCACCTAGAAAAGCCTGGCAGAATGTCTGGTTGTGTCTTCTCATCTAATTCTGAAGAAGACAGAGGTTTATTCCCATTTTGCCTTTTTATGAGGGTGATGAAATGCAGTGAAGTGGATTCAGAACCATAACTCACCTTTAAATGAAACCAGCCTTATCGTTTGCTTGTTTTTAAAAAATTTTTCAGAACATTAAAGACCCATTTAAATCTTTGAGGAGAGTAAACCTTAGAAGACAAGTCAGTAAGGCTCATACAAAACAAAACAAAAAATTTAAAAAGAGATGATGTCATGATGTTTGTGTTGGTAGCCTGCCGCACTCAACAGGAACCCTCTTTATCTACTCCCTTAACCCCTCCCCTGGACTGAGATTACTTCCCCACCATAGCTGCAGATACGAGCTAGGGATTGGGAATTAGGTATAGCACAGGGAACTCAGCACAGTGCTCTGTGGTGACCTAGATGGGTAGGATTGGGGGGGGGGGAGGTCCAAGAGAGAGGGGATATGGGGATATATGTATACGTATAGCTGATTCACTTCGTTGTACAGCTGAAACTAACACAACATTGTAAAGCAAATATACCCCAATAAAAAAAAAGTTGCCATAAAATGTCAATAAAGGGGAAAGAAGCAGGTCTTCCACATACTGGCAAAGTGCTTTCACAATTTGGTGTACTCATTTTGCTACAATGTGGCAAATCTTTCTGATATACCTTACATTAGTGTCTTTATGATTTTATCTCTACATTTCTAGGTAGACAAGGACCCTCACTGGCCACTAAATAGAAAATCCCATCCCCTCTCATTTCTCAGACATGAAGTTAGATAACTTCCTAGTCAGATCTTTCTCTTCTAAGCAGCACCTTCCATCACCCTAGGTGATGGCAGTCCAGAGATTTGGATTAGCTTCTGTGCCAAATTTTTCCCTTTAGCCTAGTGTCTAACAGCTGGGCTATTGCGCCATTTATGAAATGTTCCCTGTCAAAGAGATTCTATACCACCTTGAACAGCTTAGAGGACACATACTGTGTACAACTAAGAGCTAAGAAGGCAGAAGCCTGAAAAGAAGCCATAATGCAGGAAAAATCTCCCACCTCTCCATCACCTCTACTTGCCTCCCTGGAGGAAACTCCAAGAAGGCAAACGAGGGAATAATGGCACAGGATCCAGGGTTAAGATTCCACATCCATGGGCCCTTTATTATATATGAAGAAGCCCACTCATGTGCAAATTCTCATATATAAGTATAACTCTCCTGGCACTGACAGTAGACACCCTACTGGCTTTCTACTGTCAGAAAAGTGAGCTTTGAGATATTTTCTAAAGAGGGGTTTATAGTAATTTATCTGCAAACATCTGTATGCAAGGACATGTATTTACTGAATGACTATATTTAGAATGAATGAGGTCTCAGTGCCCTTTACCAAATATATTGTTAAAATTGTGCCACCTCCATTTTTTCACTAAGAATGACTAAGATTAAAAAACTAATATATTAAGATGGTGAAGATATGGGGAAGGGACACTTTTATATAGTTTATATATAAATTGGTACAAACTGTATGGAGAGCAATTTGAGAATATCTATCAAAACGAAAATGTGCTATCAGAGATTTCCAATTTTAAGATGGCAGAACAAAGTTTTTTCTGCCCCCCCTTTTTCCTCAGCTATCACCCACAACCAACAAGGATGATGAGAAACAAAACACAAACTCCACAGTCCATGAAATCAGGAAGTATTTATAATTTCAAACTATAATATATGAAAATGAATGAAGGAGTTTAAATGATGTAGCAGAGTGGAGGAAGCCTAGATAGTTGGTTAATGATAGGATTTTTAAGACACTTAATACGGGGACTTCCCTGGTGGTCCAGTGGGTAGGGCTCTGCACTCTCAATGCAGGGGACCTCAGTTCGATCCCTGGTCAGAGAACTAGATCCCACACATATGCCGCAACTAAACATCCTGCATGCCACAACTAAGACCCGGCACAGCCAAAATAAATAAATAAATAATTTTTAAAAGACACAATACCACAGAAAGTAGGAATGAGGAGAGGGGCTAAAATGGGGCAATTTATTAAAAGTCTATGTAAGGAGCAGAGGGAACCCCTCAAAGCCTCATCCCATCCTGAACAGCCAGCTGACTATCTCTCACATACCCTGGACCAAGAAGAAATTGAAACAGAGTACCTTCAAACTCAGGGACACCAGCCCAGTTGAAGGTCTGGAATAGGCACTAGTTTAAAAAAGAAGTTAAACACACAGTGAAACCCTCACCTCCTACCCCACACTCAGCTGCAGGGACACTGGGAACCAGCCTTATTGCCATGGTCTCCTCCTTTCTCCACCACCTTCTACCCAAACAACGTAAACTGTAGAATTCTTCTCTGGAATAACTGAATGTCCCAGAAAATAATACCTAGAGATACAGATAGTGGTGAATTCCACCAATGAAAATCTAGCAGCTTACTACTCCACCAACCTACAACGAGACTGGCAAGCTCAGCTCTACAGATGGAATTTCCAAACAGCTCTTTAATAGCTCCTTTTTAAATATAAACTGACAACCAAGGATCTCTTGACATTTGAAGAAATCCTCCAATATGAAAGCCACTAAATAACACACACACACACACACACACACACACACACACACACACACACACACACGGGTAAAAAAGGAAACCAAGGGCTTCCCTGGTGGTGCAATGGTTGAGACTCCACCCGCCAATGCAGGGGACACGGGTTTGTGCCCTGGTCTGGGAAGATCCCACATGCCGCGGAGCGGCTGGGCCCGTGAGCCATGGCTGCTGAACCTGCACGTCCAGAGCCTGTGCTCCACAGTGGGAGAGGCCACAACAGTGAGAGGCCTGTGTACCGCAAAAAAAAAAAAAAAAAAAAAAAAAAAGGAAACCAAGAAGACATAGAGACAAGTTAGGTAGCAAAAAATTATTTTCAAAAAATAAATATAACTGATAATATTAGAAACAGTGGAAATAATACATCCATGGGAAAAGAACAGGAACAATGAAAGAATCAGAGAAAAGGAGCTCTTAAAATTGAAAATATTACAACAAAAAATTTTTTAATTTTTTAAATAAGAGGGTAGAAGAAAGAGTTTAGGAAATCTCTCAGAGAGTAACAAAAAGAGAAGGTGATAAATATAGGAGAAACAATTAGAAATTAGAGGCTCAAACTAAGAGATCCAACATCTGGGTGTAACAGAAAGACAGAACAAAGAAAGTCATGGGGAGGGAATTATCAAAGAAATAATACAAGAAAATTGCAGGACATGAGTCTCCAGATTGAAAGAGCCCCAAAATATCACTACAAAAAATAAAAAAAGACCCACACCAAAGGATATCATTGTAAAATTTCAATACATCAGGAATAAAGAGACTAAGACTTTTAGAGATTTGTTTTTAAGTCACATACAAAAGACCAGGAACCAGAATGGCATTGGATTTCTTAACAGCATTGTTGGAAATTAGAAGATAATGGGGAAATGTCTTAAAAATTTGAAGGAAAATTATTTTCCACCTGTATCCAGCCAAACTATCAACTGTGAAGGTAAAATAAAGACATTTTCAGGTGCAAAATGACCTAAATTTTTTCCCTCTCATTAATCATTCTCAGGAAACTACTAAAAAATGTACTCCACAAAAAGGATTACAACAAGCATAAGAAAATATGGGAAGCAGGTGTTTGGGGATCCAGCACAAGAGAGAGATAAAGAGAATTCTTAGAATTAAAGCAGCAAGTCCAGGGAGCAACCAACCAGTCAAGACTGGAGCAAAAGAAGAGAAAGTTCCAGGAAAAAGAAGTAATTGATAGATCATCTGATGAGTATGTCAGCATGGAAAATTGTATTGAGAGGTTGTTGGATGAAAAATTAGATATTTACAAAGAAAACAGGAAATGAAAAATATGAAGCATTAACATCAGGGAAAAAAATGTCCAAGAAAGGAATGAATCATAGTACAGTAGGTGGTATAGTCATAATAATGGAATGTAAATACAAAAGTCAATTGAACATTTAATTGTGATGTAACTACATTACAAGTCTGGATGGAGGGGAAAGAAAGTATGTAAGGTACCTAAATCTTCTCCTAACATAATATGAAATCAATAGAAAATGTCAGAAAGGATAATTTAAACATTATTAGTATAAGCAAATGATTTAGAAATACGAAGGTTAAAACCAGAAGAAACAAATAAAAGGATTGAAAGTGGAGGAGTTGACATACAAGGCGTCAGGAAATGGTGGGGCAGGGGATTGTGGTTTTTAGTTATGTCGTTTAACACTAATTGATTTTAAAAAATTATCCACCTGTGATAATTTAATAAAAAGTAAATAATTATTTTAAAATAATAACTAGGTTGTATTAGGTGATCTTTAAAATTATACCTTGTTTTAAAAGGCACTTAATAAAAACTTCAAAGTAAAGAAACCACTTGGTGGAGAAAACTATGAAAATGGCATGTTAAAGGGCAAGGCAAAGACTTTTTTCTGCATGGGCTTTTTGTTTCTGCTCTTATGCTAATTCCATTGGCTTTAGAGTAGTAAAGAACAAGTTTGTATGTTTAGAACCTACCTCTGAACTTGGCCTGAATTAATTTCCTGAAGACTACTATTCAGTAATAAAAGAGAACAAACTTCGGATACGTGCTACAACATGGATAAATCTTAATGGAATTACGCTAAGGAAAAGAAGCCAGAACCACAAGATTAGATCATGTATGATTCTATTTTATGCGATGTTCTGGAAAAGGTAAAACTGTGGGGACAGGAAAGAGATCAGGGGTTCCCAGGAGCTGGAGGTAGAGTGTGCAGTTGACTAAAGGTGCTCAGGGAGATTTTTTTTTAAAACACCTTTATTGGAGTATAATTGCTTTACAATGGTGTGTTAGTTTCTGCTGTATAACAAAGTGAATCAGCTATACATATACATATATCCCCATATCTCCTCTCTCTTGCATCTCCCTCCCACCCTCCCTATCCCACCCCTCTAGGTGGACACAAAGCACCAAGCTGATCTTCAGGGAGATTTTGTTGAGGTGATGGAATAAGTCTATATCTTAATTGTGCTGGGGCTTGAACAACTGTATGCACTTGTCAAAACTCATAGAGTTGCATACTAACAAGGGTGAAATTTATTACATATACCTTGTATCTCAATGTGAGATAGAGAGAGAGAGAAAATAAAGGATATGGACAACGGTTCCAAAATAGTTTTAGCTTCACATACTGTCAAATGAGACTAAAAATAATCCCACACCCTTGGGTCTCTCCTCACTGCACTGGGTAGGTCATTAAGGTCCCATAAGGTGTGAAGTTCAACATAATTCTCTCTCAGATGTACCAGTGGGGATAGAGAAAGCCAAAGTGTCACGCATATGTTAGTTTCATGATCAACGCAGTTTTTCTCAGAACTTTCTAAAAGCAGAATATTAAAAATTAAAAACATCTCTATGGTAGATTGTTTGCAAAAATGGCCACAGTTATTCCTCTCCCTGAGTCCACATTACTTTGTAATGTGCCTTTTCAGATCCTTCCATCAAGAGGACTTATCTACTTCTCTACCCCTTGAGCCTGGGCTGACCTTGTGAATTGCATTACGAATAGAATATAGCAGAGGTGACTTGTGCCAGTTCTGAGCATGGGCCTCAAGAGGCCTTGTGGCCTTTCACTAGTTCTCTTACTCACTTACCATGTGAGCAAGCCTGGGCTTGTTCCGGCCCAGTCACCATCATCACCCCAGGCAATAGCTTGCTAACCTCCTGACACGTGAGTGAGGCCATCCTAGACAAGTGAACCTCCAGATAATCTATTGGCTGACCAGACACATAAGCAATCCCAGTCAAGATCAGCCTCACCTGGCCCAGATGAGCTGAATCATCCTGCTGAACTACAGAATGAGGAACTATAACAAATGGTTGTTGTTTTAAGTCGCTAAGCTTTGGGGTAGTTTGTTAGGCAGCAAACCTAACTGATACAATATTAAAAATACATGTAATTTTCCACAGCAAGATCTTTTTTGACCCACCTCCTAGAGTAATGGAAATAAAAATAAACAAATGGAACCTAATGAAACTTAAAAGCTTTTGCACAGCAAAGGAAACTATAAGCTAGACGAAAAGACAACCCTCAGAATGGGAGAAAATATTTGCAAATGAATCAATGGACAAAGGATTAATCTCCAAAATATATAAATAGCTCATGTAGCTCAATATTAAAAAACAAACAAACAACCCAATCAAAAAATGGGCAGAAGACCTAAATAGACATTTCTCCAAAGAAGACATACAGATGGCCAAGAGGCACGTGAATAGCAGCTCAACATCACTAATTTTTAGAGAAATGCAA
Source organism: Lagenorhynchus albirostris (assembly GCF_949774975.1). Classification (NCBI taxonomy): domain Eukaryota; kingdom Metazoa; phylum Chordata; class Mammalia; order Artiodactyla; family Delphinidae; genus Lagenorhynchus; species Lagenorhynchus albirostris. The sequence continues at coordinate 19,594,766 of NC_083102.1, read as the reverse complement.
ACCAAAACTACAATGAGGCATCACCTCACACCGGTTAAAATGGCCATCGTCAGAAAATCTACAAACAACAAATGCTGGAGAGGTGTGGAGAAAAGGGGACCCTCTTGCACTGTTGGTGGGAATGTAAATCGTTACAGCCACTATGGAGAACAGTATGGAGCTTCCTTAAAAAACTAAAAATAGAGCCACCATATGACCCAGCAATCCCACTACTGGGCATATACCCTGAGAACACCATAACTCAAAAAGAGTCATGTACCAAAATGTTCATCGCAGCTCTATTTACAATAGCCAGATCATGGAAGCAACCTAAGTGTCCATCTACAGATGAATGGATAAAGAAGATGTGGTACATATATACAATGGAATATTACTCAGCAATAAAAAGGAATGAAATTGGGTCATTTGTAGAGACATGGATGGACCTGGAGAGTGTCATACAGAGTGAAGTAAGTCAGAAAGAGAAAAATAAATATCATATACTAACTCATATATGTGGAATCTAGAAAAATGGTACAGATGAACCTGTTTGCAAGGCAGAAATAGAGACACAGATGTAGAGAACAAACATATGGACACCAAGTGGGGGAAAGTGGGGTGGGGGTGGGATGAATTGGGCAATTGGGATTAACATATATACACTAATATGTATAAAATTGATAAGTAATAAGAACTGCTGTATAAAAAAACAAAATTTTTTTTAAAAAATTCAAAAATATATATATATAATTTTGTTTAAAAAAGGGAAAACAACACATATAGGTGTCCTTGTAATACTGAAATGCTAGGTATCTTAGACTAAAAATGAGTCATTAGAGAACTGAAATAAATGACTTCTTAAATTTTTTAAAATAGCACTTTACACTTTAAAAAATCAATTTTACCTATAGGAATTTATTCTCTAGGTATACTCACACTAGTGTGCATTAACACCATTAACCAAGTGAGCCCTTATTAGTCTAAATAAAGTTTTATTAGAATTAGCCTCATCCATTCATTTATATATTCTCTATGGCTGCTTTACAATGGCAGACTTGAATAATCTAGATAGAGATTGTGTGTATTCCAAAGCCTAAAATATTTATTATCTGGTCCTTTAAGGAAAAAATTTGCTAACCCCTGGTCCAAGCCAGTGGCTCTTGAACTTGAGTGTGCATCAGAATTATCTGAAGGACCTATTAAAATAGATTGCTTTGTCCACCCCAGAGTTTCTCATTCTGTAGGTTTGGATAGGACCTAAAAATTTGCATTTTCAGTTCTTTCTAATGATCCTGAAATTACTGTTTGCAGGCTAGTACGTATTCTTTGTCCTCTCTCAGCTGGTAATAGAAGATTCTCAATCCAAATGGCAGGGCAGCATGTGTAATGCAGCATTGCTCTGCCCACCATGCACTGAGCAATCTGCCCAGCACTGGGGTTGAGGTTGTAGCTTTCACTTTGTCTTATCACAAGCCATTTAATTCTCTCTCCAGGTATTTGGTATTACCTTTAAACGCACAAGCTACTTACTGGGTGAAAGGGAGAGCCATAGAACCTGGAAAAGAATAAGATCTGAGTTCCACTCTCCAGTCCACTGTGTCCTTGGATAAGCCAGTTTACCTTGCTGAAGCCCTGGAGTAATAAAATGCTCTTACCTACCTTACACGGCTATTGTGAGAATTAAATGGGAAATTCTATGCAAACGACTTCGTCAGTGTTAACATTTCATAGACTAAAGTTATACTGTTATTGTGTATTATTGTTAGTAACTTATTGTATTATAACATTGCTATTATTTATAACCCTAGCAGTTTGAGGCAGATGTTACTATGAGCAGAGAAAAAGGCTTTGCCCAGAAAGAATTAATATACATTAAATAAAACATTAATAAAATGCATCTCTGATTAAAAGAAAGAACTTTCACGCAGTAAGTAGTTTCAGACATTATTCTTCATTCAAAGGTAAACGTTTGTCTTCATTCTTGGCAGAAAATAAAAGCGCACAGGACAGGCAAGTGGTATTGATAGATTCGACATGTCAGCCTGGAAGCCCAAGCAAACACTGCCTGTATCCCTGCCCAGAGCCTTTCCTCAGTCTTTGGGTTCCATTCCCATTGGAAGCCAGCCTCCAATGTCATGCCAGCCTCTGAGCACCTCCAGGCGGTCCAGTGCCTTCTGCTGAATTGCTCCAGGAGGATCCAAGGCACTAAGAACACCTGCCCACACAGGAGAACCTCAAGGAACTACTGCCAGTCTGCTCCAAGCTACAAAGAGCCATTAGCTGATAATGACGCTTGGAACAGACACCAGTCGCTTTGGACATCAATGCGCTGCTGCGTGGCACAGCTTATCACAGTCCCCTGCAGCCACCCACCTCCCCAGAGGCACCTGAGCTAATGTTTGCTGGCTGGCTGATCTTATGAATGTCTTTTCTCCAGCCTCACTGCTGTACTTCTTGCGGACCTTAGCCAGAGGTGGAGCCCTGCCTATCTGCTTCATGTTTGCTCTTTAGGTGTTATTTCAAGGGCAACTTAACTCACTGGCAGCCAAGCCCCAGGTTACCCATCAGGCTGGCATATGCTGCTGGAGTCCTGAGTCAAAGCACAGTGCTTGCTTTGCTATCCCTCGCCACACTGCCCAAGGTATAGATCTGCTTATTCCAATGTTTGTGGCCTCCCAGCAATTCCCTATGCCCAGCTCACACAGAAGACAGGTGATCCTCCTTGAGAGCTCTTGCCGAGAAATTCAAATCTCGACAGCATGTACTAAGGAGGCCCAGAGCTCACTGGGGCTATTAACTGCCTTGGGAAAACAGGTGTTATCTAGTCCACATGGAGGTGGAGCCTCCTGATCCAGGCTTTTTAGGAAGTTTTATGCCTCCGGAAGTGGGAATGCAGATGGATTCGCCCTTTGGAAGCGCTAACAAGATTGCTTCTGTGTTTGGGCTTGTCCTGACAAGGCCAGAAAGCTCAGTCGGGCTTCGATTCAACAGTGTGTGTTTCTCCCCTTGGAATGAGCGAGTGAGAGAGGTAAGTCCGGTTCCTGGTCTGCCACCAGCTTACTTTCGGTTCTCACATAAGTCACATAACCTCTCTGGGTCTTGGTTGCCTCGAAATCAAAGAAGGAAGAAGTTGCTTTATGATTTGTAAGGCTCCTTTGAGTGCCAAGGTTTTATGATTCTCTTGAATTCCAGGGATGCCATTCCTACCACCTCTGTCTACACACCACACACACACACTCATAGAGAATGCAAACAATTTTTTAATATGAATCCAAGCAAAATGTAATAAGGAAAGTAAATTTGCTGTCAACATTTGCATAATATATTCTCAAGCCAAGCAGAAATGGCTTTTGGACTGTTTGCTGTTTTGAATTATCTGCACCACCGTACCCCTGCATTTGTGCAGATAATTGGGAGGTGGCTGTGTGTGGGAAAAATACACGGTTGTCACACATGGGTCACGTCACAGTAGTAGTTCTCAGAGTTTGGGTTAGCGTGACTAACTCAGTTGGTGGGGCCCAAGGGAGAGCATGAGTCAGATCTCTGTAGTTTTATATAGAGAAAAATCTCTTTTCAGATGTCCCTAATTGTACCCCTAATCTTAAAAGGAACAAAGAGGGTAAAAAGTGCACGCATTCACCAAATTCTGAATCAGTAGACTCTTGCCTTCATGAGTTGTGGTTTGCGATCAGAGTAACCCCACAGGCAGGTAAGGTGATTCGTCATTTCACTGAGACATGAGTTTGGATCACCTGTGCTGGGTGACGAGTAACAGGAAGAAGGCCTACACCTGGTGGTTGCACCGACCCACCAAGCAGCCATTCAGCATCTCTGTCCTTCTCATAGGCAGCAACTTACTCAAATGCTGTAAAAAGTAATTTTACTCTGACACTTCAATAAAGCGAAAAAGGCTCTCAGCTTATCTGTGAAGATACGTAAAGAGAACAGGTGATTTGGAATGCAACTCGGAAGAAAGCCCAAGGCCTGTGCAAACGTTCCCATTCACTTGGATACAGAAATGTGAACAAGTCCTTGTAGAGAAGGTCTCGGGGGCCACTGAGGTAGAACCGAGAAGCTGTCTCAGGAGCTCAAAAGGGGAGGTTTTTGGACAAATACAACAAATTACTACTCTACAAAGCACGTAGTAAAGAGATGAAGCATGCTGCCCCTGACGGTGATATAGGCTGAAAATAGAAATAGGTTTGCAAACTGCTTTGGATAAATTCACTTATAAATCTACAACAGAGAGTTTCCTTTGTGATAGGAAACCTGGGTGTACTTGACACTTGACAGAGAACAGCTGTGCACACCCACAAAGCATACTTTGACACTGCTGCTATCCTTCAGCCACTGAGTGGTAGGCAGTTACAAAAAATTTGATATGCATTATCTTATTTAATCCTCACAGGTATAGCATATTAAGTAGTATTATCCCCTTTTCAGAAAAAAGAAAACTGAGTATTGTACAAACCTCCTGGGTTGACTGTTCACACGATGTCTCCCCCATATGACCACATATATATCATATGATCCCTCCCCCTCCCCCCATTGTCTACTGATACAGGGGTGCCCCTGACCCATCCTAAGCTGGGCCCATTACATCTTCTCTCCCAGAAACGTGAGATGTGAAGTAAGGGTGTACAGATATGGAGTGTGCCCATTAATGGCAGAAATTCAGTTAAAGAATATATCCTTGGAGAAATTGGACTGAGCTTCCATTGCTGACGGGAATGTAAAATGGTGCAGCAGCTGTGGAAAACAGTTTGGCGGTTCTTCCAAAAGTTAATCATAGAATTACCATATGATCTGGTAATTCTACTCCTAGGTCTATACCCAAAAGAAGTGAAAACAGGGGCTCAAGACAGATAGTTATGCATCAATGTTCTTTGCAGCCTTATTTATAGTACTCAAATAGTGGAAACAACCAAAAAGTCCATTTTACAGATAAGGAAACTGAGGCACAGAGAGGTCAGATATTCAGACCATGATCACATAGGTGAAAAACGGTGGAACCAGGATTTGAACTCAGACTGTCTGGTTCCAGAATCTGTGCTTTAAACCACTACACACCACTGTTAGAAGGGTCGTGCACGTTTCACTTCACCCAATCATCCCCATCACTCTCTACTGTCTGAGATCCAGTTCTGTTCTCATTTATGTCAACCTGTCAGGCTTCTGTAGACTTTTGAATTTGCAACCTTAGCATTACATATTTTGTGAGGGAAAGCCCAGCCTATAAATTCAGCATTTTCCCTATAACCTCCCAGGCTACCTATCACACAACCAAATTACTAAACCCTGGAACTCCAAGCAAAATAATTTCATACATTTATCCACGTGCAATAATTTTGCAATTTTTACCATCACTTATTATAGTCAATTACCCACCATCCCCCAATTTCCTGTGGATTTTAAAAACACTTTCTTTTTGGTCAATAGTTCAACAAATAGTTGTGTTGCTATGTGTTAAGGTCAGCACAGTTTGGCAGGTTAAAAGCCCTCTAGGTGTAGAAGTTCAAAGACGCTGATAGAACGGGGCAAAGGGCAGCATTATGAGGCATGGGACCAGGCAGCAGAATGATGTGAGATGATATGGAGGAAAGCAGATGTATTCAGAAAAGAAAAAATTACCTGAGCAGAGGCAAGTTATCTAGAGAAACTTGAAAGCAGACAGCAAATGCTGGGCGGGGTGGGGGCAGATATTTTCACTTGGTTTGAAAGCTCTGGGAGAAGGAAAAGAGGGGAAGCGGATGAGGAGTATACCACTTAGGTTGATAAGTAGCTGAGAAATTCATCTTCCGGTTGGAATGGGGGGTAGGAGAAGTGGTTCCTGAAAAGGGCAGGAGAGGACCTTGTTACGTTTCCAGGAATGAACAGAAAAAGAAAAAGAAGAGAAAGGATAGATAGTGGACATTGATTGCTTGTGCATACCCCAAACTCCTTCCCCTTCCTCTGGTCACAACACCACTCCCAGTCTCTATAGTTCTGTGGGATTGACCACCCCCAGCAGGTCCAGAAATTTGCATGTGACCCAAGCATGGCCAGTCATTTTCCATTTGCTGATGACACTGATCAGTTAGTTCAGCGACCGGTATGCAATTTGATCCTGGGATTTTCAATGGAATTATTGGGAAAGATAAGCTTTTGCAGATATTTCTAGCTATTAATATAAGGAAGATAGACGCTTGAAGCTGCTGGGAGCTCCCATATGGAGAACATCTTCTTGAAAATGATGCTAATACAGATGAGAAAGAGGGAGAAAACTGAGTTCTAATGATTTGATGTGGTTCGAGCCCCTGGACCCAGCCATACCTGAAGGTCTGCACTTTTCCAACATGAGAACCAGTAAGATCCTTTTGTGCTAAAGTCAGTTTGAGTTAGATGTCTGTCACTTGCAACAACTATCAAAATACCTTGGTTTCTTTCTTTATACTCAAATTATAATCCACAGCTAATCATCTAAGATGTGATAGAATATAAACCCTTAAAAATTAAGAGAGAGGAAGCAAGAGAAGGAGTCTTGGTTAGTGTAGACTAAAAGGAGGGAGAGATTGCGTCTAAGGATATATATGCCAGAACTGGCAAGAGAAAGGTGTTGCTGGGAAAGAAAACCAGAAGCCCCTGTCTGAACCTCATGGGTTTGTGGAAGCAGGTTGGGTTGAATGAGCCCTGGTATTCACTCACTGCCCAGTTTGAATGTTCAGATCCCTACACTCTGGAGGGCAGAGTCTGTATTATGTAGAAGATGTGGCTAAGAAAGAGCACTGGAGGGAGTAAAGGCTTTGGACATAAGACTTCGTGCTTCAGATGCAAGAGCTTTGCCTCTCTGGGGTATGGCGATATATGTTTCCAATGGTGTCATGCCAGCCATCTTCTAGGTTGGTGCTCCAGCCATTTAATCAATGACTTTTCTTAGAATTTCTTTTAATCTTCATCACTTCTCAAGGCCTTTCCCATTATTTCCTTCTTCCCACCTTCCCCTTCCTTTGGTCCAATGTCTTTATATTCTATTTTTACAGTTTTTTCACTCTTCTCTTCCTCAGGCGAGTTCAAAAGAGGAACTTGAGATTGTCATCATTCATTATTTTATATGTAATTGGGTTTTGATTAATATTTATGGAATGAGGTCACACCCTTCACTTAGAATTTCTGGCAGAGTAATGAAAGTGCATATAATTCTAACCCCTAAACTAAAATACTATGGACTAGGACCAATTCCTGTCAACATTACTTAACATATACATATATAAATTAGAAAGATAGGTTTCTCAAGTGTTATAGACAGCTTTAATTTAATCACCAAGAAGGGTCTTAAGTGAGCCCTGATTTCCACAGTTGAATCTTTTAATTTAAAACTATATATAGGGCTTCCCTGGGGGCGCAGTGGTTGAGAGTCCGCCTGCCGATGCGGGGGACATGGGTTCGAGCCCCGGTCTGGGAGGATCCCGCATGCCACGGAGCGGCTGGGCCCGTGAGCCATGGCTGCTGAGCCTGCGCGTCCGGAGCCTGTGCTCCACAACGGGAGAGGCCACAACAGTGAGAGGCCCGTGTACCGCCAAAAAAAAAGAATATGGGGTACTGTTGTTTTCTCATTTTGATCCAAGAGTCAGGAGAACACTTTTCTTAGTAGGTTTTATCTTTACCTAAGATAAGCCTTACTTACTCCCATTCCAGGTGGCGCTAAGTATCATAACTGCAAGCAATATTGGGAAACTCCTCCCACAGTAATAAAATATTTATAGGATCCCCTTGATTTTTAGGTCTATGTCAGTGTACCTACTGACATGTCAAAAGTTTTTGTGAGCAATTAGATAGTTTTCCAACATACCTATATATATATATATATATATATATATATATATGTCTCTCTCTTCATTACCTTCCTAAAAATTCAGAGCTACACTTGAGTCATCATTCCTTTTTCCATGTCCCACATCCATCCCTCATTTCTCAATTTCTTTCTCTCTCTCTCTTTCTCCCTTTATCTTTCAACGTTTATTGAAGGCCAATTGTGTCCCAGCATTGTCAACTCTGAAATGACACTAAAATGTCCCTTGCAGTTAAATTACAGCCATTTTTGTTCCCTATTATTTGACTTAATCCACTGAGGGAATAGTTTTTAATTTCATTGCTGGAATTTTCCTTAGCTTCTGATTTCCCCAGGGGATTGTGTTAAGCAAGCAAAAAAAAAATTAGTCTTCTTTTTTCCTCCTAAGATCTCAGTGAGTTTGAAGGCTGATATACATCACTGAAGTTTGCTATTAACGTTAAGTTAGTTAATTACGGCAAGTCAACATGCTGTGATGATGGAAGAGAAAAAGAATAGCCCGTCAGTCAAAGGAGCCTCTCAATGATTTTGCCGTAATCTGGGGATATTGAAATTGATGGGTCTGAGCTCATCAACCAACCCAATATAGCACCTAGCTCTTACTGAGAAATAGGATCTAGAGTTTTAAGGAAGTTAAAATTCAGAGGGTCTGGGGTGGGTTGCATCATGTCACACTTGAACAAAGGACTATTTCCATGTCCCACACTTGTCACCAGCACCAGGACAAACTTGGCCGTATTCTCTACACGGCATCCTCATCGTGCCTCATGTCTTTCCTGACTGTTCCATTGCTGACATCTTCAGCTTTGTCCCTGCAACTTGTGACTTGACCACCTGAATTACAAATGGCCCTGATGGGGTAGGCTCAGTGTCCCAGCCTCTGTGTCCACCAGCAGGCTATAGCACCAGCCCGGTTATTCTGCTGCAAGCCAGGACCCTCGCCTGCAGGTGGAAAGCACCCACCGAGCTAGGTGACTGGGACCAGGTGGCAGAGCTCAGCCCCACCCTCACTTGATTTTTACACTCTGGGGCTGCTTTGAATCATTAACGCTGAATATCAGCGAAGAGTTGGAAGACAGTCGTAGAGGAAGTAAATGGAAAGCCCCTCTCTGGTAGGCCTTGTTTGTCACCAATTCCCTTCTCCTTCCCTCTCCTTCTTCCTCCAGTTACTTAATCTTCTTTCACTTCATTTCATGCAAATGGGTGTATTCAGAGCTTCTTTAATTGCACCAGGAGTCCTGGACTGAAGTCGGGGCTGCTGCAAAGAGAGATCTATAACCCCACCCCGCCTGCAGGTTGGCACTGTGGCAGCTCCATAATGGTCATTCTCATATCAGAAAAGATGTTTTGAGTCTCTTTACCAGCCTGCTCTAAGCATTCCCTCAGACTTGAAGCTTGTCTTTGTCTTCATCCGCATACACTTTGTCTCCTTAATAAAGAGCGCCAGCAGCCTGGAGCAGTTAATTTTTCCAACCTGACCTCTTCCATTGATAGCGCCCTCTTAAAATTACCATGCATCATTTTCTCTGAATAAAACTGAATATTAAGGAAGAACACACAGAGGCTTTAGACCAAATAGGATGACAGTATTTCATCCACAGAGATAGAGGGTGTTAAAATGCTCTATGGTGGTGCACTGAGAAAATTTCTTTCCGCTCACACCTCTGTGAAGCCCAGAGCTGTGTCTAACAGGCTTTTGGTGCCACGTTTAGCACACATTTACACTCTCACAGCTCCTATAAGGGGATCTAGTTTCAAAACAAAGTCTGCCTGGATTGACCACCTTATCAGTCTGAACCTATGAAATCTGATTTCTTTCCCAGCTGCTAGAGATTCAGGTAAGGGTTATTTATGTAGAAATTTGGCAAATGTCTGACGAGCACAGTGATGCTTATGTGGAGTCCTGTTTGCAAAAGATGGCAGTAAAAGGGTTATGTGAGCATTTCCCAGCCTTTTCTCCTAAGATGACCCTGTTTGAGGTTTTAGACAACAAGACAGTGCAGCGCCTGAGCCAGGAGTGAAATGGTGACACTGACTGTCTCACTGAGGGTTGAATGCTTCGGGAAGTAGAGCATTATTTGTATCAATTGTATAACTGCTCCACAAACTCATGGTGACAGTGCAAAGATGTTCACGGTTCTTTTGCTTTCTCCATTATTATTTGCCCTACAGCAAAACTTTCCCTTAGGCTTATTGGCAGAAAGTCCAGGGTTTCACTCTTGAAGTTCACCCTGATATTTCGAATTATCGATAGACACTAAAGGCTTAATCCCTGGGGAGAGGGTGTTGGAGATGGTGGTGACAGCCCCCAGTAAGGGGCCAGCTTACCAGCACACGCTACAATCCTTGAGGTCCTCCCTCCCGCCTTTCCCCTGTGTTTCCCTTTTAGAGCTAACTTGCTTCTCTGTCAACTTCTCTGCCCCTTCTCAGAGACAACCCCTATACTAAGAAGGATTGCCCATGAGCAGCCTTGTCACCTTCCTCATGCCACAGGGGGTCCCCTCTTAAATATACAGGTGGTCCCCTCTTAAATATACAGGTGGTCTGCTCAAGTGAATCTTCCTTGATAAGCAAGAACAGTCTCCCCTGGAAAGGTTGTCATTTTAAGTACCACTGTCGATGAATACTGTATAATCTCTATTTTTTAGGTACGCTAATCCCATCAGATCACTTACACATGGTCATTTCTTAGCTCCTGATGCAAATGTAGAACTGAAAACCTCCCCAAACTAACCCAAGTATCACAATCTTATGACAAAAGATAAGATGCTTCCTTTTTTGTTAAAACCCCGGATTGCCACACCACCGAGTCCCACCTGGTGGACCTCAGGAACCCCGCAGTTTCTCCTGGGAGGCCCCCTCAGTGCTCGCCTGCGGATGGCAGCCAGGAGACAGAGAAGTCATTTGCCCTGGAGGCCAGCCAACCAGCCAACATCAGTGGGACCTGTTGAGCCTCCTGCTGGCCTGGAGTCTCCATCTCTGTTCCCTGCCATCAGGCCCAATGGACTGCCAGGAGAGGCAGCCAGGAACGTGACTGCCTGGGTCTCAGAGGGGCACAGCTCTTTGTGTCTGAAGCCATTTCGCCATGGAAGTCTCAGGTGCTGGGAAGGCTGGGCGAGAAGTCCACGGGCTCTGCTCCAAACCAGCACTATCCTCGGACAGCCAATCCACTCATGCTATGTCCAGCCACCAGCCCAGATTTCCTCTTCTTTTGTGGTATCCTCTCTCAGGGACCTAAATGTTCTGCAGTCTAGCCCTAGGCTGGAGGGCTATCTACCACACATGGCTTTATGTCTTTCATACTCAGAAGGAAGGGGATAGGGTCTAATATATTTTCCCCAAGTAGCTCTACCGCCTCTTGTTTCTGAATGCAAATAGAGGAGGATGAGGGTGGGGAATCACACCTCCATCTGGCAATGGCTCAACACCCGCACCTAATCCACCCCCCTGCACCACCCACAGTCAAGCTCCAATTCTGGCCAAGCCTAAAATGGTATTTTACATGATGACACATTAACACATGATGGTAACGATACACTTCACTTACACTGCCCGTTGTATTTTTTTCATATTGCTGCTGTAACAAATGACCCCAGACTCGGTGGTTTAAAACAACACCAACTTATTATCGTACAGTTCTGGAGGTCAGAAGTCCAAAATCAGTCTCTCTGAGCTAAGGTCAAGGTGTTGGCAGGGCTGGTTGCCCAGGAGGCTCTGAGGGGAGGATTCTTTCCTTTTTCAGCTTCTAGAGGCTGCCTACACAGCTTAGCTCAAGACGCCTTCCTCAAATCACTCCACCCTCTTGCTTCTGTCAGCACATCTCCCACTGCTCGCTCTGATCTCCTGCCTCCAGAGCTCTTACAGAGGACACTTGAGACTATATCGGGCCCACACATGTAATACAAGACAATCTCCCATTCTCAAGATCCTTGACTTAATCACATCTTCAAAGGCCCTTTTGCTATATAAGGTTACATATTCACAGCTTCCAGGAATTAAGACAATCTTTCGAGGTGCCCATTATTCAGGCTACCACACTCATTCTGCTTTTTTCAAGAACATTTTTAGATAAATTATCTCATGTAATGCTTAAGACATCCTTGAGAGGCAGGTTATTATTTCTATTTTACAAAAGAGGAAATTACACAGGCTGAGGCTGAACTGTCCAATATGGTAGCTACTGTTTTTCACATGGCTATCGAGCCCTTGAAATGCGGCCAGTTCAAAGTGAAACATGCTAATAGGGTAAAATTCACACTGGATCTTGTTGACTTAGTATGGAAAGAAGAATGTAAAATATCTCATGGATAATTTTAAAACACTGATTATATGTTGAGATGATAATATCTTGGCTATACTGAGGTAAGTCAATAGAATATCATTATTTAAATGAATTTTACCTGATTTTTTTCGAGCTTTTAAAACGTGACTACTAGAAAATTTTAAATTGCATATGTGACCAGCCTCCTATTCCTAATGGGCAGCACTTGGATAAGATCACATATTTAGTAAGTGGCCACGCTGTCTTCTAACACCTCTCCCGGTATCCTATATCCTACATACCAGGAAAGAGTAGAAAAACGTAGGTTTTGGAGTCTAAGAGACCTGGATTCAAATTCTGACTCTCTCACTTACAAGAAGTGTTTACTTATGTTGCTGAGCTACAACTTGCAAATTTGAAAAAGAGGATAATAAGGCCCGCATGGTAGGATTGTTGTGAATAGTGAATGGACAACAAATGCAGAGGATTCAACATAGAAGCTGGAATACAGTTGGTGACAAATAGTTCCCATTCCTGTCTTGGTTTTCCTTTATTAAGCAGTCCCCATAAGCAAATAGGCAAATAATAATAATCCGAAAGATGATTAATTACAGGAAACTGTCACACATAAAACTTTTCTTATCCATATTAAACCAGGAAAATCTGCAATTTTTACAACAGATTTGACCCCAGGCACCTTTGGGATGATATCTTTATACAATGTCTGGCTCTCCATAAGCAGATTAGTTTCCTCCATGGATGCAGAAGTAATAGGGCCTGTAGATACCAATAATTTTTTTTAAGTTTTAATCCGAAAAAAGGATATAATAGATTATTGTTAATTATAGTCACCATGCTGTATATTAGATCCCCAGAACTTAATCATCTTATAGCTGGAAGGTTGTACCCTTTGACCAACATCTTCCCATTTCTCCCACCCCCTAGCCCCTAGCAACCACCACTCTTGTCTCTGTTTCTTTTAATTCAGCTTTTTAAAGATTCCACATATAAATGAGAACTTACAGTATTTGTCTTTCTCTGACATTTCATTTAGCATAATGCCTTCAAGGTCCATCCATGTTTTCACAAAAGGCAGGATTTCCTTCTATTCTATATATATTCTATTCTATATATTCTATTCTATTTATATTCTATTCTATATATATATATACCACATTTTCTTTATCCATTCACCCATTGATGAACACCTGAGTTATTTCCATGGCTTGGCTATTGTGAATAATATTGCAATGAACACTGTCTTTGAGATAGTGATTTCATTTCCTGCCCATGTATACCCAGAAGTGAAATTGCCGAATCATATGGCATCTCTATTTTTAATTTTCTGAGGAACATCCATACTGTTTTCCATAGCAGTTTCACCAATTTACATTCCCACCAATAGTACACAGGGTTCCCTTTTCTCCACAGCCTTGCCAACACTTATTGTCTCTTGTCTTTTTGACAGTAGCCATTCTAACAGGTGTGAGGTGATATCTCCTTGTGTTTTTGATTTTCATTTCTCCAATGATTAGTTCTGTTGAGCATCTTTTAATGTACCTGCTGGCCATTTGTTTGTCTTCTTTGGAAAAATGTCTATTCAAGTCCTTTGCCTGTTTTTTAATCATATCCTTTTCTTCTTTTGTATGAGTTTCTTATACATTTGGATACTGACCCCTTGTCAGGTAAATGGTTTGCAAATATTTGCTCCCGTTCCATAGGTTGCCTTTTTATTTTGCTGATTGTTTCTTTTGCTGTGCAGAAGCTTTTTAGTTTGACAGGGTCCCATTTATTTATTTTTGTTTTTGCTGCTTGCACTTTAAGTGTCATATCCAAAAAATTGTTGCCAAGACCAGTGTCAAAGAGCTTTTTCCCGATGTTTTCTTCTAGAAGTTTTACAGTTTCAAGTCTTAGATTTAAGTCCATAATCCATTTTGGGTTAATTTTTGTGAGTGATGTAAGATAGGGGTCCAATTTCATTCTTCTGCATGTGGTTATCCAGGTTTCCCTGCACAAGTTACTGAAGAGACTATCCTTTCCCCCATTGAGCCTTCTTGGACCCGTTGTCGAATATTATTTGATTGTACCTGTGTGGGTTTATTTCTGGGATCTGAATTCTGTTCCATTGGTCTGTGTATCTATTTTTATGCCAGTATCATAAGTTTTTCATTACTGTAGTTTTGTAGAAAAGTTTGAAATCAGGAGTTGTGATGCCTCCAGCTTTATTCTTCTTTCTCAGGATTGCTTTGGCTACTGGAGGTCTTTTGTAGTTCCATACAAATTTTAGGACTGTTTTTTTTTTTTCTTTTTCTGTGAACAATGACATTGGAATTTGGATAGGGATTGCATTGAATCTATAGATGGCTTTGGGAAGTATGGGCATTTTAACAGCAGGAATTCTGATCCATGAGCACGGGATATCTTTTCACTTATTTACATCTTCAATTTCTTTCATGAATGTCTCATAGTTTTCAGTGTACAGATCTTTTACCTCCGTGGTTAAATTTATTGCTACGAATTTTATTATTTTTGATGCTGTTGTAAATGGGATTGTTTTATTTCTCTTTCAGATAGTTCGTTGTTAGTATATAGAAATACAACTGATTTTTGTATGCTGATTTTGTATCCTGCAACTTTACTGAATTTGTTTATTAGTTCTAACAGCTTTTTGGTGCATCTTTAGGGCTTTCTGTATATAAGATCATATCATCTACAGAGACAATTTTACTTCCTCCTTTCTGATTTAGATGCCTTTTACTTCTTTTTCTTGACTAATTGCTCTGGCTAGGACTTCTAGTACTATGTTGAATAAGAGTGGTGAGAGTGGGCACTCTTGTCTTGTTCCCAATCTTAGAAGGAAAGTTTTCAACCTTTCACCACTGAGTGTGATATTAGCTGTGGTTCGTCATATATGGTCTTTATTATGCTGAGGTACATTCTTTCTATACCCAATTTCTTGAGAGTTTTTATCATAGAAGTATACAGAATTTTGTCAATTTCTTTCCCTACATCTATTCCCTACATAATTGAGATGATCATATGATTTTTTAAATAAATTTATTTTATTTTTGGCTGTGTTGGGTCTTCGTTGCTGCACGCGGGCTTTTCTCTAGTTGCGGCAAGCAGGGGGCTACTCTTTGTTGCAGTGCATGGGCTTCTCATTGCGGTGGCTTCTCTTGCTGTGGAGCACAGGCTCTAGGCACATGGGCTTCAATAGTTGTGGTGCACAGGCTCAGCAGTTGTGGCTTGCAGGCTCAGTAGTTGTGGTGCACGGGCTCAGTAGTTGTGGTGCATGGGCTTAGTTGCTCCACAGCATGTGTTATCTTCCTGGACCAGGGCTCAAATCCATGTCTCCTGAATTGGCAGGCAAATTCTTAACCACTGTGCCACCAGAGAAGCCCCAATCATATGATTTTCATCCTTTAATTTCTGAATGTAGTATACCACATTTATTAATTTGTGGATGTTGAACCATCCTTTTTTTCTTGGTAAGTCTAGGTAAAAGTTTGTCTATTTTGTTTACCTTTTCAAAACACCAAATCTTAGTTTCATTGATCCTTTATTTGGGCTTAGTTTTTGCTCTTGGTTTTCTAGTTTCTGAGGTATAAAGTTAGGTTGTTTATTTGAGATCTTTTTTTAAAATTAATTTATTTTATTTTTATTTATTTTTGGCTGTGTTGGGTCATCATTACTGCACGTGGGCTTTCTCTAGTTGTGGCACGTGGGGACTACTCTTTCTTGCAGTGCACAGGCTTCTCATTGAGGTGGCTTCTCTTGTTGCAGCGCATGGGCTCTAGGTGCGCAGGCTTCAGTAGTTGTGGCATGCGGACTCAGTAGTTGTGGCTCACGGGCTCTAGAGAGCAGGCTCAGTAGTTGTGATGCACGGGCTTTGTTACTCTGCAGCATGTGGGATCTTCCTGAACCAGGGCTCGAACCTGTGTCCCCTGCATTGGCAGGTAGATTCTTAACCACTGCGCCATCAGGGAAGCCCAAGAGAGCTTTCTTTTTTTTTAATGTAGGTAATTATCTTTATAAACTTCCCTCTTGGAATTGCTTTTGATGCAGCCCATAAATTTTTTATGTTGTGTTTTAATTTTTTTTTAAGATATCATTTGATTTCCATTTTGGTTTCTTCTTTGACCCATTGGTTGTTCAGGAGTGTGTTGTTTAATTTCCACACATTTGTAAATTTTCCGTTTTTCCTCTTGTTATTGATTTCTAGTTTTAAGCCATTGTGATTGGAAGAGATACTTGATATGATTTCAATCGTCTTACATTTGCTAAGGCTTATTTTGTGACTTAATGTATGATCTATCCTGTAGAATGTTTCTTGAGTTCTTGAGAAAAATGTTTATTCTGCTGCGCTTGAATGTAATGTTCTGTATATGATTGTTAGGTCCATTTGGTCTAAGGTATAGTTCCAGTCCAATGGTTCCTTACTGATTTTCTATCTGGATGATCTATCCATTGTTGAAAATGGAGTATTAAAGTCCCCTTCTATTATTGTATTGTTGTCTATTTCTCCCTTCAGATCTGTTAGTATTTGCTTAATATGTTTAGGTGCTGCAATGTTGGGTTGCTGCAATGTAAAATATATTTACAATTGTTATATCCTCTTGATGAATTGACCCCTTTATCATTATATAATGACCTTCTGTGTCCCTTATAACCAATCTTGACTTACAGTCTATTTTAAGACCTAGACATTTTGTGTTGCTGGGGGGTTTTGTTTGTTTGTTGTTTTGCTTGTTTGTTTATTTGAACCTGAGGTCCAGATGGTTATATTGATTATACTCCTTTGTTCATTGCACGCTGTCAACATTGGTTAGATTTGTTTTTCAAATCCTGGAACTCAAAGAAGTGTCTTTCATTACTATGTTCTTCTTCTTAGAACCTCCATTTTGCCTATAGGATAGGCATTGACCATAAGATAGTCATTGACTATAGGATAATCATATTCAAAGAGAGCAAATAACTTTGTATAGAACAAAGGAACTCTTTATTCTCAAATGCTAAGTTGTAGAATAAGGTACTTGAGTGAACTTTGACTCTAAAGGAAAATTTTTTATGTGTGTGTTACAATATGGAAAACTATAATGCAGATTTCTTCTTGTTCTAACAACCATGCTGACATGTTGAATCTTTTGATTCTGATGACTTGTGGACTGAAATGAATAATGTAAATCTGATCCTCCTCTGTCTCACTTCAATAGCACCCTTAAGTGACTCTTGAAGAGCAGAAATGGGCGATCCAGTTCCTTCTTAGTAGCAACTATATAACTCCTTCCCATTCCCTGGAACTTATACCTATATATTATACAAGATGAGCTGGATGCATTCTCTCCTCCCATAGCAAACAGGAATAAAAGCATCCTTTTCTTTGACAATGGCATAATCTTGCTCTCTTTAGCAATCATCCTAAAGCAAATAATCCCATTGACTAACCACTATCAAAAAGAAAAGCCTAAAATTAATTGTGCCAATTTCAAAATAGTCACCATGGTTATAGGTACTCCAGTTTCCAGACTAAACAACTTTGTTATTTAATTTAGTTACCAGGAGATATTTTAGTTATCCAAAGCTGTTTCCTGAGAGAATTTTTGGCACTCTTTGCATGTACACCTGAATCCTACCCAGGCTACAAATGGAAAGACCTGCTATCTAGGCAAGAATATAAATCAAGTGTCTTAGTTTAAATAAATCTTAGTTTTCATAATAAAACTTCAGCTTTGCCATCAGCACATCAGACACATACAGCACATGAATCTTCTATCAACAATGTGGACAATCTATTCTTTAGGTCTCAAGTTACCTGCCATTCATTGTCTGTTAATTACCCACCGCAGACAACTGATAATTAAAAAGAATTTTCTAAGAAGCATACCTTAAGTGGTATTCCTCTAGCTTAAATTCTCCTCTAGCCTAAGTTTTATCCTCATGCCAAGTCAAAAACTAACAAAGAACACTCCTATGATAAGCTTCTTTAAGCTACTTTTGAGAAAAACCTTAACAAATCCATGACTTAACATCCTCCCCTTGGTACTTATCAAGGATATACTGAGAACTTTCTGTATAAAAATGTTGCTATATCTCAAATAAAATTGAAGATATTTAAATTCATCATATCAGTTGAACATCTCCATGGCAGATAAATTCATTTTAGAATTTGATTGTAGGAAAATCCTTTTAAGTTGGTATATTTAATTTAATAGGTAGTGAAGACTTCCTGTCATTATATTTCTTTTTTTTTTTTTTTTTTTTTTGCGGTACGCAGGCCTCTCACTGTTGTGGCCTCTCCCGTTGTGGAGCACAGGCTCCGGACGCGCAGGCTCAGCGGCCATGGCTCACCAGCCCAGCCGCTCCGCGGCATGTGGGATCTTCCCAGACCGGGGCACGAGCCCGTGTCCCCTGCATCGGCAGGCGGACTCTCAACCACTGCGCCACCAGGGAAGCCCATGTCATTATATTTCTTACCTCAGCTTCCAGGGAGCTCAGAACTATGTTTTGGGATCTACTGCAGTAGTTTTGTTTAGCCTAAGTTTTTATGACACAGCTGTGATCCACATATTGCTTGGCTCTTATTCTTTTGCTATTGTTTAGTGGTTTTCTAGTATTTTAGTCTTTATTATAAATCACTTCAAATCCTTTGGGCAATAGATAAAATCAAAGTAATACGTAGATAACCTGTATAATTTTTATATCACCACTCCAGGAATTTGATAGAGTATAGTTAGAGGTAGAGAGACAATGAGCTGCCATAGAAAAAGAGAAGGCATAGATAGAGAGAAACAGAATAAAGGTAATTTTCTGCCCAAGAGGAAGAGCAGGATGAAATAATCTGATCTACAGAGCACACTTATTTTCTAAAATGGATTAGAATTTGTACCTACTCTGGATACGCAGCAGATCTCCTACTGCTGCTTTGGGCAAACGGTCAGTGACCTTTTAACAGAAAGAGAAAGATACCAGCTTGGTGACTGATTTTAATTTAAGAATAACTTAAAAAAATTAAGGCTATCTCTAGACATGATTTTTTATAATGGTCTATGTTTGTAGCTTCCTTGCTTGTTTAGGGGGATTTTTTCTTTTCTCTTTCCTCCTTTCACTCCGTGGACTATTCTTAGGCTTGTCATGTCTAAATACTCTTGAGACCACAGGCACAAATGTGTTCAGCAGAGACCCTGTCATCAGCCCATCAGTTCCCTGCCCTGTCTTCTGTGCCAAGCCCCCTACTCTCAGGCTTGTAATTCCCAGTTCAGAATGAATTGGCTGGGTGGTAAGTGTCTCTGGTGTCCCTTCCACCACTTCAGCTGTGGGGTTGGGCTGTTGCCAGTCCACAAACGGATATCAGGCTCAGCTGTTTCAGTCGAAGAGATTGATCCTTTTTAAATAAAATACGTTGGGGTGAATAACATGACTCTCAGGTGCTCTGACAGGGAAGGGTCACACTAGCAAAGAAATACCAGGCTACAGTCAGAGAGGAATTTGTATGGTAGCTCTGGACCTCACCAATTACAGAAAGGGATCTGAGACAAGTTTTGGAAAAAGGATTGCAATAAGATTAACACTTTTTTTTTTTTTTGCTAATGAACCAAATGATTTTGTAGTATAATTGTAGTCATAATATTGTAGAACTGAAAAGATACCCACATTAATCAGTTTTAGGTTGTGTTAAGCGACAGTCTGTGAACGGCCTTTAAGTCCAATGCAGAATTGTGTGGATGTGTACAAACGTTCGTTTTCCTGCAAAAAGGAGTCATATTTTCATCAAATTTCCAAAGAGGTCCACAATCGAAAAGAGGTTCAGAACCTCTCGCTGATCTGATCTAATGCCCTAATTTCATAGAATCCATCCAATCGTAACTCCTCAAGTTGCTGTGCTAAAGCAGAGCTGCCAGGTGAGGGATTAGGAGAAATCAATCACAGGAGAGGAACTTCTCTAACAAGACTTCTGATAGTCCTATAGCTTGCAAGGCTAAAAACACCATAAAAGGACCAAAAAAAGGGGGCTGCACCATCTAGAACAGTAAATACACAGTTTTTCTGATCAGAATATTTCAGGCATGATATTTTCCATCATCATTTTATGTGTTTAGGAGTGTAATTTCTCCAGAGGTTCTGCATCACTTACAGTAGCAGAATCTGAACATAGGAGATGCTGATATCAGTTGGCAACACATGTCTGGACTCTTGTGAATCTTCCTCTCACCAAGAACACGGGGGATGACTCAACACCCTGGTCAATCATTTCCTTGACTCACACAATACCAATAAAAATCACCTCCACTTTTTCTCAGCCATTTGCTTCCAAGGTCACATCCCTAGATCTTGTCATCACCTAGCATGTCTCTGTTTCTGAAAGCTTTCGTTTTATTTTATTTTAATTTTTAAGAGATTTTATATAATTTTTAAAGGTTACTCTCCATTTAGAGTTATCAAAGTTATTACAAAATATTGGCTATATTCCCCACGTTGTACAATACATCCTTGAGTCTATCTTACACCCAATAGTTTGTACCTTCCACTCCCCAACCCCTATGTTGCCCCTTCTCCCCCCTCCCCACTGGTAACCACTAGTTTAATTCTCTATATCTGTGAGTCTGCTGCTTTTTTGTTAGATTCACTAGTTTGTTGTATTTTTTAGATTGCACATATAAGTGATATGATACAGTATTTGTCTGAAAGCTTTCATTTTAAAGTTCTCTTCCTGGCAACTACTTTATTCACCCATTATTCCCTCTTTATCTGTTAGTTTACACTTTGACCACTCTACTTCACTGACCCTTCTATTTTCCCTCACACCCAGCACCTTTGTTCCCCTGCCTCCATTGCTTTATCTTTCCTCAACTCTCTTGTCTCTTTGTTTTCCAATTCAACCACTTGGCCAGCCAGCACTCCTTGACTGATCCAACTGTCTACCTTCTCTGTTTCTGTATTAGTCTGAGTCCTCCAGAGAATATAGGTCTGTATTCTATGTTCTATATTCTCCCTATATAGAATTATATATATATATATATATAATTCTCTCTATAATATATTTTCTATTCTATGTATAAAGAATTATATACAATTATATAGAGAGAGCATTTATATTATATAGAATTATGTATCTCATATATATAGAGAGAGAGACAGACAGACAGACAGAGAGACAGAGACAGAGAGAGATAGACAGAGAGAGATTGAGATTTACTTAAGGAATTGGCCTCTTGCAATTATGGAAACTGAGAAGTCCAAGATCTATAGTCCCAAGCCAGAGATCAGGAGAGCCAATGGTGCAAGTTCCAGTCTGAGTCCAAGTTTAAAGGCAGGAGAAGACTGATATCCCAGCTTGAAGATAGTCAAGCAGAGAGAGAATTCTTTCTTACTAAGGCTTTTATTCTATTCAGGACTTCAATGAATTGGATGAGGCCCACCCATATAATTTTATTTTTTAAAGTGTTTCGACAGTTTCGTTGAGTTATAATTGATATACAAGAAACTACACATATTTAAAGTGTACAGTTTGAAGAGTTTTACATGAAACTGTCACCACAGTCAAGACAATAAACAAGGCTTCCCTGGTGGCACAGTGGTTGAGAGTCCGCCTACCGATGCAGGGGACGTGGGTTCGTGCCCGGGTCCGGGAAGATCCCACATGCCGCGGAGCAGCTGGGCCCGTGAGCCATGGCCGCTGAGCCTGTGCGTCCGGAGCCTGTGCTCTGCAACGGGAGAGGCCATAACAGTGAGAGGCCCAAGTACCGCAAAAAAAAAAAAAAGATAATAAACAAATCCGTCACCTGCTAAGAGTTTCCTTGATATTCCTTTGTAATCCCTTCCTCCAGCTCCTCCTTCCACTCCCTGTCAATTGCCAGGCAACTATAATGAATCTCTCTATATAGATTCATTTGGATTTTGTAGAATTTTGAAGAAATAAAACCATATAGTGTATATCCTTTTTTCTTGGCTTTTTCTCAATCATCATAATAATTTTGAGATCCATCTCTGTTATTGCATGTATCAATAGTGAATTCCTTTTTGCTGCTAAGTAGTATTCCATTGTATAGGCATAGTACAATTTGTTCCATCACTCACCTGTTGAGCATTTGGGTTTCCAGTTTGGGGTTATGACAAATAATTCTGCTATATACATTTGTGTACAAGTCTTTGTATAGACATATGTTTTCATTTTTCTTCAGTAAGTACCTAGAAGTCAATGTCTGGGTCATGTGGAATGTGTATGCTTAATTTTTAAGAAACTGTCAAACTATTTTCTAGAGTGTTTGTACCATTTTGCCTTCCCACCAGCAGTGTATGTAGTGTGTGTAGTACCACTTACTCCACATCCTCTCCTACACTTGGTCTGGTCTTTAATTTTAGCCATTCTACAGCAGTATGCATCTCGTTGTAGTTTTGTTTTTGTTTTATTTTGTTTTTTGAGGTACGTGGGCCTCTCACTGTTGTGGCCTCTCCCGTTGCAGAGCACAGGCTCCGGACGCGTAGGCTCAGCGGCCATGGCTCACGGGCCCAGCCGCTCTGCAGCATGTGGGATCCTCCTGGACCGGGGCATGAACCCATGTCCCCTGCATCAGCAGGCGGACTCTCAACAACTGCGCCACCAGGGAAGCCCCCTAACTTTGTTTTTGCATATAGTTGTCCAGTTATTACAGAATCATTTGTTGGAAAGACTATCTTAACTCCATTGAATTGCTTTTGTGCCTTTGCTGAAGATCAGTTGGCCACATATGTGTGCATCTATTTCTGGATTCTCTAATTTGTTCCATTGATCTATCTTTATGCAAATACCTCACTGTCTTGATTGCTGTATTTTATAATAAGTCTTGAAATCAGGTAATGTTAGTCCAAAATTGAACACATTCTCTCTTTTAACCTAGTCTTATTCTTTTATTATTTATCTCAATGAACGGTGGTGCCATTCATTCATGCCAGAAACCAGAGCATCCTCTTGGGCTTTTCCTTCCTCCACTCCTGCATTTCATCAATTACCAGTACTTCTTTCCACTCGTACTGTGGCTAGTCTCAGCCACTATCATCTTTTCATTAAATATTCAATCTCAATCTCTCTGTGTGTGTGGCTCGCTCTCTCTAAGCTTTAAAGTTCATGAGGACAGAAATCATGTCTGTCTTGTCACCATTGTATCCTAAGCCCCCTGCATGGGACTCAATACAAGTAAAGCAAATGAACAAATTGATTAGTTACCTTATCACCTGGAATTTTGCAACACAACAAACCAGTCTTTTAATGGGTTTCCTCTAGTCTTGGCCCAGCCAATCCATTCTCCACAATGTAGCTGGAGTAATTCTTATAAGGAAATGTGATAAAGTGCATTTCCTTGTAAACCTCTTCAGTGGCCCCTCATTCCCCTCGAGATAATTACCAAGTTCCTTAAATTGATTCACCTCCCTCTTTGACCTGGCCATACTTAGTTCTCCTGCCCCAGCTCTCCTCATGCCCACCCCTAACATTATGTTGCATGCTCTCTCTCAGCTTTTGATCTTAGTGCATGCTGTTTGCCCACTTGGACCAATGTTTTACCCTCCCTCTTTCCTCTTCCCTTCTATCAGGCTAATTCCTAGCCATCCTCCATCCTTCATACTTAAGCTGTGATGTTAGCCATGAATCCAGCACACTGGGGATCAATTTTTTCCTATTTGCTCCCAGAGCACCACGTATTTCCACTTATCACAACATGTTAGAGTTATCCATATACATAAGAGGCTGTGTGGGAACAGATGTGACTATTTGTTGATCATGTATCTCCAGCACCTAGTATAGTACCTGGCACAAGGTGGGTGCTTAATAAATATTTGTTGAATAAATGTTGCATACCCTGACCTACATGATTTAAACTATGAGTGTGGTGTTGTAAACAAGATTAACGTAGTTTCAAATGCATTGGTCTCTACTAACAGATTTAACACTCTTTTGAACAGTCCCACTTAACACCTTTAAGCAAGGTTTCAACTTGTTATATACGGAAGACTTTCAAAGAAATCAAAGTCTAAATCAGTCCTTCTCAAACTTTAGTGTGCAGAGAATCACTTGGAGAACTTGTTAGGAATTCCAGATTCCTGAATGCTATTCCAAGAGTTTCTGGTTCAATATATCTTGGAGTGGAACGAGGAATCTGTAATTTTAATAAGCATTGTATTAATCAAGGTAGCCTATCTGCCATAACAAATCACCTCCAAACCTCAGATGGTTAACACAATAACAGGTCCATTTCTTGCTCATATCCCAATCCAAATGGATCAGCAGCTTTCCATTGCAGAGTTTCAGGAATCCAGACTTCTTACACTTAGTGGTTCTGTCATCTTCTAGAGATGTGGAATACTCTGTGGAAAACCTTGTCTCCAGCCAAGAAATGAAGGAAGATTTAGAATGTGGTTTATACAGTACATGAGAGTTTTGAGAGTTTTTACAGGCTATCATAGCAGTGTCCATCGTAAGTCCAGAGCTGAGGGGCTTCCCTTGTGGCGCAGTGGTTGAGAGTCCGCCTGCTGATGCAGGGGACACGGGTTCGTGCCCCAGTCTGGGAAGATCCCACATGCCGCGGAGCGGCTGGGCCCGTGAGCCATGGCCGCTGAGCCTGCGTGTCCGGAGCCTGTGCTCCGCAACGGGAGGGGTCACAAGAGTGAGAGGCCCGCATACCGCAAAAAAAAAAAAAAAAAAAAAAAAAAATGTCCAGGGCTGAATTCAGTCAAGAGGTCACTCTAACTGTAAATTGGGAATGGGAATGTGGTCTCATAGTATATTTAGGTAGAATAGAAAAGACATGGATATTAGCACTGGCATTCCATCTCTGGTGCCCTTTGCTCCAGATGCACTAATCTCTGGGCAATAGTTGGCAAAAACTTAGGTATGTGGCAAAACTCAGTTCATTTCTTATGAATTCTAAACATGATCATTCATAGCATAGTTTGTTTTCCCAAGAGTTGATTTTTTAATATCTTTGTGATTTCTCTTAAACCTTATTTTAAAGTCATATAATATGTCAGAGGGATCATGTCCATGGCTTTTCTGCCTTAGGGTGAAAAGTTATTTTTATAGCTTCTATCAGCTACTGGCTATTCATTAAAGAATCGTTTCAATGACTCCCCTTTCTCACAGCTTCTGTTGAAGCAGTTCCTTATAAGTTTCAGGTCTCTTCATCGATTATTTCCATGGAGCAGGAAAAGGAGGAGATTATGACCAGGTAAGGCATTTCAGCCCTCCAGGAGAAAACTCTTAGTAATCAATTCTATTTCTAGATCTCTCTTCACTTGAGTGCCATTACACTTTGCGTTTTATTTTTCTTTTATGTGAGAGCTCACTCCAGGTTACAACCATTTGATCAATATTTTATTTTGCACATAAATGATTTTCCTTAGTAACTTCTCAGCAACTTACAACTTTCAGAAACTGCCTTCTTAAGTAAACTGCTTTCTGAGGAAGGTTACATAAGAAAGTAGTTTATAAAGATTGTATGTCGTGAAAGTCCTAATAAAAATTATTGTCCGCAAATATTTTTGTCTTCAGGATTTACATGTGGAATAGCATGTTAACACCAAAAATGTTAACTGCTAAAAGGAGATTTTAAGTTTTTTCATGACTCAAGGACTCCCAAAATTATTTGCATGATTTGGTGAGGGGCAGGGTAGGAAAGAAAATATTACTTCAGCTCTAAACATGTGGAGTCCATCTTCACCTTCATATTCTTCCTTATAGAAAGACAGCTATAGACTAAGTCTAGGAGGTAATTATTCTAAGATGCCGAGGAGGCATTGAGGGGAAGAGAGTAGAGAAAATTGCAAAGCCTCTGGATGAGTTTCTCATCAACTCATTATGCTGTCACAGGTTCTCAAATTCCCTTTTTTAGTTTCTTTTTTCTTAAATTGGAGTATAGTTGATTTACAATGTTTCAGGTGTACAGCAAAGTGATTCAGTTATATATATATATATATATATATATATATATATGTTCTTTTTCAAATTCTTTTCCCTTATAGGTTATTACAAGGTATTGAGTGTAGGTCCCTGTGCTATACAGTAGGTCCTTGTTGGTTATCTATTTTATATATAGTAGTATGTATCCCAAATTCCCAATTTATCCCTCCCTCCCTCAAATTCCCCTTTTTGTAATCTTGAGTAACTTGGACTCCATCTCCCCCCGCAACTCCCTGCCTCAGTTTTCCCACCTTATAAGCCAGAAGGTCCTGTACTAATTTACAAACTTGAGAATCATAGGTCAGAGGAATTGTACCAAATTTGAAAATCACTTTGAATTCTATTTTTAAAAATAGTGAAATGAAAGATTGATGAAAATATTGTTGGCAAAATGGGTTTCTGTCTCCATTTATTACAAGAATCATTCTCCCTCTCAGACCTTTCTCAAATGGCCAGGGAGAAGGGTGGAGAAGAGGCTCAGCCTCCTTCTAGACAAGCAAATGTTAGTCTTCTAATGTAATCTAAAGTTCAGAGGATAAGCAGGTGGAACACATCTGGGACACAATGGCAAAGGCTCTGTACACATTTCCAGGAATGAAATTCCCTTAAGCCCTGGAGAGGGCAAAGAGGCTGGTGAACTGTGGCCTTTCTCTCTCACTGCTGGACTATTCTTTCATTATTGTTCTAAACACTGCAGATGAAAGTTTTAATAATGTTTCAGGTTAATATTTCCCAGGCTCTACCCTTTGGGCCTGGGTGCTAGAGCGCTTGGTGTTCTGATCCTAGCTGTGTGGAGTGGCTTCTGGAGAGAGCTCGGTTAGGATGGTGGAAGTAACCCTGACCTAGGAGGTCCCACCCCCTTGTCCACCACTGAGACCCTGAGGGTTGGAGCTTACCTTCCTTCTGCTTCTGTTGTCTCACTGAAAACCTTGGATTGTGCTATCTGCACTATCCAAGGTTGTGCAAAAGGATGGCAAGGGGAGAACAGATTATTGAGTATATTACAGGAAGAATTTCCCTATGGCTTCTATGCCCGGCCATTTATATCACTATACTTAGATTACTTTTATATCAATAAAGAAGATTAGAGTTACTTTTTTTTTTTTTTTCGGTACGCGGGCCTCTCAGTGTTGTGGCCTCTCCCGTTGAGGAGCACAGGCTCTGTACACGCAGGCTCAGTGGCCATGGCTCACGGGCCCAGCACGAACACATGTCCCCTGCATCGGCAGGCAGACTCTCAACCACTGTGCCACCAGGGAAGCCCTAGAATTACTTTTATATCAAATATAGAAAGAGGCTAATACTAATGCAGTATCTCATATTAACTTTAGGGCTTATTTAACTGTTGGTAATAAAAGTTCATTAGAATTAGCATAATTATAGCCTCTCTTAAAATCTGTTCAATTAGATTTTTTAAAAATACACTTTTAGACAGTTTGTGGGGAGAGCCGAAAACAATACAAATTTATTGTAATTCAGTTCTGGAGGTCAGAAGTCCAAAATGGGGCTGGGCTAAAAAATCAAGTGTCAGCAAGCCTGCAATTTTTTCTGGAGGCTCTAGGGGAGAATCTATTTCCTGGTCTATTCTAGCTTCTAAAGGCTGCTGTATTTCTCTGCTCACAGCCCCTTGCTCCATCTTCAAAGTCAGCAAGGATGGGTCAAGTCCTTCTGACAATGCCATTTCTCTTGTTCTTTTAACTCCCTCTTCCATTTTTAAAGCCCCTTGTGATTACATTGAGCCCACCCAGGAATCTATTTATCTTTTTTTTTTTGCATTAAAAAATTTTAAATTATGGTAAAATATATACAACATAAACTATTCCATCTTAACTATTTTTAAGTGTCTAGTTCAGTAGTGTTAAGTATATTCACATTGTTGTGCATTTTCTTGTGTTAAAAAGGAAATTCAATTACCCCAAAATACAACTTGGATATACAGAAGACACTTCTAATAATTCTTGGCTTAAAAAGGAAATCAATGCCAAAATTACAAATTATTGAGAAATGAATGGCCACAACAGCCCTACATATTAAAATCTGTGGGGTGTGGCCAAAAAAATTTATAGCTTTAAGTATATGTGTTAGAAAATAAAAAAGATTAAAAATGAACTAAACACACCATTGTAAAGCAATTATACTCCAATAAAGATGTAAAAAAAATAAATAAATGAACTAGTCATTCATCGCTAGGACATTTGAAAGAAACACAAAAGTAAAGGGGAAGTATTATAAAAATGAAAGCAGAAATTGATGAAGCAGAATATAAATATAGTAGACTTTATCAATATAAAAAATGAACTATTTTTTAAAAAAGTAAATAAACAATTTTTTGGCAATTCTTATGAAGACAAATTGAGAAAAAATAAAAATAATAAACCTTAGAAAAAAGGAAGCAAATAAACTAAAGGTCCAGCATTTTTTTTAAGTTATAAGAGATTATGTAAATTCTATGCCATTATGTTTGAAAATATAGACGAAATGGATAATTTCCCAGAAAAATAAATAAATTTATATATTAACTTAAGGAGAAATAAGAGGTAGAAAACTGAACAATTCAGTAACTATAAAAGTAAGTGAATAGGTAATCAAAGACCTAGCCTTTAAAAGGCTCAGTACCAGACAATTTATAGACAAGTTCTACCAAATTTTTGAAGAACAGATAACGCTTTCTTTTTTTTTTTTTTTTTTTTTTTTTTGCAGTACACGGGCCTCTCAGTGTTGTGGCCTCTCCTGTTGTAGAGCACAGGCTCCAGATGTGCAGACTCAGCAGCCATGGCTCATGGGCCTAGCCGCTCCGCGGCATGTGGGATCTTCCCGGACCGGGGCACGAACCCCTGTCCCTTGCATCGGCTCAACCACTGCGCCACCAGGGAAGCCCAATAATTCTTATTTTAAAATTTATTTTATTGAAGTATAGCTGATTTACAATATTGCATTAATTTCTGCTGTACAGTAAAGTGATTCAATTATATATACATTTTTTTCATATTCTTTTCCATTATGGTTTATCACAGGATATTGAATATCATTCCCTATGTTATACGGTAAAGCCTAGTTGTTTATCCATTCTGAATAATGGATCAGCTAATCCCAAACTCCCAATCAATCCTTCCCCCACCCCCATCCCCCTTGGCAACCACAAGTCTATTCTATATGTCTGTGAGTCTGTTTCTGTTTCATAGATAAGTTCATTTGTGTCATATTTTAGATTCCACATATAAGTGATATCATATGGTATTTGTCTTTCTCTTTCTGACTTACTTTATTTAGTATGATAATCTCTTGCTCCATCCATGTTGCTACAAATGCCATTATTTCATTCTTTTTTATGGCTGAGTAGTATTCCATTGTATATATGTACCATATCTTCTTTATCCATTCATCTGTTGATGGACATTTAGGCTGTTTCTATGTCTTGGCTGTTGTGAACAGTGCTGCTGTGAACATAGGGGTGCATGTATCTTTTTGAATTATAGTTTTGTCCAGATATATGCCCAGGAGTGGGATTGCTGGATCATGTGGCAACTCTATTTTTAGTCTTTTGAGGAAACTCCATACTGTTTTCCATAGTGACTGCACCAATTTACATTCTCACCAGCAATGTAGGAGGGGTCCCTTTTCTCCACATCCTCTCCAGCATTTGTTAATTGTAGATTTTTTAATGACGGCCACTCTGATCAGTGTGGGGTGGTACCTTATTGTAGTTTTGATTTGCATTTCTCTAAGAGTTAGTGATGTTGAGCATCTTTTCATATGCCTGTTGGCCATAAGGAAACATATAATTTTTATATAAATTAATCCAGGAATCCAGGACTAGAAAAAGATGGAAAGCATAGAACGAAAAAATATATATATATGGCTATAAATATAAGTAAATATCCTAAATAATGTAATAATGTATATACATTTAACCGTCACCATAGCCAACTATCATTTAATCCCATGAATATAAGGAAATTGTAATGTTGGAAAACCTTTTCATATAATTTCCAAATTAACAAATGGGGAAATTAACATTAATTCATGCTTTAAAAATCTGCTCAAATTCAGTTCCTATTTCTGATTAACATTAAAAACTTCATGCTAAAATAGGAAAGGAAGAAAACACCCTTAACTTGATAACTGATATCTGCCATAAATTCAGAGCAAGCAATGGAACTTTGTGGGGGCTATTCCCACTGAATTCAGGATGAGAGAAAGGTGTCTACATTCACTCAGAATTCAACATTGTACTGGAACTTTGAGCCAGAAGACAAAGAAATAAGTCACAAATACTGAGGGAAAGTAACCAAACTGTCCTTATTTGTACCTTTATAAATTGCTGTTTAACTAGAAATTTCAAGATAATTAAAACTATTAGTGTTGATAAGAAATTTCAGAAATTTAACAAGATTTGAAATCAGCGTATAAAAACCATTTCCTATTTGCTCTTAAAATTCAGTAATAATGTGTAATAGAAACTTTAAAATTCCTCTCATAATAGCAATGAAAATTATAAAGTACTTAGAAGGTAATCTAATAAGAAATGTGCACTATCTATAATGAAATAATAAAATAAGTTGAGAGACATGGTATGTTTCTAAATGGGGAGATTTAATATTATAAAGATACCTATTATCTGTCTATAAACTAAATACCATTCTACCTCAGATCAACAAAATACACAGTGAGACAGAGCAGTGAGCACGAATGGCCCATAGCTCCCTGCAATCATGTGAAGGAATCGTACAAGCATTATGTTGAGTTAAATAAGCTAGACACACAAGAGTGTATGTTAGATAATTCCATTTATATAAAGTAGAAAAACAGACAAAATGAATCTATGCTCTTCAAAGTGAAACCTTAAAATGAGGATAGTGACTGGAGCAAGGTGCTTGATCTGGGCGCTGAGTCACAGGTTTGCATTCAGTTTTCAAAAATTCACTGAATAGGGCTTCCCTGGTGGCGCAGTGGTTGAGAGTCCGCCTGCCGATGCAGAGGACACGGGTTCGTGCCCCGGTCCGGGAAGATCCCACATGCCGCGGAGCGGCTGGGCCCGTGAGCCATGGCCGCTGAGCCTGCGCGTCCGGAGCATGTGCTCCGCAACGGGAGAGGCCACAGCACTGAGAGGCCCGCATACCGAAAAAAAAAAAAAATTCACTGAATGGTACACTTCTGTGTAGTTTTCCATATGAATACTACACTAAATTTAGAAATTTTAAAATGAGGTAGTATTATTTGCCCATCAAATTAGTAAAAATTTAAAAGATTGATAATCTCCAACATTGATAAGGGTAAGG
The DNA here is from genome assembly GCF_949774975.1 of Lagenorhynchus albirostris. NCBI lineage: Eukaryota > Metazoa > Chordata > Mammalia > Artiodactyla > Delphinidae > Lagenorhynchus > Lagenorhynchus albirostris. The sequence continues at coordinate 19,563,492 of NC_083102.1, read as the reverse complement.
GTAATCAGTGTTTCCATACGATGAGACTGAGAGAAAAATTTGGAAACAAAATTTGGAGGTAGCTTTCAAAAAGTTTAATTCTCATTTCCTTCGATCCGGAAATTCCAACTCTAGGTGAAACCCAACCTATAGAAGTAGTTACACATGTGCCTTACATTTGGGGGCCATTTTATGCAGTAAAATCACCAACACAAAGTACAAGAATGAGAAAAACATGGCGCTAGATAGACGGTGAAAAGGATACTTGTTTATAGTTTGAGAACTGAAGACAGAGGGTAGCCTTGTTAGACGTCACCTGGGAACGTGTGCATTGGGTGACTCAACTCCTCCTCTGCTCTGCATATTCATGAGTGACTATGGAAGAGCCTTGAGTTTGGATTTGGGGGAATCAACAATACGTACACATACTTTAAAAAATGTCAAACAGTGCCAGAGACATTTATGACAAAATATACCACTCTCTTAGCCCATCCCAATCCATCTCCCTTCCACACCATCCCATGGCCACGTGGTTCCCTTCCACGGAGGCAACCGATGTTACCTGTGTCTTGCATCTCCTTCTAGAAGTATTCTCTACATATACAATCACAAACACACTTTTACATAAAGTTTTCATAGTACTCTGAATCTTGCTTTTTTCACTTACCAATACATCTTGGAAATGCTTTCAGTATCAGTATGTATAGCGCTGCCTCTTTCTTTCTGATGGTTGAATAGTATTTCATTGTTTGGAATACTATTAACTCTGTTGTCCTGTAGGGTGTCATCAACCATTTGCTGTTTCAAACAACATTATCAAAAATATCCTTGAATATGTGCAAATAAACAGTACAAGTTATTTTAAGCCCAATTTCTGGGTCATAAGGTATGTTCATTTAAAGTTATTAGAAACCTCCTTTTCTTCCCAACATAGTTACATGTAAAATCTGTTTTCAGTATAATGAGTATATAAATATTGTTCACTGCTGAGCCAATGGACGTGCCAAAATTACGTTTATTTTCTTGTGCAAATTTTTGTTTTACCTGGAGTTAAAAATATACTCATTTTTCTTCTGCTTAATATTCTTTGAAGGTAGAGTTAAGCTTTCCTGTACAAAATCACAGAGAAATGGAAAATGTCACTGCAAAAAATTTTCTTCATAGTCAAACTTGTCAGGAAATGGATCCATTCCAGTTTTTATTTCCTGGAAATATTCCTCTTGGTACCAGTTGGGACCCTCTCTGGTTTAATTTCTCCAGAAAATAAACCTCTTATCTCCTGCAGGAGTGGGTGAGAGTACCTATCCTGGATTTGAAGTAGAGGTGAGGACACACGTGTTGCTAAACAGCCTTCTCCACGATCTTCTTTTGTTTATCCCTTTGCCTTACCCCTGTTTCCGAAGAACCTGGTCCTCCCAATTCTTGAGTTTCCTAAGTTTTGCCAAATCATTTCTCATTCCTCATCCAATTTTCCATCTTCCTAGGGTGTGACATGGGGTTATACATGGCAAGAGGGAGTTCATGCTTCTGTTCACTTCTCTCATTCTTGTTTTGGGGGTGATTTTGAAGAGGAGAAAAGAGGTATATTATTCAAGGTCCCGAGAGGAAACACTCGGCATACTAAGCAGCATAATTTGGAGAATGTTCAATATATGGACTGTTTACAAAGGTATGAACTAGATGTGGGAACCCAGGGGGTACAGGAATGCCAGAGGCTATAGCAAAGCTGTTGCCACCCTGGCTCCCAGCCTGAGAGGGAAAATAGAGGTTGCCGGGATGCAGAAGAGAGAGTTAAACTTGCTAGCAAAGGCAAGTTCATGTGGCACATGCACAGTGAGGCCAAACAAACCTAAATGTTGGAGTCTGGAGCAGAGAAAGGTTTATTATGGGGCAAAGCAAGGAGACGGGGTGTTGGTACCCTCACGAACCCCAAACTCCCTGAAGGGTTTCAGCAAAGCATCTTTAAAGGTCAGGTGAGGGAAGTGGGTCGCAGGGTATGTGACCAGTTCCTGCACAATTCTCTGATTGGTTGATGGTGAGGTAACAGGGTGATTTCGCAGGGGTTAACATCATCAATCCTTAGGCTCCAGGAGGTCTGGGGGCTATGTGCTCATGGTCATCAAGTAGTTAATATCTTCCATTTGGTGGGGGGTTTTCACATCTGTAAAACAACTCAGGAAATGTGCATTAGTTACTGTTATCTAGGTACTTCAGAGAGCTAAACCAGAGGATATGGAGAAATGGCCTGACCCCGGAAGGCCCCAGAGGACCCTGCTCAATTACAAAGGAAGCCATCTTGAAAGAGTAGCAGTGACCTTTGGTTGAGGTGACCCCATAAGGAGGCAACCAAAGGACCTCATCATCTTTCCTCCCTCTCATCTCCTGGGGGTGGAGGAAGGGTCCCCCCACGTGGGTGGAACTCAACCGCGAGCTGGAGGTCCAGGGAACCCACTGATGGCTCCCTAAAGACCTATCAATCCCTTTGAGGCAGAAAGCAGGGTAGAAAGAGGAGAGGGGCTGGAGGGGCAAACAGAAGCTATGTGGCACAGGGGTAGGCATGTCTTCTGCAACTATTTTAAAACTGCAAGTTTGATCTCTTGGCTTTAAATGTTATCTTGTTTTTTGACACCTAAATTGATGTTATTAGGCCTAAATTTATATCTCAAGCCCGATTTCTTTAAAATCTAGCTCCAGCTGCCTACTTAGCAGCTTCGCTTGTATGTCTAACTGACACCTCAAGCATAACATGTTAGAAACAAAATTTCTGATTTTTACCCCCAAACTTGTGCCTCTGCTGCCTTTCCAGAATGAGCACTGTCAGTCTCCTAGTTGTTCAAGTCAAAAAGCTGAGCCACCATTGACTTTTCTCTTTCCTTACAATACTGTTTGATTCGAAATATCTTGAATCACACCGCTTCTCTCATCTGCTGCCATCCCCCTAACCCGGGCCCCCACCATCTACTGCCCAGTTACTAATTTAAAATAGCTGCTAGTTGGTTTCTCTGTTTTAACTCTTTTTCTCCTATGATTTATTATTCACACAGCAGCCGGAATAATCTTAACTAAAAGCATAAGCTACGTAACATTCCCATGTTGAAAATACTTTCCAGTGATTCAAGAGAAATTCTTGGATGAAATTCTAACTGCTCCTCATGTTTTACAGCCTTCAATCTGCCTCTTCAACTTATATGAATTCAAATGCAGACTCACATTTCATGCTATTTTTGAATCGACCCCTGAGAACTGCCCTCAAACAGGGACTGTGGGAGTTGGTACATAAATACTGGAGAAGAGCAGAATATCCACTCCAAAATATGACTGTGTGAGTTCAGGACAGGTCGCTGCAAAATATGCTGCTTTGGTATATTGATTATTTTGAGCTGTAGGTACTTGAAAAGTGCAAACGCAGGGAGAAGTTTCTCTGAACTTCCCTTCTCTGCCTAAAAACAGATCCTCCAAAAGGAACTCAATTGTCATAAATCCCTAGGATTTTCATCAACCAGGGAAGATTGACTCATCACAGGAGAGGAAACTAGAAGTCAACACCACATCCATACACATTTTGTCACAAACTATCAACCACATAGCCTTCTAAGGATCCATTCATCTTTCTAAAAATCATTTACCCTCCCCTTGCCCTATTTTGTTTGTTTGTTTGTTTGTGTTGGCTGCACCAGCATGTGGGATCTTAGCTCCCCAGCCAGGGATCAAACCTTCATCCCTTGCACTGGAAACACAGAATCTTAACCACTGGACCACCAGGGAAGTCCCCCTTTGCCTGTTAAGATAGTGTTTTATTTTATTATTTTATTTATTTTATTTTTTGGCTGCGATGGGTCCTCGCTGCTGTGCGTGGGCTTTCTCTAGTTGCAACAAGCGGGGGCCGCTCTTCACTGCGGTGCATGGGCTCCTCATGGAGGTGACCTCTCTTGCTGTGGAGCACGGGCTCCAGGCATGCAGGCTTTAGTAGTTGTGGCTCACGGGCTCTAGAGCGCAGGCTCAGCAGTTGTGGTGCACACGGGCTTAGTTGCTCCATGGCATGTGGGATCCTCCCGGACCAGGGCTCGAATCCGTGTCCCCTGCATCGGCAGGCGGATTCTTAACCACTGCGCCACCAGGGAAGCCCCTAAGGTGGTATTTAAGCCCAGTTCTAAGCCACCTCAGAGAGTTAATCATTTTCCCCTGGGTGTCTCTCATGTACGTAGGAGGTTAACTTGTTCATTAAATAAATTAATGAACTTGTTTGTTTTTCTCTTCCTCATCTGTGTTTTATTACAGAGGTCTCAGCTAAGAACTCAGAACGGTAGAGGGAAAAATATTTTTTCTCCCCTACAATACCCCAGGTCCTTCAGCCCTGGGCTTGGACGATTCAGATGTGTGCTCTATACCATTTACCAGAGCTTCTTACGGGATTACACTTCAGTCACCCAAGTGGAAGTTAGCTTGATAATGCGTCCTTTATGGGCTGCCTTCCCGTTCCTGTCTCACCTCCCCACTCCCTTAGGGAGTTTCCTGCTTCTCCAGAATAAACTAAACGGCACTTGAATAGTTGTCTAAGGGACTGCTTCTGACAAAATTCAAAATTAAGGAAGTACTAAGGACAAATACCGAACTGAGGTTGTATTATATCTCATTCTCCTGCCCACCTGCCCTCCCAACCCTCCTCCCATAGTATTGATACTTTGGTATGATTCCTAAGATTGAAATTAAAATAGGTCTAGCCATCAAGTGTAGACATTGGACGAGTGGGGGTGGTGTAGGCAGACTGCTGGGCTCTCTAGAACATTTTTGTTTTTATATATATATATATATATTTGTTTATATGTATATTTCTGTTTATGTATATTCTGTTTATATATATATTTCTGTATATATTTATTTCTGTGTGTATATATATATATATATATATATTTATCTCAACCTGGTGACAGATTGCAAGTCAGAGTAGGACATCTGGGTTCCATATACCATTGGGTGGCCAAGTTCTGGAAGCTACAGCTCTGACTCTTATTTCAGCCCAGCTGATTTCTGTGCTTAGTGGACATTTGAACTAACTGGCCTTTATTGCTGGGCTGGTTGCATCCAGTTGTCCTCCGATTTTGCAGTTAAATTGATTAACCCATTCTTTCATTGGTCTTTAAATTTTCAGTTCTAATTTATCAGCAGTTATACAATGTAGGTTAATGCCTTGTTTTATCTGGGTTTAAAACATTTTAATCCATGTCAGGCTCAGTTAACACTGGCTAGTGATTTGATGATTCCATATTTAAAGCCTAATGTCCAGACTTTGAAAAAATTAAGGAAAAGAAAAATAAAAGCAATCCAAAATATGAAAAGTTTGAATATCTGTCAGACTAAAGTTATTGTCTAACAAGTACAGATTTCTGTTTCAGATGTTGAAAAATTTCTGAAAATGGATAGTGACGTGAAAATGGGTAAAGTGGTAAATTTTGTGTGGTGTATATTTTACCAAAGGAAAAAAAAAACGCACAACTTTTAAGTTCCAATATCCTTATTTGTTATCAGAAAAAAAATTGGAGATTCTTTAAAATGTTGTAAACTAGACCCAGAAGTCAGTAATGTAGAGACTGTTTAATATAGTTCTCTTACCTCCCACCCCAGCCTCCATTCCCAGGAGCCCAGGCCAGTCTGTGGCACACAGCAGACCTTAAATAATCATTTATTAAGTTGAATTTTGAATGATTAAATTGATGATGAAACAAGCCTATATTCATTATCTAGTAGCGAATCAAGATTGAAACAGATCTTAGCTCATAGGGTAGAGTCATTTCTGATCATTATTGTCATTATCCTGACACTCTTCTGTGCAAGAGCCTTTCAGTATCCAGAAGACCATTCCCGTTGTTTCTCATTCCTCTGCTATGCTTCTCTCCTTATTTCCTTAATCATTGGTTCAAATTCTTGCTCGCCCAATCTTAAGTCACTCCTGTCAGTCTCAGTTTAGGGCACTGAAATGAGCTCAAGGTCAAAATTCAGATAGTCTGTCAACCCCCTACGGAGTAGGAGCCTTGGGTCCTCACCATGTCATACTTGGTAAGTATCTGCTGAGGGACCAGCCCCTCACTTGATCCCACCTCCTACCTCCTCCATCTTGGTTTTTCTGCTTCTGCCTTGGTTTTTTAACCCCCATCTCATCCCAACTAATTTACAGCTAATCCTCCCTACCACATGCTCATACCGATGGGTACCCACCCCCATTACCTTGTAAGCACAGCATGCATGGACAGTGCAGTGTGGTGATGTACTCTAATCTGGGAAGTGTTGGGAAGTGTTTAACTTGGTTCTCCAGGCAAAACAAACAAAGTAACATGCAAAGAAAGAACAACAGCCATTTGATTTTGTACCATTTGCTGATTTCTGTGGTATAATACTTCTACCATGGCCAATTTCAAACAATCAGTGTGATGTCACTGAATGTGAGTGGGGAAGAAATACAGAGTAACATATTGTATTTCCACCTGTGCTAGGCAGCCTCCAAGATAGTCCCCCTGGTATTCACTTCTAATGTTTATTCTCCTCCCGCATTGTTTTAGAGATGGTTTGGGTGACCAGCAAAATATGGGAGAAGTGATGGTATATTACTCCCAAGATTAGGCTATAAAAGACACTGCAGGGCTTCCCTGGTGGCGCAGTGGTTGAGAGTCTGCCTGCCAATGCAGGGGACACGGGTTCGTGCCCCGGTCCGGGAAGATCCCACATGCCGCGGAGCGGCTGAGCCCGTGAGCCATGGCCGCTGAGCCTGCGCGTCCAGAGCCTGTGCTCCATAACGGGAGAGGCCATAACAGTGAGAGGCCCGCGTACCGGAAAAAAAAAAAAAAAAGACACTGCAGCTTTTCTCCCTCCCTCCCTCTCTCCCTCTCTCCCTCTCTCCCTCTCTCCCTCTCTCCCTCTCTCCCTCTCTCCCTCTCTCCCTCTCTCCCTCTCTCCCACCTCCTCCCTCCCCCTTTCTCCCTCTCCCTCTCTGTCTCTATCTCTATCTCATCAGTCACTTTGAGGCTAGCTGCCATACTGTAAGTTGCCTGATTAAGAAGCTCATGTAGCAGGAACTGAGGCCTCCAGCCAATAGGCATGTGAGTTAACATTCTTGGAAGCAAATCCTCCAGCCCCAGTCAGGCCTTGAGATGGCTACAGCCCCAAAGGTTATCTTGGCTGTAGCCTCATGAAAAACCCTGAGCCAGAACTACCCAGCTAAGCTGCTCTCAGCTTCCTAATTTAGAACCCTGGTAAGCTAATGTTTGTTATTTTATGCTGCTAAATTTTGGGGTAATTTGTTATTCAGCAATAGATAACTAATACACTGCCATACAGATAAAATAGATGTAGACAACTTCAAGAGCGTAGATAATGGTAAAATAATAGTACTAAAATAATTAGGAAGTGGTAAGTTTGATATTTCCTACTTTTGTTTTTAACATAATTTATATCATTATAAATTTATATAATTAAAATTTTAATAATAGTTGTATTTAACAGATAGCATGAAAAAAAACTCCTCCAAATTTAACAGTCAGCTCTCATGAGTCTATATGAGCCAACTCCAACATACTGACTTTCACCCAGTGGCTGCTAACATTTTTTTTTGTTGTTGCATATAGCTGTCAGTAACAATTCTTTGAGTTTACAATTGCAAAATATCAATAGTTTTACATTATATATATATACTGCTCTACTAATATGGCTATTAAATTATCAAGGGAAAAATACACAGTACTTAAAAATAGATTTTATTTCATTTATTTATGTTATAAAACTTTTTCAGGGAAAAAAAATTTTTAAGCAAATGTGTCAGCTCTGTTAGATTATCACTGTTTTCACCTGTAATGTGGCTGAGATAGAGCTCAAGCCAGGAGAAGGAAAAGCGTCAGCTCTGTCAATTTCTTGTTCTTCCTTTGTGCTTGCATTGTCAAAATTCAATTCAATTCATGGTCTCGCTGCAGGAATATTTTAAAGCTACTTCTTCATTTGGTGGATTAAAACTAAACCACATAATCTGTAATACTATATTACTGTATACATGCAAATTGCAATATTTCACAATTCTATGAAACAGAGTGAATAAGAATGGGGGTCATTGTCAATCTCGACTGTGGAATCTCCACTCTTCCCAAGACCCTTGGCATATGACTGGTGACAAATGGCTGAATGGACCGAGTGAGGGTGCCAGTGTCAATCCATATAATAAGTATTCTATGTCCTCTCTCCACCCCCTTTTAGAGACCTGTGGTCTAATCCTTTGCTGGCAACTAACACTGACGAATAGTGTTAAATGGCTTTGTAGGAACACCAGCAAGGGTTCCTGAGAGGCATATCCCCTTTTGTAAGAGGTAGGGAATTGCTGTAACTTGGATTTACAAAACTGGATTGTATCCAAGGGATATAAGAACACAAACAGCTAGAAAACACTTAGCTATCTCTGTGGGGCAGAAAAGAAGAGACCACAAGAAGGATGTTTTGTTTTGTTTTTAATTAATTAATTTTATTTTTGGCTGCGTTGGGTCTTTGCTGCTGCACCGGGCTTTCTCTAGTTGCAGCGAGCGGGGGCTACTCTCTGTTGAGGTGTGTGGGCTTCTCATTGCGGTGGCTTCTCTGCTTGTGGAGCACGGGCTCTAGGCGCACGGGCTTCAGTAGTTGTGGCGCGTAGGCTTCAGTAGTTGTGGTTCATGGTCTCTAGAGTGCAGGCTCAGTAGCTGTGGGTCACGGGCTTAGTTGCTCCGCGGCATGTGGGATCTTCCCAGACTAGGGATCGAACCTGTGTCCCCTGCATTGGCAGGCGGTTTCTTAACCACTGTGCCACCAGGGAAACCCAAGAAGGATGTTTTAAAAACATAACAAAACAAAACAAAACAAAACAAAAAAATCACAGTAGCGACCCAACACAGGTGATGGATATAACATCAGAGACCCAACACAGGTGATGCTTATTGAGAGCAAAAGCCCAAAAGAAGTGGGTAAGATAAGGAGAGAAGCTATAAGTGTGATTTCCAATCATCTTTAGAGTCCCTAAAGTTTCCTTTTCTGGGAAAATTTGATAGAATAAAGCAGTCACCCATCCTCCTGCATAACATCTATAAATGTGTTATTTTCCCAAAAAAAGTCTTTAAAGATGATCATTCAAATGCATATTTTTCTGCATATTATAAAGTAATTTGTCACTTCCTTTGTGTTTTGATAGATGTTTCCTGGTGTTTAGCTCCAGAGCGTTTCCTTTCATACATCTGAAGCTTTAAAAAGAGACTGTTTCTCCTCCAACCATCACCTGCTCCCAATGGAGGGGCTTAACTCAAGAAATTGGAAGGTGCTAGTGTATTATGCCAGAGGTGGCACTTGACTCAGTTAAGTTTCTTTATCACTGTTTATAACACCTTTAACTAGTTGTTGGGATCAGGGTGAAGGTGAAGAGAATATAATAACAATGTTTCTTTTGTAGAAATCAAAGCAGATATTTGATGTGGTATTCCAAGAGGAAAAAATATATAATAAAAAAAACCCTATAATCATAGCCCTTAACATTTTCTAAAGTACTTTCATATCCTTTTCTCAGTGGAGCCTCCTTGCAGTTGTAAATTGAGATTATTTTTATTTACAGTTGAAAAACCTGAGGTCAAGTGGCTTACTTAATTTACACAAAGCTTGTTTCTAAGGTAAATGTACACAGACACGGCAGGTCCCGTATACTATGGTACGTGGCAGAAAGAGGAAAGTAAAACAGATGATTTTTTCTTCTCTTTTGCTTCATATTTTCACTACTTCTCTACCCCCACTTGGTCCAGGTTGAGGTAAGTTGACAGTCCTCATTTACTTTCTACTTGTTTTGAGAAGACTCGAACAAAATTACACCTCAGGGCAGGGTAAGAAAACAGGGAGAAGACAGTTTTATTGGAGACATAAACCATGAGGTTGATTGCCAATATAAGAAAGAGAAGAGGTTAATTAGAAATATGGCAATAAAGCACAAAAGACATCAGGCAGTAAGGGAGATCAGGAAAGAAAACTCCAAATCTTTCAGACCACTATTTTATCGTTTCAAACCATCTTAGGGTAAAATGAACGGAGACCCTGTTTTACCATGTAAGACTGTGGAAACTGGATGAGCTACACTTCTTCTTTGAGACTGTTTCACACACACACACACACACACTCACTCACACACACTCACACACTCCTTAATTCAGGTAGAATACAGGCTACCCAGTTAAATTTGGTTTTCAGATGAAACAATGAATCATGTTTTTAGTCTAAATATATTCCAAGCTACACATGGAATATACTTACACTTAAAAAATGTGCTGTTTATCTGCCATTCAGATTTAATTGGATGTCCTGTATTTTTATTTGTTAAATCTGGCAATCTTAACCTAATTAAACTTCAGATCCACTTTCTACCACTGAATGTAGTCGGAGCAGAGGACATTGTCACTGTCCCCTGCTGGCCTATGTTGGAACAGTTATTTTCTTGTATTAGGACATGCATATTAGTTGCAAATAATTCTTAGTTTCTGTCTATAGTTTCTCAAAGCTCACACTTTACATGCCATTCTTACTCTGCCAATGCTGGGGAAAGTTTTTCAAGTAGACAGATCTTGGAATTTGTTCTCTCTCTTCCCAAATTCCAGAGATGCTCAATTCCTTCCACTACCACCAAGATAGTTTCCTTTGTTAAACCAGCAAACATCTCCAGTTAAATCAGAAAGTGAACTTCATGTCCACCTCCCTATGGACCATGTAGAATATCCCTACGAAGGCTTAATCATCAATGTCAAATGATTCTCTTTGGTATATCTTTTTAAAATTAATTTTTACTGGAGTATGGTTGCTTTACAATGTTGTGTTAGCCTTCACTGCACAACAAAATGAATCAGCCATACACATACAGATATCCCCTCCCTTTTGGACTTCCCTCCCATTTAGGTTACCACAGTGCCTTAGGTAGAGTTCCCTGTGCTATACAGTATGCTCCCATCAGTTGCTTATTTTATACATAGTATCAATAATGTATATGTGTCAATCCCAGTCTCCCAATTCCTCCAGTCCCACCCCTTTCTGCATTGATATCCATACATTTGTTCTCTACATCTGTGTCTCTATTTCTGCTTTGCAAATAAGAACATCTGTACCATTTTTCTGGATTCCACGTATATGCATTATTTTTTATTTTTTTAACATCTTTATTGGGGTATAATTGCTTTACAATGGTGTGTTAGTTTCTGCTTTATAACAAAGTGAATCAGTTATACATATACATATGTTCCCATGTCTTCCCTCTTGCGTCTCCCTCCCTCCCACCCTCCCTATCCCACCCCTCCAGGCTGTCACAAAGCACCGAGCCAATACCCCTGTGCCATGCGGCTGTTTCCCACTAGCTATCTACCTTACGTTTTTTAATGTGTATATGTCCATGACTCTCTCTCGCCCTATCACAGCTCACCCGTCCCCCTCCCCATATCCTCAAGTCCGTTCTCCAGTAGGTCTGTGTCTTTATTCCTGTCTTACCCCTAGGTTCTTCATGACATTTTTTTTCTTAAATTCCATATATATGTGTTAGCATACGGTATTTGTCTTTTTCTTTCTGACTTACTTCACTCTGTAGGACAAACTCTAGGTCTATCCACCTCATTACAAATAGTTCAATTTCGTTTCTTTTTATGGCTGAGTAATATTCCATTGTATATATGTGCCACACCTTCTTTATCCATTCATCCGATGATGGGCACTTAGGTTGTTTCTATCTCTGGGCTATTGTAAATAGAGCTGCAATGAACATTTTAGTACATGACTCTTTTTGAATTTTGGTTTTCTCAGGGTATATGCCCAGTAGTGGGATTGCTGGGTCATATGGTAGTTCTATTTGTAGTTTTTTAAGGAACCTCCATACTGTTCTCCATAGTGGCTGAACCAATTCACATTCCCACCAGCAGTGCAAGAGTGTTCCCTTTTCTCCACACCCTCTCCAGCATTTATTGTTTGTAGATTTTTTGATGATGCCCATTCTGACTGGTGTGAGATGATATCTCATTGAAGCTTTGATTTGCATTTCTCTAATGATTAATGATGTTGAGCATTCTTTTTTTTTTTTTAACATCTTTATTGGGGTATAATTGCTTTACAATGGTGTGTTAGTTTCTGCTTTATAACAAAGTGAATCAGTTATACATATACATATGTTCCCATATCTCTTCCCTCTTGCGTCTCCCTCCCTCCCACCCTCCCTATCCCACCCCTCCAGGCTGTCACAAAGCACCGAGCCAATATCCCTGTGCCATGCGGCTGCTTCCCACTAGCTATCTACCTTACTACGTTTGTTAGTGTGTATATGTCCATGACTCTCTCTCGCCCCGTCACAGCTCACCCCTCCCCCTCCCCATAACCTCAAGTCCGTTCTCTAGGAGGTCTGCGTCTTTATTCCTGTCTTACCCCTAGGTTCTTCATGACATTTTTTTTTCTTAAATTCCATATATATGTGTTAGCATGCGATATTTGTCTTTTTCTTTCTGACTTACTTCACTGTGTATGACAGACTCTAGGTCTATCCACCTCATTACAAATAGCTCGATTTCGTTTCTTTTTATGGCTGAGTAATATTCCATTGTATATATGTGCCACATCTTCTTTATCCATTCATCCGATGATGGGCACTTAGGTTGTTTCCATCTCCGGGCTATTGTAAATAGAGCTGCAATGAACATTTTGGTACATGACTCTTTTGAATTTCGGTTTTCTCAGGGTATATGCCCAGTAGTGGGATTGCTGGGTCATATGGTAGTTCTATTTGTAGTTTTTTAAGGAACCTCCATACTGTTCTCCATAGTGGCTGAACCAATTCACATTCCCACCAGCAGTGCAAGAGGGTTCCCTTTTCTCCACACCCTCTCCAGCATTTATTGTTTCTAGATTTTTTGATGATGGCCATTCTGACTGGTGTGAGATGATATCTCATTGTAGTTTTGATTTGCATTGCTCTAATGATTAATGATGTTGAGCATTCTTTCATGTGTTTCTTGGCAGTCTGTATATCTTCTTTGGAGAAATGTCTATTTAGGTCTTCTGCCCATTTTTGGATTGGGTTGTTTGTTTTTTTGTTATTGAGCTGCATGAGCTTCTTGTAAATTTTGGAGATTAATCCTTTGTCAGTTGCTTCATTTCCAAATATTTTCTCCCATTCTGAGGGTTGTCTTTTGGTGTTGTTTATGGTTTCCTTTGCTGTGCAAAAGCTTTGAAGTTTCATTAGGTCCCATTTGTTTATTTTTGTTTTTATTTCCATTACTCTAGGAGGTGGGTCAGAAAAGATCTTGCTGTGATTTATGTCATAGAGTGTTCTGCCTATGTTTTCCTCTAAGAGCTTGATAGTTTCTGCCCTTACATTTAGGTCTTTAATCCATTTTGAGCTTATTTTTGTGTATGGTGTTACGGACTGATCTAATCTCATACTTTTACATGTAGCTGTCCAGTTTTCACAGCACTACTTATTGAAGAGGCTGTCCTTTCTCCACTGTACATTCCTGCCACCTTTATCAAAGATAAGGTATCCATATGTGTGTGGGTTTATCTCTGGGCTTTCTATCCTGTTCCATTGATCTATCTTTCTGTTTTTGTGCCAGTACCATACTGTCTTGATTACTGTAGCTTTGTAGTATAGTCTGAAGTCAGGGAGCCTGATTCCTCCAGCTCCTTTTTTCGTTCTCAAGATTGCTTTGGCTATTCGGGGTCTTTTGTGTTTCCATACAAATTGCGAAATTTTTCGTTCCAGTTCTGTGAAAAATGCCAGTGGTAGTTTGATAGGTATTGCATTGAATCTACAGATTGCTTTGGGTAGTAGAGTCATTTTCACAATGTTGATTCTTCCAATCCAAGAACATGGTATATCTCTCCATCTATTTGTATAATCTTTAATTTCTTTCATCAGTGTCTTACAATTTTCTGCATACAGGTCTTTTGTCTCCTTAGGTAGGTTTATTCCTAGATATTTTATTCTTTTTGTTGCAATGGTAAATGGGAGTGTTTTCTTGATTTCACTTTCAGATTTTTCATCATTAGTATATAGGAATGCCAGAGATTTCTGTGCATTAATTTTGTATCCTGCTACTTTACCAAATTCATTGATTAGCTCTAGAAGTTTTCTGGTAGCATCTTTAGGATTCTCTATGTATAGTATCATGTCATCTGCAAACAGTGACAGCTTTAGTTCTTCTTTTCTGATTTGGATTCCTTTTATTTCCTTTTCTTCTCTGATTGCTGTGGCTAAAACTTCCAAAACTATGTTGAATAAGAGTGGTGAGAGTGGGCAACCTTGTCTTGTTCCTGATCTTAGTGGAAATGCTTTCAGTTTTTCACCATTGAGGATGATGTTTGCTGTGGGCTTGTCATATATGGCCTTTATTATGTTGAGGAAAGTTCCCTCTATGCCTACTTTCTGCAGGGTTTTTATCATAAATGGGTGTTGAATTTTGTCAAAAGCATTCTCTGCATCTCTTTAGATGATCATATGGTTTTTCTCCTTCAATTTGTTAATATGGTGTATCACATTGATAGATTTGCGTATATTGAAGAATCCTTGCATTCTTGGAATAAACCCCACTTGATCATGGTGTCTGATCCTTTTACTGTGCTGTTGGATTCTGTTTGCTAGTATTTTGTTGAGGATTTTTGCATCTTTGTTCATCAGTGATATTGGCCTGTAGTTTTCTTTCTTTGTGACATCCTTGTCTGGTTTTGGTATCAAGGTGATGGTGGCCTCATAGAAGGAATTTGGGAGTGTTCCACCCTCTGCTATATTTTGGAAGAGTTTGAGAAGGATAGGTGTTAGCTCTTCTCTAAATGTTTGATAGAATTCGCCTGTGAAGCCATCTGGTCCTGGGCTTTTGTTTGTTGGAAGATTTTTAATCACAGTTTCAATTTCAGTGCTTGTGATTGGTCTGTTCATATGTTCTATTTCTTCCTGATTCAGTCTCGGCAGGTTGTGCATTTCTAAGAATTTGTCCATTTCTTCCAGATTGTCCATTTTATTGGCATAGAGTTGCTTGTAGTAATCTCTCATGATCTTTTGTATTTCTGCAGTGTCAGTTGTTACGTCTCCTTTTTCATTTCTAATTCTATTGATTTGAGTCTTCTCCCTTTTTTTCTTGATGAGTCTGGCTAGTGGTTTATCTATTTTGTTTATCTTCTCAAAGAACCAGCTTTTAGTTGTATTGATCTTTGCTATTGTTTCCTTCATTTCTTTTTCATTTATTTCTGATCTGATTTTTATAATTTCTTTCCTTCTGCTAGCTTTGGGGTCTTTTTGTTCTTCTTTATCTAACTGCTTGAGGTGCAAGGTTAGGTTGTTTATTCGAGATGTTTCCTGCTTCTTAAGGTGGGCTTGTATTGCTATAAACTTCCCCCTTAGAACTGCTTTTGCTGCATCCCATAGGCTTTGGGTTGTTGTGTCTCCATTGTCATTTGTTTCTAGGTATTTTTTGATTTCCTCTTTGATTTCTTCAGTGATCACTTCGTTATTAAGTAGTGTATTGTTTAGCCTCCATGTGTTTGTATTTTTTACAGATCTTTTCCTGTAATTGATATCTAGTCTCATGGCCTTGTGGTCAGAAAAGATACTTGATACAATTTCAATTTTCTTAAATTTACCAAGGCTTGATTTGTGACCCAAGATATGATCTATCCTGGAGAATGTTCCATGAGCACTTGAGAAAAATGTGTATTCTGTTGTTTTTGGATGGAGTGTCCTATAAATATCAATTCAGTCCATCTTGTTTAATGTATCATTTAAAGCTTGTGTTTCCTTATTTATTTTCATTTTGGATAATCTGTCCATGGTTGAAAGAGGGGTGTTAAAGTCCCCTACTATGAATGTGTTACTGTCGATTTCCCCTTTTATGGCTGTTAGTATTTGCCTTATATATTGAGGTGCTCCTATGTTGGGTGCATAAATATTTACAATTGTTATATCTTCTTCTTGGATCGATCCCTTGATCATTACGTAGTGTCCTTCTTTGTCTCTTTTAATAGTCCTTATTTTAAAGTCTATTTTGTCTGATATGAGAATTGCTACTCCAGCTTTCTTTTGGTTTCCATTTGCATGGAATATCTTTTTCCATCCCCTTACTTTCAGTCTGTATGTGTCTCTAGGTCTGAAGTGGGTCTCTTGTAGACAGCAAATATATGCATCTTGTTTTTGTATCCATTCAGCTAATCTGTGTCTTTTGGTGGGAGCATTTAGTCCATTTACATTTAAGGTAATTATCGATATGTATGTTCCTATTCCCATTTTCTAAATTGTTTTGGGTTCATTATTATACGTCTTTTCCTTCTCTTGTGTGTCTTGTCTAGAGAAGTTCCTTTAGCATTTGTTGTAAAGCTGGTTTCGTGGTGCTGAACTCTCTCAGCTTTTGCTTGTCTGTAAAGGTTTTAATTTCTCCATCAAATCTGAATGAGATCCTTGCTGGGTAGAGTAGTCTTGGTTGCAGGTTTTTCTCCTTCATCATTTTCAGTATGTCCTGCCACTCCCTTCTGGCTTGTAGGGTTTCTGCTGAAGGATCAGCTGTTAACCTTATGGAGATTCCCTTGTGTGTTATTTGTTGTTTTTCCCTTGCTGCTTTTAATATGCTTTCTTTGTATTTAATTTTTGACAGTTTGATTAATATTTGTCTTGGCATGTTTCTCCTTGGATTTCTCCTGTATGGAACTCTCTGTGCTTCCTGGACTTGATTAACTATTTCCTTTCCCATATTAGGGAAGTTTTCAACTATAATGTCTTCAAATATTTTCTCAGTCCCTTTCTTTTTCTCTTCTTCTTCTGGAACCCCTATAATTCGAATGTTGGTGCGTTTCATGTTGTCCCAGAGGTCTCTGAGACTGTCCTCAGTTCTTTTCATTCTTTTTTCTTTATTCTGCTCTGCAGTAGTTATTTCCTCTTTTTTATCTTCCAGGTCACTTATCCGTTCTTCTGCCTCAGTTATTCTGCTATTGATCCCATCTAGAGTACTTTTAATTTCATTTATTGTGTTGTTCATCGTTGCTTGTTTCATCTTTATTTCTTCTAGGTCCTTGTTAACTGTTTCTTGCATTTTCTCCATTCTATTTCCAAGATTTCGGATCATCCTTACTATCATTATTCTGAATTCTTTTTCAGGTAGACTGCCTATTTCCTCTTCATTTGTTAGGTCTGGTGCATTTTTATCTTGCTCCTTTATCTGCTGTGTGTTTTTCTGTCTTCTCATTTTGTTTATCTTACTGTGTTTGGGGTCTCCTTTTTGCAGGCTGCACGTTTGTAGTTCCCGCTGTTTTTGATGTCTGTCCCCAGTGGCTAAGGTTGGTTCAGTGGGTTGTGTAGGCTGCCTGGTTGAGGGGACTAGTGCCTGTGTTGTGGTGGATGAGGCTGGATCTTGTCTCTCTAGTGGGCAGGTTCATGTCTGGTGGTGTGTTTTGGGGTGTCTGTGGCCTTATTATGATTTTAGGCAGCCTCTCTGCTAATGGGTGGGGTTGTGTTCCTGTTTTGCTAGTTGTTTGGCATAGGTTGTCAGCACTGTAGCTTGCTGGTCGTTGAGTGAAGCTGGGTGCTGGTATTGAGATGGAGATCTCTGGGAGATTTTCGCCGTTTGATATTATGTGGAGCTGGGAGGTCTCTTGTGGACCAGTGTCCTGAAGTTGGCTCTTCTACCTCAGAGGCAGAGCCCTGACTCCTGGCTGGAGCACCAAGAGCCTTTCATCCACACGGCTCAGAATAAAAGGGAGAAAAGGAAGGAAGGAAGGAAGGAAGGAAGGAAGGAAGGAAGGAGGAAAGAAAGAAAGAAAGAAAAGATAAAATAAAATAAAGTTATTAAAATAAAATAAAGTTATTAAAATAAAAAATAATTATTAAGAAAACAAAATTTTTTTAAGTAAAAAAAAGAAAAGGAAGCAAACTAAAAACGGACAGACAAAACCCTAGGACAAATGGTGAAAGCAAAGCTATACAGACAAAATCTCACACAGAAGCATACACATACACACAAATAGGGGAAAAGGGGAAAAAATAATATATCTTGCTCTCAAAGTCCACCTCTTCAATTTAGGAATGATTCATTGTCTATTCAGGTATTCCACAGATGCAGGGTACATCAAGTTGATTGTGGAGCTTTAATCCGCTGCTCCTGAGTCTTCTGGGAGAGATTTCCCTTTCTCTTTGTTCGCGGGGCTCCCGGGGCTCAGCTTTGGATTTGGCCCCGCCTCTGCATGTAGGTCGCCGGAAGGCGTCTGTTCTTCGCTCAGACAGGACGGGGTTAAAGGAGCAGCTGATTCGGGGGCTCTGACTCACTCATGCGGAGGGGAGGGAAGGGGTATGGAGTGCGGGGCGAGCCTGCGACAGCAGAGGCCAGCATGACGTTGCATCAGCCTGAGGCGCGCTGTGCGTTCTCCGGGGGAAGTTGTCCCTGGATCACGGGACCCTGGCAGTGGCGGGCTGCACAGGCTCCTGGGAGGGTGTGTGTGGATAGTGACCTGTGCTTGCACACAGGCTCCTTGGTGGCTTCAGCATCAGCCTTAGTGTCTCATGCCCGTCTCTGGGGTCCGCGCTTTTAGCCGCGGCTCGCGGCCGTCTCTGGAGCTCCTTTAAGCATCGCTCTTAATCCCCTCTTCTCGAGCACCAGGAAACAAAGATGGAAGAAAAAATCTCTTGCCGCTTCGGCAGGTCCAGACTTTTTCCCGGACTCCCTCCCAGCTAGCCGTGGAGCACTAGCCCCGTTCAGGCTGTGTTCACGCAGCCAACTCCAGTCCTCTCCCTGCGATCCAACCTCCGAAGCCCGAGCCTCAGCTCCCAGCCCCGCCCGCCCCGGTGGGTGAGCAGACAAGCCTCTCGGGCTGGTGAGTGCTGGTCGGCACCGATCCTCTGTGCGGGAATCTCTCTGCTTTGCCCTCCGCACCCCTGTTGCTGCGCTCTCCTCCGCAGCTCCGAAGCTTCTCCCTCCGGCACCCGTAGTCTCCACCGGTGAAGGGGCTCCTATTGTGTGGAAACCTTTTCTCCTTCACAGCTCCCTCCCACTGGTGCGGGTTCCATCCCTAGTCTTTTGTCTCTGTTTATTCTTTTTTCTTTTGTCCGACCCAGGTAGTGGGGAGTTTCTTGCCTTTTGGGAGGTCTGAGGTCTTCTGCCAGCGTTCTGCGGGTGTTCTGTAGGAGTTGCTCCACATGTAGATGTATTTCTGATGTATCTGTGGGGAGGAAGGTGATCTCCGCGTCTTACACTTCCGTCATCTTCCCCCTCTCCTCCACAGAAGCAATCTAAATGCCCATCTACAGACGAAGGGATAAAGAAGTTGTGGTACATATATACAATTGAATATTACTCAGCCATAAAAAGGAATGAAATTGGGTCATTTGTACAGACGTGAATGTTCTAGAGACTGTCATACAGAGTGAAGTAAGTCAGAAAGAGAAGAAGAAATATCATATATTAAGACATATTTGTGGAACCTAGAAAAATGGTACAGATGAACCAGTTTGCAAGGCAGAAATAGAAACACAGATATAGAGAACAAACGTATGGACACCAAGGGGGCAAAGTGGCCGGGAAGGGGTGGTGGTGTGATGAATTGTGACATTGGTATTGACATATATACACAAATATGTATAAAATGGATAAGTAATAAGGACCTGCTGTATAAAAAGGTAAATAAAATAAAATTTTAAAAAAAAAGAAGTAACAACTGTCACTACAGAAATACAAAGGATCTTGAGAGATTACTACAAGGAAATTTATGCCAATACAATGGACAACCTGGGAGAAATGGACAAATTCTTAGTAAAGCACAACCTTCTGAGACTGAGCCAGGAAGAAATAGAAAATATAAACAGACCATTCACGAGCACTGAAATTGAAACTGTGATTTAAAATCTTCCAACAAACAAAAGCCCAGGGCCAGATGGCTTCACAGGCGAATTCTATCAAACATTTAGAGAAGAGCTCACACCTATCCTTCTCACACTCTTCCAAAATATAGCAGAGGGAGGAACACTCCCAAACTCATTCTATGAGGCCACCATCACCCTGATACCAAAACCAGACAAAGATGTCACAAAGATAGAAAACTATAGGCAAGTATCACTGATGAACACAGATGCAAAACTCCTCAACAAAATACTAGCAAACAGAATCCAACAGCCCATTAAAAGGATCATACACCATGATCAAGTGGAGTTTATTCCAGGAATGCAAGGATTCTTCAATATACACAAATCAATCAATGTGATACACCTTATTAACAAATTGAAGGAGAAAAACCATATGATCATCTAAAGAGATGCAGAAAACCTTTAGCCAAAATTCAGCATGGATTTATGATAAAAACCCTCCAGAAAGCAGGCATAGAGGGAACTTACCTCAACATAATAAAGGCCGTATGTGACAAACCCACAGCCAACATCATTCTCAATTGTGAAAAACTGAAACCATTTCCTCTAAGATCAGGAACAAGACAAGGTTGTCTACTCTCACCACTATTATTCAACATAGTTTTGGAAGTTTTAGCCATAGCCATCAGAGAAGAAAAAGAAATAAAAGGAATCTAAATTGGAAAAGAAGAAGTAAAGCTGTCACTGTTTGTAGATGACATGATACTATACATAGAGAATCCTAAAAATGCTACCACAAAACTATTAGAGCTGATCAATGAATTTGGTAAAGTAGCAGGATACAAAATTAATGCACAGAAATCTCTTGCATTTCTTTACCCTAATGATGAAAATCTGAAAGAGAAATTAAGGAAACACTCCCATTTACGATTGCAACAAAAAAATAAAATACCTAGGAATAAACCTACCTAAGGAGACAAAAGAGCTGTATGCAGAAAACTATAAGACACTGATGAAAGAAATTAAAGTTAATACAAACAGATGGCGATATATACCATGTTCTTGGATTGGAAGACTCAACATTGTGAAAATTTCTATACTAACTAAAGCAATCTACAGATTCTATGCAATCCCTATCAAACTACCAAGGGCATTTTTCTCAGAACTAGAGCAAAAAATTTCACAATTTGTATGGAAACACAAAAGACCCCGAATAGCCAAAGCAATCTTGAGAAAGAAAAACGGAGCTGGAGGAATCAGGCTCCCAGACTTTAGAGTATAGTACAAAGCTATAGTAATCAAGACAGTATGGTACTGCCACTAAAACAGAAATTTAGGTCAATGGAACAGGATAGAAAGCCCAGAGATAAACTCACACAGATATGGTCACCTTATTTTTGATAAAGGAGGAAAGAATATACAATGGAGAAAAGACAGCCTCTTCAATAAGTGGTGCTGTGAAAACGGGACAGCTACATATAAAAGAATCAAATTAGAACACTCCCTAACACCATACACAAAAATAAACTCAAAATGGATTAAAGACCTAAATGTAAGGCCAGACACTATCAAACGCTTAGAGGAAAACATAGGCAGAACACTCTATGACATAAATCACAGCAAGATCCTTTTTGACCCACCTCCTAGAGAAATGGAAATGAAAACAAAAATAAACAAATGGGTCCTACTGAAACTTCAAATCTTTTGCACAGCAAAGGAAACCAGAAACAAGATGAAAAAACAACCCTCAGAGTGGGGAAAATATTTGCAAATGCAGCAACTGACAAAGGATTAATCTCCAAAATTTACAAGCAGCTCATGCAGCTCAATATTAAAAAAACAAAGAACCCAATCCAAAAATGGGCAGAAGACCTCAATAGACATTTCTCCAAAGAAGAGATACAGATTGCCAACAAACACATGAAATGATGCTCAACAGCACTAATCATTAGAGAAATGCAAATCAAAACTAAAATGAGGTATCACCTCACACCAGTCAGAATGGGCATCATCAAAAAATCTACAAACAATAAATTCTGGAGTGGGTGTGGAGAAAAAGGAACATTCTTGCACTGTTGGTGGGAATGTAAATTGATACTATGGGGAACAGTATGGAGGTTCCTTAAAAAACTAAAAATAGAACTACCATACGACCCAGCAATCCCTCTACTGGGCATATACCCTGAGAAAACCATAATTCAAAAAGAGTCATGTACCAAAATGTTCACTGCAGCACTGTTTACAACAACCAGATCATGGAAGCAACCTGAGTGTCCATCGACAGATGAATGGATAAAATGTGGCACATATATACAATGGAATATTACTCAGCCATAAAAAGGAATGAAATTGAGTTATTTGTAGTGAGGTGGATGGACCTAGAGTCTGTCATACAGAGTGAAGTATGTCAGGAAGAGAAAAATCAATACCGTATGCTAACACACATATATGGAATGTACAAAAAACAAAAAAAAAATTCTGAAGAACCTAGCGGCAGGACAGGAATAAAGACGCAGACATAGAGAATGGACTTGAGGACCCGGGGAAGGGGAAGCGTAAGCTGGGACAAAGTGAGAGAGTTGCATGGACATATATAAACTACCAAATGTAAAATAGATAGCTAGTGGGAAGCAGCCACATAGCACAGGGAGATCAGCTCGGTGCTTTGTGACCACCTAGAGGGGTGAGATAGGGAGGGTGGGTGGGAGGTGCAAGAGGGAGAGGATATGGGGATACATGTATACGTATAGCTGATTCACTTTGTTATACAGCAGAAACTAACACAACATTGTAAAGCAATTATACTCCAATAAGATGTTAAAAATAAATAAAGTGAATAATTCAGTGGCATTTAGTACAATACACTCACAATGTTGTGCAAACACAACTTCTATCTAGTTCCAAAAGATTCCCATAACTCCAGGGTAAAACTTCTTACCGTTTAAGCCGTTTGTCCCTATTTCCCCCTCCTCCCAGACCCTGGAAACCACCAATTTTCTCTGTCTCTATGAATGTATCTATTCTGGACATTTCATATACACGGAGTCATACAATCTGTGACTTTTTGTTTCTGGCTTCTTTTACTCAGCATAATGTTTTTGAGGTTCATCCACACTGTAACATGTGTCAATAGTTCATTCGTTTTATGGCTGAATAATAATTTCCTTAAGTTTTTAAGTTCAGCTTATAAATTGTATTATTCTATTTCATAGAATTAGCAAATTTTGAACAATAACTTTTAAACTGATTAATATTTAGTCCATTTACCTAGTTAATCAGCATTCCTTTAAAATTTCAAATAGTACATATACTTAACATATTCAATTTTCTTTAATACTTTAATGAGCTTTTTTTCAAATCTATTAACCCTATTTAATTTTCTTCACTTCTTCAATACACAGTTAATTGGCAATGTTATAGTACAAATAAGATTTTGATGCAAATCAGGTATCAAAATTAATTAAAGGAAAATTAAAACAGCAAGGAAAGTTAACCAGAATTGTGTGATATAACAATACCTAGAGTCCAGATGGGAGAACAATCTGGAGGAAAAAAAAAATTACAAGTTACTTTTCGTACTCTTGCGTTTTCTACACAAATGAAAACAATCAAATGAATTATCTGTTAGATTATTTGACATATTTTCTAGATTTTCCCCCTAAGATGACAGAATTAGATACAGAAATACTTATTGTAATGTTACCTAGCATAGAATCTCAATAAAAGTCAGCCTGACTTTCAGGTTATTGTTTCTATCAGGAAATGACAAAATCTGCCTTTACTTTATCACTTCCAAATGTCTTCCAATAATGTATCACCAGGGTTATAAACTAAGAGACATATAAACCCATGAGACACCTCACATTATGGCACATCATGAATTTTAACCTGAAATACACGAATACATTTTACGTGATTGCCCTTTGTATACTGATTTCATTTTGGAACCACATACAGTAGGATTTCAGGCCCCGAACAACTATTTAGAAAACTGTGCTTATCACCTCTAAGAAATGCCACTAAAATAAAATGAACTTGCTCTTATTCATTTCTGGCTTCAGTTTACTTTCACATTGGCGTCTTCTGGTTGTGATTTATTACAAGTTTTTATTGAAAGTAGACAAGATTTAGAAGCTTTGGTGGTAACTGTGAACTGAGCACTTATATGGAAATCATCATCTGCCCCACATACTTTAATAGGCACAGGAGATGACATGAATTTTTTACATAGTCCTCTGGTTCCCATGTAGGTCTATCAGGAACCAGATCGGTTGGCACATTGATCCTGGACTCTCCAGCCTTGAGTCTCTGTTGACAGACTGTTTTGCCTGAGGCACATTTGTTTTACTCTCCAAAATCCAGAACTCCACACTCCAGAGGCCCTCCCTTCCACGTGCTGCCTCTCCCCTTCTGCCTTTAATGAGTTTTTTAATTGAAGTATAACTCACATAGAGAAGAGTACACAACTCATAAGTATGTCGCTGCATGAATTTTCAGAAAATGAACACCCCCATCTAGCTACCACCCAGATCAAGAAATAGAACATGACAAGCATTGCAGAAGCTCCCTCCTGCCCCTGTGCATTTTCCTGTGAAAGAATTACCTTTAAGTCCTGAATCTGTCTGATTTGCTGTGGAAGATGTGCTTAGCCGGCAAATGTTCTACCAATTATTTGCTAGTCACTTGTGTACTTTAATAACAAGGCCTGCATGGTGCAAAGGACAAGATTCAGAAAGAAGCTCCATGTTTATCTTGGGGCTTCTAGTATCCCTGGCAAGCCCTCAGAACCCATCCCCAAGGGAACAGATTGTTCCCTTAAAGCTGAGTGCACAGCACACATTGCCCTTTAGTGTGAAGGGATTAGAAATACAAGAGAATGACATTGTCTATCAATTATAGCTGAGTTTATGAAGATCAACTGCTAGTTACCGCATACAAATTTCTCACTGTTGTGTGGACAATGAATCCTTCTGTTACAAACACTCATTAGGTATTGCCAGAGATAGACGAGGGACTCGGGACCTTAATGGCATTTTCTGTCAAGGGTTCCCATGCCCAGATCGGGTAAGTGGCACCCCGTAGGAAAGATGCTTTGAGAAGAATTACTTCTGGCTGAAATTGATCTTAGTAGCAGCCGGAAGATGAACTGAAAACCCAGAGCTAAGATAAATGGGGAAAGTAGTTAAGAGTCCAGGTGGGAAAATCAGTCTGGGGCCATACAGTAGGGGGCTTTTTTTTTTTTTTGCGGTACGTGGGCCTCTCTCACTGTTGTGGCCTCTCCCGCCGCGGAGCGCAGGCTCCGGACGCGCAGGCTCCGGACGCGCAGGCTCCAGACGCGCAGGCTCAGCGGCCATGGCTCACGGGCCCAGCCGCTCCGCAGCATGTGGGATCCTCCCAGACCCGGGCACGAAGCCGTGTCCCCTGCATCGGCAGGCGGACTCTCAACCACTGCGCCACCAGGGAAGCCCCAGTAGAGGGTTTTGAAAGCCAGGGGAGGAATCTGTTGTTAGGCGATCAGGAATCACAGGGTTTTGAAGGGAGAGCTGTTCAGATGCTCATCTTCCTCCTCCCCTTGGTCATGATTTTTATTTCTGTTTTCAGAGGGGGTTTCTGATGTGACATGTAGGACAGAGGAGTGATTTGTCACCCCTGTGGCTTGTAGGGGGAGATGAATCTGTTCAGCGAGGCCCTTTATCAGCCCTCCAACCTCACCGTGGTGTTGGCTGCCTGTCCAGGCTCCGAAGGAGTTCAGGATGTACCACCCTCAAATATGCTGCTTTTGCGCATCGATTATTCTGAGCTGAAGGCACTTGAGAAACAGCAAGTGCAGGAGGGGCTCTCTGACCCTTTCCACCTAAAAACAGGCCATGAAATTTCCTATAAGAAAGATGCCTTCCCTGTATCAGGAAGTAAAGATACATCCTCATCACCAGAGACTGGGAATTGCTTTTTTACCCAAAGAATGGTGCTCCCTTGATACGATTGGCTGCAGAACCCTGGGAGGGTTTGTTAGAGTAAAAGTA
The DNA here is from genome assembly GCF_949774975.1 of Lagenorhynchus albirostris. Lineage (NCBI taxonomy): Eukaryota > Metazoa > Chordata > Mammalia > Artiodactyla > Delphinidae > Lagenorhynchus > Lagenorhynchus albirostris. The sequence continues at coordinate 19,537,653 of NC_083102.1, read as the reverse complement.
GTTTAAGATCCAAGGCAAGATAACAAAGCATTATTATCTGAGTACTCAGCACACGTTGCCCTTTCAGAACTACCACCTGTGGACTTCCTGCACAGAACAAAGCCCTCTGGGAATGAGCACTTAGGAAGAAAAATGGTCTATTATCATAATGGAGTATTCAATTACTTGCTCCGATGAGAGGTGGAGGGACTTCTAAATTCATTGTATTAATTTAGAGTTTTTTGGGGAAAATAATTAAAAATGTAAACTATCTAGGTGCTGGGTAATGTGGATGATAGAGCGTGGTTATAAGGGGACTATGATACATTTTACTTATACAGTCTCTAGCTACAAAGAATATATTAGGTATTTTGCGGTAGGCTCCGAAGCACAAAACAAACAAGATTAAAATCAGCAATAAACCAGATCAGGAGACGCTAGTGAGATTCAGCAATAAATGTGATGCAAAACCAATGGGATGTGCCAAAGGCCTTCCAGGATTTGCGGCGGTCTGAGGCTTGGGCTTTCTCATTTTAGTGATACGGAAGGATGTAGAAGGAGGGGTTGATGACTGTGAAGGAGAGGTCATCCAGGGTGCGCTTCCTATTGCAGAAAGAACAATCCTGATTTTGTGGGGCGAATAGAATTTTCATGGCCTACGGATATTTGTGAAAGCTGTGTGTGTGTACTTCCCCCAGTCGCTCATTCCTGTGTGACTCACCCTTACAATCAGCAAATCCTTACTTTCTATGCAACTCCACCTTATTTATCTTTCTGGGTTTCCTACTAAAGATTTTTTCCTCTCTCTCACTCTCAATTTTGTTTCTCCCAGTCCCTTTCTCAGCTTCCAATCTTTTAAAACCCTTGGTGTTCCTCATGTTAATGTAACATAGCATCCTGGACAGAAATAAGACTGTTGGAATCGGATTCTGCAAAGGGGGTCGCTTAGCTTTTGTTTGCCTGACCAGGTTAGGGGAATAAAGACCTCGTGATAGGCAGTTCTTTGGGTCCATGTACCTAAACGTAATAATACCTTGAAAAAATTTCTTATCTTAGAATTTTATGGAAATGGCAGCAAAGATTTATTGAGAAAGACTGAATGCACTCTGTGTAAGGAAAATAGCTTATTTTTCTCTAGACACTTTTATTAAACATATACTAAAGCATATCTTCTAACACCCTGGTAAAAAACCTTAACCAGTACGTTGAAAGAAGATGGTTCAGGTCTAGTTTGCGCCGTCTTTTATGCATTCCATGTTGTTCTTGCTGCAAATGCAGATTCATTTGCCTGTCAAAGCATCACCGCTAAGGACTGAATCTTTTTTCACCTATTTTCTAGGGAAGATTTGCCGGCCATGTATTCTGCAAAATACTTGCTAGTTGCCTGCTCGACTTGTTAACAAGAACGGGTGCAGACTGCTGCTGCATCTCTCATCCTGCTCAGAGTGCACTGCACCCTTGGTCCCTTGGCCTCTGTTTTTGCTTTGGTACAATTCATTTTCCCTGGATGGTGGTGATTGCAGAGCTGTTTCATCCCCCTTTGTTGAGAAGTATCATTTCTGCTTGGCAGCTCTGTTAAAAGAACCTGCTTTGGGCTTCCCTGGTGGCACAGTGGTTGAGTGTCCGCCTGCTGAGGCAGGGGACACGGGTTCGTGCCCCGGTCCGGGAAGATCCCACATGCCGCGGAGCGGATGGGCCCGTGGGCCATGGCTGCTGAGCCTGCGCGTCTGGAGCCTGTGCTCCGTAGCGGGAGAGGCCACAGCAGTGAGAGGCCTGCTTACCGAAAAACAACAAAACAAAACAAAACAAAAGAACCTGCTTTGAGCCACACCATGGCCCTTTCTGGGTAACACCATTAAACATTCTCTTCCTCCCTGTACCATTGACTGACGGTGTTATTGTTTGAACACTCCGTTTCTAAAATCATGTAGTGACATCAAATTGCATCCATGCACTGCACCTGCATTATTTCCCAACTTGCTGGTGTGTTTCTACAAGGAGGGGCTACTTTCATATTTGTTTTGTTTTTCTCCATGTCTGGCTCATTGCTGTGTATGTATTAAATAACCAATAAATATGCTTTTTACACATACACCTTTCATATTTTTCCTCTCAATGTATTATTTTTAAAATGTTCAAACCTACAGAGAAGTTGGGAGAAAAGAACGAGAACCTGTATACCTAGACTTACGAGTTGCCTATATTTGGCCCCATTTGCTTTACCTGTTTATATATATCTTATTTTCTAAACCATTTGAAAGTAAGCTGCAGAAATCATGATTTTTCACCCATAAATATTACAACACACATTTCCTAAAAATAAGGATATTTTCCTATATAATCCCAGTACTATCATGACACCTAAGAAAAGAGAATGATATACAGTCCATATTTAAAATCCTAGAACTGTCTCAAAAATGTCTTTTACAGTTATTGCTATTGCTTTTTGAAAATCTAGGATCCCACTGAGGTTCATAGATTGCATTTTGTTCTTCTATCCTAAAAGTCAGTTTGAATGGATGTGGAAGTTCAAAGTCATTCATTTACTGTTTCTGTCTCATCATTCTTTGTGGTGGAATCTGGAATAATTATTTCTACCTAGAAAGATCAAAGAGGGACTAGAGATAACCTTAGGATTAGAGTAGGGTTGATAGGCAACAGCATAATTACATGGGTGTTGATACTGAAATGTTATTTACTGAGGGTAAATAGCTGTTGCCTCAGCTCCCCACTCCCACCCCATGTGCTCTCTTTCTCATACCTCTCACAGCCATCACTACAGGACCTGAAGACTTAATTCCTGGCACCACAGATGACCTCCAGGACCAAGGCTGAGTCATCCATTCTAATGGGTCAGTACCTATGTCATATCATTCTTAACGTTTTAAATATCACCCCTGGATTAAAAGAATGAAAACCTTGAACAGACATATTCCAGATGACTCTGTGTCTATTTCCATTTTTCCCATCTGTTAAATGAGATCATGGCTAAAAAAATGATTTTAGAACTTCTGATATTTCATCAAGTCACTCAGTAGGTTTAGGATTAAACAGTTTTTACTATTTAAGGTGTTTACCTCATCCTCTTATTCATTCCCATAATTCTCTGCGTTTTGCCCTTCTTTGCACTCATACTCATCCCTCATATATAACAATTCTATTTACATTTCCTCAAAGAAGAGCACATTTTCTACATGATCACTGTAACCAAAGAACCCAGCATTCAGTGCTCAGGTGAAAACCATATTTGTTAATTTCCACATGTTGGCACTGAATAGGTAGCAGGTGGTAATGATGGTTTTTAAAGGATTGTGTGCATATCTAAGCATTTATTTACTTAATATTTTTGAAATTAAGTGTGGAAATTTCACCAGCCTGTAAAGTTAAACAAATGTCACCTATTTTGCCTTGACTTAGTGCATACAAATGTTTATAAAAGTGGTGCTTCTGAGCACTTATTACATCACCAAAGGATTTGATGAGATCTTGAGCAATCATTTAATTAAAAATTTTTAAGTTTTAGAGTGTGTAAAAGTGAAGGAACTGTGTGTAGGAACTCTGAAATAAATGTATCAGAATTGCCAGTGAAATATTAGGAGAGATTTTTGGAGTCTGAAATGGAACATGGATAGAAAATGCTGAAGAAAGAAGATGATTGGAAACAAAATACCCTGGAATTTCTCGAATAGAGGCTAATAGTCAACAAGCTGTCAGCAGCATAGCAGAACAACGTGAGTACTGTGCAAGCAGGACATTAGTGACAGAAGTAAAAAGTAAGTAAAAGCCAGAATATCAAATTGTTTGTTCGAACAATGTATGTTATGTCAGGTAAAGTTCCTTGTAAGGATTTTTTTTAATTACTATTTTTTGAACAGATAATACATTTATATGGTTCAAAATTTTAAAAATACACCCTTACCCTTTAGCCACCCAGTTCCTTCATCAAGAGGCAACCAAGATTATCACATTATCAGCTTCTTGTATTCCTATAAGGGTATATAATCCATATGTAAGCATAATCTATTCAGAATATATATAAATTCAATATATCTACTCACATTCAGAAAAGAGAACAATATATTTGACAGTACATTGTTGTCACCTTCAGAAAGGTTAGTAGAATAGCTCACAAAAATAAAATCTAGATAGAATATAAAACAAAGTTACTATCTACGTAACTACACCTAATCCAGAAAGAGAACATTACCAGTACCCCTCCACTCCCCTCTTACCAAGAAGGTAATCACTATTTTGACTTATAACAGTATAGTATGTTTTGCCTGTTTTTGAACTTTATATAGATGATATTAAACCGTGTGCATTCTTGTGTGTCTGTCTTTTCTTATTCCACATCGTGTTTTTGAGATCCATTCACATTGTTGTGTGTAGCTGAAGCTGGCTTCTTTTTTGTTGCTCTAGAGTGTTCTCTCATATGGCTGTGGCATTGTTTATGCATTCCACTGTGGTTGGGTGTTTTTCTGTAATGCTCACTTTGGGGATATCATGAATAATGCTGTTGTGAATATCTTTTACACATCTCTTGGTGCATATATACTCATATATCTGTTGGGAAAAATATATGCATAAAAATAAATAAGTCTTAATGTGTTACCCTTCTCTCCATACACACAATGGTTTTATTCGCAAGGGTTTTTTATGAAACAGGACTAATAGAGGCAATTTAGTTTGGGAGAGCTAATCAAATTATACCATGTAGGTTGCTGTTTCTCACTTATCAGCTGAACCAATTCGGCTCGATCATCTCTGTTCAATAGATGTTTAATCCATTACAGAATAATAATCCCGTCTGTGAATCAGGTTCCCATGTAATGCCTTCCAATCTCTGGGTATTAAAGGGCATTGTCATAACAAATAAAATGATCTCTGTGGATGGTTGAAGATCCTCTTAGAAGAGCTGAAGATGGTCATGCTGTTGTAGCAGCCAGAAGCCATTGCAAAGGGAAGTGTGATTTCAGGATGATTGAATTTCTTGAGACATTAATACAGGTGTCCCCTGTTCTTCGAAAGTTTGCTTTATACCCCTTGGCTTTTATTAAAGACCTACATTGGTACCTGTTTTCGGCATCTGAGAAATTCGAAGATGATTTTCACTTTGACAAAGAAGAAGTGAAAAGCAAAAATAGCGTTCTGCATTCCTTCTGCAGCAAGCCCGTTACAGAGGCAGCACACACCCAGCGCAGGGAGAATGGTCCTGCCAAGTTCCTTCCCCGGGAATTACACTCAACATCTCAGCATGAAGCTGCCTTAGCTTTGAACTCTGTCTGTGAGCATCTGTGCTTTATCTAGATTTATTTTGTGCATCCCTTACCAAGATCAGTCTGAAGGTAATTGCTTCTTCCCTTGAGGCCATTTTAGCATACAAAAGGTTTCGTAGGAACGCTCTAATTTTGGAGAGTGGGGGAAACCTGTACTTGAAATCTTGGAAGGGACAATGCCACTGTATAACTGATTGGTACAAGTTTGTTTTGTTTTGTTTTCTAAATCACTGATGAGCCAATTAAGGACAAAAATAAGCATCAAATAACTAAATAAAAATTCAAATGCTTTGTTATTTTGGATATTTGTTTCATTCCACAATCAACATCTCTAAGCAGTTTTACAGAACAAGCACATGGAGTTTTGTATTATCTACAGTTTTACTTATATATGTGAAAAATATAAACAACACATTAGAGGTTTTTACTCCAGACAGTATGAAAAATTTCAGATATGAAATCATATTGATTGCTTTAATGTTCCTTCTGATTTTATATATTAAGATGAGATTATAATCTATAAATCTATCAAAAATGTTTCTATTTTTGTTATTGTTCCCAAAAGGTAACTTCAGTTTGAATTAATTCAACTAAATGGTGAAGTCTTTTTAAAATTGCTAAAGGAAATACTGTGTTTAAATCACTTGTTATAGTTTGATGACTGTGGTGACTTTTACCAGCCTCTCTGGTGTAATTTCCCTTAAAAATCAAGTATTTTTGGAAGATTCAGTCTCAGCCTCCTTATATATTATGGTAGAGAGGATGTTTCAACAAATACTGAGCCACTGCTCTGTGGAAAAACAGTGTGTAAAAATGAGTTTAACAGTGTTTTTGCACTCTCTTTTGCAAACAAGACTAAAGGAAACAAATACATTCTGCATAACTATCATATTCTCTTGTCATAATTGCTACTAACCAAGAATTAAGGGATCTGTGTTGTGCACGTGTGCCATGCATAAGTGCTCAGGTGAGCTACTGACCTTGTAACCAAGAAGGACCCTACGAGGTCCTCCCAGAATAGACACCCACCCCCGTCCTCTGCCTGCCTTTTGTCTGTAGAAAAACTTTAGTCAAAGAATAAGTTTAATCAGAAAAATGAGAAAATATAGAAAAAAAGGAAAACAGTCAAGCAAGACAAAATAATAATACTTTAGCCATTAAACAAAGTCACGGACCTTTAGTTCTTCCTCAAGGACTATAGATAATATTCTGAGCCACGTCCTTTGAGTTGTTTTGCAGATACTGAAACCCTCACCAGGTGGGAGAAATTAACTGTGTGCTGCCCACGCGCGCACAGACCTCCAGACTGGTTGGAACCAGAAGGTTGATGATGTTGACTTCCAATTACCTCACCACTGACCAATCAGAAGAATGCCCCTGAGCTGATCACGCCCTGCTCCTTGAACACTGTAAGACTCCTCACTACCCCCTCCAGGGTGGGAGGTGTATTCTTGAGGGCCTTAGCCCGCTGTGGCCGCCCCCCCCCCCCCCCCCCCCGCCCTTGCCTGGCAAAGCAATACAGCTATTTTTTTTGCAGTACACGGGCCTCTCACTGCTGTGGCCTCTCCCGCCGCGGAGCACAGGCCCCGGACGGCAGGCCCAGCGGCCATGGCTCACGGGCCCAGCCGCTCCGCAGCATCTGGGATCCTCCCGGACCGGGGCACGAACCCGCGTACCCTGCACCGGCAGGCGGACTCCCAACCACTGCGCCACCAGGGAAGCCCCAGCTATTTCTTTTACTTCACCCAAAACTCTGTCTCGGAGATTTAAACCAGCACCAGCGTACCGAGGCTGAATTTCGACAACAAACTTTGGCCTTAAAAGGTAAGCAAAATTTTAACCAGGTGAATTGAAAACCATTTTTTCTTAAAAACAACCATATGCTGAGTGTCCTACAAACATATATTATCTTTGAGTATCTCAACAAACCTGAAGCTAGGTAACCACATTTTAACAGGTGTGGTATCTAGGCTCAGAGACATTTTAGGTTGAGCAAAAAAGTAGGTAGGAAAAAGGGAAATATAAAAATACCTGGTGTGGGACTTCCCTGGTGACGCAGTGGTTAAGAATCCACCCGCCAGTGCAGGGCACACGGGTTTGATCCCTGGTCTGGGAAGATCCCACATGCCACGGAGCAACTAAGCCCGCGAGCCACAACTGCTGAAGCCCGCGCACCTAGAGCCCGTGCTCCGTAACAATAGTAGCCCCTAATGGCTGCAACTAGAGAAAGCCCTCACGCAGCAGCGAAGACCCAATGCAGCCAAAAAAAGAATACCTGGAATATTTGGGACATGTCTAGAGAGTAGGGTATAATGGGGAGTGATCGATAAAGGAAGCTGGAAAGATAGCTCGGAGCTGGCTCTCGTAAACAATGTGAAAACCATGCTTTGGGCAATGGCAGTCCTTGGAGATTTTTAAGGCAGGAGTAAAAGGATCAGATTCCTGCCTTTTTTGTTTGTTTATAGGAGAGATTTATTAGAAGAAATACTACAGCGTATATAAACTACATAAAGTCTTAATTTCTACTCATACAATGGTAGATTTGATATAATGCATAATAAAATTTTCTTTAATCCATAGTGCAAAGTTTGATCACTAAGTCATTAGTTGATAAGCAAACCTCACAGAACGGCTTCACATCAGCAAAGGCCACAAACGCCATATACATACACGTGTATAGGTAGATATATTTTTGGGGTAAAATTTGTAATATTAAATTAACCATTTAAACGTGTACAGTTTGGTGCCATTTAATACATGCACATGGTATGCAACACTCTCTAGGTCCAGAACTTTCATCACCTCAAAAGGAAATCATATATCTGTAGCAGTCACGCCTCACGTTCCCTTCCTCCTGGCTCCCAACATCCACTAATCTGTCTTCTCTCTTTGGATTTACCTCTTCTGGATGCTTCATATAAAAGAAATCAGACATATGTGACCTTTTGTCTGGCTTCTTTCACTTAGCATAATGTTTTTGAGATTCATCCAGGTTGTAGAATCTATCAGTACTTCATTTCTTGTTATGGATGAATAATATTCCATTGTATGTGGATATACCACCTTTGGTTTATCCATCTGTCCACTGATGAACATTAAGGTTGTTTCCACTTTTTGGATATTGTGAATAGTACTGCTATGAATATTTGTGTACAAGTTTTTATTTGAACACTTGCTTTCAATTCTTTGGCATAGGTACCTATGAGTAGAATTGCTAGTTAATGTTGAATTTTATGTTTACATTTTGGAAGAACACAAAACTGTTTTTCAAGCAGCTGCACTATTTTATATTCTCATAGGTAATGTACTAGGGTTCCATTTCTCCACAGACTTGCCAACACTTATTTTCTTTTTTCAAAAAATTTTAAATCATGGCCATCCTAGTGGGTGTGAAGTGGTATCTCATGGTGGCTTTGATTTGCATTTCCTTAATGACTAATGGTGTTGAGCATCTTTTCACATGTGTGTTGGCCATTTGTACATCTCCTCTGGAGAAATGTGTATTCAGAAACTTTGCTTGTTAAAAACACTGGATTGTCTTTTTGTTGCTGAGTTGTAAAAGTTTTTTATATTTTCTGGATACTAAATTTTTATCAGATATATGGGATTTGCAAATATTTTTTTCCCATTCTGGAGGTTGTCTTTTCAGTCAAGAGATTTTTGAGCCATTTATTGAAACAGGAAACACAGAGGAAGAAGCCAATGAGGATAGAAAGGGGTAGGAGAAGTGGGTTCAGTTGGAAGTGTTGGTTGGGACACCCAGCCAAAGGTATTTGGCTACACATGGTGCCTGGAACATCCTATGCATTTGGTGTTTGTTGATTGATGGAATCTGGGAGAGAAGCTGGGGACAGTTGCTGCTTTAGCTACAAGCCGTCAGGCTGTATTCCACAGAAACAAAGGACACTCCCCTTACAACAAAGTTGTCCTTTATTGTTGAAAACACTGTTTTTGGCCAACCTCCTAAAACATCAGAAACGCAAATGAACTTGAGGATTTGGCTACAATTCCCGGATCAGACAGCATAGGCTGAACCATGTTACCGAGAATACGGAAAACAAAATCAACCAGTGAGAGATACAGCCTATTGTAATCTACTTATAATATTTCCCTTCAAATAGAATACAATGTGTGTATATCTTAATCTAAGCTTATATTTATGTAAGATTTATTTGAACCAAAGTAATTGAAGAAGCTGATATAAAATTCAAATCCTGTATAAATAAAACAATTCCTTTTTCCATGATGCATCATTGACTTTTTAAAAAATTAATTAATTAATTTTTGGCTGCATTGGGTCTTCGTTGCTGCACACAGGCTTTTCTCTAGTTGTGGTGAGCAGGGGCTACTCTTTGTTGTGGTGTGCGTGCTTCTCGTGACGCTCAACACAGGCTCTAGGTGCACGGGCTTTAGTAGTTGTGGCACATGGGCTCAGTAGTTGTGACTTTTGGGCTCTAGAGCGCAGGCTCAGTAGTTGTGGCGCACGGGCTTAGTTGCTCCGCAGCATGTGGGATCTTCACGGACCAGGGCTCGAACCCGTGTCCCCTGCATTGGCAGGTGCATTCTTAACCACTGTGCCACCAGGGAAGTCCAGCATCATTGAATTTTGCCTTCAGTTTATAATCTGTGTGCTGTGCCTTGATTTACTCGGCCATGCCTAAAGCAGATTTTTATATCTTGGGTGAGCAGGCAATGTTGATGGGGGCATGAAATACCTCCTTTTTAGAATTCTGCCCACATGGCTTATATTATGAGACACTCTTTTTAAAATCCCCTGGATCTGTGCTGGGTGTCCTGCAGACACCCAAGCCTGGCATTATTATTTTTATGAATCTCAGGGAAGCCATTGTGCTGCTGAGCTAGCCTCACTCACACGTTTCATTTATCCACAATAATAAGAATATCAATACCTTGGATTTATATAGAGCGTCTCATCCAGAGGTCAAAGCATTTTAATTTAATTGGCTGTTCCTGTGGCTTTAAGAGCCTCTGGGTATATTTACAAATGTAATAATAAGAAACAGTCTGCCCTGGTTTACAATATAATAGACAGCATAAAATAAGACCTGAACATACAGTGCTTCTCACCCTCACTGCACAAACATATCCGATGCCTGGCCATGGGGTTCAGGGTCCTTTCTGAGCAGATCTCCGTGTGTCTCTTTACCCATAATTCCACTTTTTCTCCATGAGTTCTTTACTTTAGTGAAATTATTCTCTTATCATAGGATGCATGTTTTCCCTTTGCTCCTTAACCTGTTATAGAAGGCCCTTCTCCTCCTCAGATGCTTTTTAAGTCTGTACTTTTTTTGTTTTTGGTCCAGCTGACTTATAACCCATCTATTCCATGAAGACTGACTGCTATAGCATCCTAGCCTTCCTTGCTTATTTCCCATTGAAAAATCTGAAGCATTTATGCTCTTATTCTTTGGGCATTGATGCTGTGGTTTATGGTCATTTCCTTTTCTTTTCTTTCCCTGTATAGCATGTCAGCCCCTCCACGCAGAGCAGTCTATCATCAATGCGTTAGACGTTCATAAACCTTAGCTGGTTCCAAGTAGCCCGGTGAGTTTGGGAGTCTGCGTTGAAGGCTGAAGGTTACAAACAAGCAGACCCACTATGCCTTCTCCTAATTGTATTTTCCCCATTGTTCACAGTTTAGTGCAAGTTTGGAATTAGTTTAGAAGGTCATCTAGAATAGAAACAATGGGAAAGGCTATGGTTGTCACCTGAAGATGAAAGGTACAATGGTACAAAGATTTCCTGAGGTGGGATGTGAAGGAAGTGGAACAGAGAAGAGAAAACAATTTATTGAATGAAGATTTAATTGGGGTGTGTTGATTTAATTATCATGTAATTGCATTTCCAGTGTGTAATTAAAGTAGCCCATCATTTTTGATGCTTATCCAATTCTTTTTAAAAACAAAGTTCTTTTTAAAAATTTCTGTTTATAAAAGTAACACCTATTCAGAGAAAATTTGGAAAACACAGTGAAGTGTTTAAAAAAAAAACAACGAAAAATTATCTTTTGCTTGCTCCTCAAAACAACTTCATAATACCCAGAGATGTATTTTAAACAAAATTAGTACCATACTTTAGTAACGACAGCTGATACTTACAAAGTGCTGGTCATGTATACCTCACACAGTCTCACTCTAACACTCTAAGGGAAGTAGTATCCTCATCTGCTTTACAGATAAGGAAGCTGAGGCACGGGAAGATTACGAAACTTGCCTAAGGTAACCTAGCAAGCAAGTGGAGAGCTGGGATTGAATCTGGCCAGTCTACCGCATTAACCTACATTCTTTATTTTCTTATTGTGGTAAAATACACATAACATAGGAATGATCATTTTAACCATTTTTAAGCGTATCATTCAGTGGCCTTTAATATTCACAAAATTGTACAACCATCACCATGATTAAGTTCCAGAACATTTTCATCATCTCCAAAGGAACCCTGTGTCTATAAAGCAGCCATTCTCCATCCCCACCTCACACCAAACCCTGGGAATCACTCATCTGCTTTCTGTCTGTATGAATTCACCTAGTCCAGATATTTCGTGTAAACAGAATCATATGCTGCGTGGCCCTTTGTGTCTGGCTTCTTTCATTTAGTATAATGTTTTCAAGTTTCCTTAATGATGTAGCATGCATCAGTATTTCATTCCCATTTATAGATGAATAATATTCCATTGGATGGATAGGTCACATTTTGTTTATACCTTAGTCACATACCACATATTATACCACATTCATCTATTGATGGACATTTGAGTTGTTTCTGCCTTTTTGCTATTATGAACAATGTTGCTATGAATGTTTTTGTACAAGTATTTTTTTGAGCACCTGTTTTCAATTCTTTTTGATATATACCTATGAGTGGAATTGCTGGGTCATATGGTAATTTTATGTTTAACTTTTTGAGGAACCACCAAACTGTTTTCCACAGCTGATGTATCATTTTACATTCCCACCAACAAAGTTTGAAGGTTTTTTTAATCAACATTTTTTCCCCCATTTTAAAAAATTAAAGCCAAACTAGTAGGTGTAAAGTGGTATCTCACTGTGATTTTGATTTGCATTTCCCTGTTGTTAAGCATCTTTTCATGTGTTTGTTGGCCATTTGTATTGATATATCTTCTTTGAAGAAATGTCTGTTCACATCTGTTGCCCAGTTTTTAATTGGAGCTTTTGTCTTTTGCTTTTGAGTTATAAGAATTCTTTCCATATGTTGGATATAAGACCCTTATCACATATATGATTTGCACATATTTTCTCACATTCTGTGGGTTGTCTTTTTAAAATTTCTTCGTAGTGTTCTTTGATGCACAAAAGTTTTAAATTTTGATGAACTCCAGCTTATCTATTTTTCCCTTTGTTGCTGTTGCTTTTGGTGTCATACATAAGAATCCACCGCCAAATCTAAGGTCATAAGGATTTACCCCCTATGTTTTTTTCTAAGAGTTTTATCTCTTACATTTAGGTCTTTGATGCATTTTGAGTTAAATTTTATGTGTGGTTCAAGGTCTGAATAGGTGGTATCCTCCCCACTCCCAAAATTCATATGTTGACTCCTAACCCTCAGAGGTGATGGTATTAGAAGGTGGGGGCTTTTGGAGGTGATTAGGGATTAGTGTTCTCATAAACGACACCTCACAGAGATCCCTAGCCTCTTCCACCATGTGAGGGCCCAACGAGAAGGTGCTGGCTAAGAACTAGGAAGAGGGCATTCCCCATGAAACAACCATGATGTCACCTTGATCTTGGACTTCCTAAGATTCAGAACTGTGAGAAATAAATTTCTGTTGTTTATAAGCTACCCAATCTGTGGATGGACTAAGACAGTGTCCAACTTCATTCTTTTGCAAGTGGATATCCAGCTTTTCTAGCATCATTTGTTGGAGGGACTATTCTTCTCCCATTGAATAATATTGGCACCCTTGTAGAAAGTCAGTTGATTATAGATGTATGGGTTTATTTCTGGACTTACAATTGTATTCCATTTATCTATGTGCTTATGTTTTTGCAAGTACCACACTTTTGATTACTGTAGCTTTTTGGTAAGTTCTGAAGTCAAGAAGTCTGTGTCCTCCAAACTTGCTATTCTTTTCAAGAGTGTTTTGGCTATGTGGGATTCCTTGCAATACCATATAAATTTTAGGACCAGTTTTTCTAATTCTGCAAAAAGACCGTTGAAATTTTCATAAGGATTGCATTGCATCTGTAGATAGCTTTAGGGAGTATTGACATCTTAATGATATTAAGTCTTCCAGTCCATGAACACAGGATGTCTTTCCATTTATTTAGGCCTTCTTTAATTTCTTTCAGCAAAGTTTTGTAGTTTTCAGTGTATAAGTCTTTCACCTCCTTGGTTAAACTTATTCCTAAATATTTTATCCTTTTTGATGCTATTGTAAATGGAATTGTTTTGTTAATTTCCTGTTTGGATTGTTTATTGCTAGTGTCTAAAAGCACTATTGATATTTTTGCCTTGCTATTGTGTCCTGCAACCTTGCTGAATTCATTTATTAGCTCTAATAGTTTTTAAAAATTTCTTTAGGATTTCCATATGTACAACCATGTTGTCTACAAATAGAGATGGTTTTACTTCTTCCTTTCTAATTTGAAAGCCTTTCATTCTTTTTTTTTTTTTTTTTTGCCTAATTGTTCTGGCTAGAATTTCCAGGTCTTTGTTGAGTACAAGTGGCAAAATGGACATCATTGTCTTGTACCTGATCATAGCTGGAAAGCTTTCAGTTTTTCACCATTGAGTATTAACTGTGGGTTTTTAATAAACATCCTTTATCGCATTGAATAAATTCCCTTCTATTTCTAGTTTTCTGAGTATTTCATCATGAAAATGTTGTTGGATTCTGTCAAAAGCTTTTTCTGTATCAACTGAGGTGATCATGTGTTTTTTTCCCTACTGCCTGCATCCTTAGCCACTAGGCCCAATTACCTCTCCCTCTCTCTCGCTCTCTCTCTCTCTCTCTCTCTCTATATATATATATATATAAATTCTTTAATTTTATAGCCTGCTTTTTGCACTTACATCATGAACATCTTCTCTTCATTAAAACTCACTAAAATTGTGATTTCCAATGGCTATATGTTATAATATATCTATCCTCTTGTGGACATTCCATAATTTATTTAATACTTCTGTTTTAAAATTTTCAGTATTTTTTCTGTATCTCTGTTTCTTTGGGATCAAAGTCCCTAGAACTGGAATTATTGGGCCAAAGGCAAGGAACACTAAAAGAAAAAAAAATATTTCCAACTTATTTAAAAAAAAATCACTGTGAACCTCTACCAGCTTATATCTGCCTAATCAAAGCAGTGGACATTCTCTGTGCTTGCTATTTTGTAACTCCAGGACCTCTGAGTTTGCTTTCTATCCGTCTCTGAAGTTCTTTAATCTCTACCTCTACTAAGGAGATCACTCACTGCCTTCCCTCCTTTTCAATATTTATTTTTCTTCTTGTTCCTCGATTTATGCACTTTCTATTCTTACTCTGATCGTTTTTTTAGTTCATCTGCTGAATTAGTGACTAAGCCAGTAGAGTTGAATGCAGGACATATGAAAACTTAACAGTAAAAATATTAATAAAGCACAACTGTGCATCATTACCAACTATATTTTATTTAGCTTGGGAAGAAAAGGAATCTGCAATCTGATCAGTGTTGCTTTTTGTTTTTTCTGTTTTTTCTTTATCAATATCCATTTGTGTGTTCCTGCTTGCATGTTTTTTAGGATTACCTGGAAATGTCAAAATAATCGAACTCACGCATTAAACGAATGTATAAACATTTAGTTTTAGAGAATACGAAAGAAAAGCATTTCTGTGTCTATTCATTTTCGCATTTTATTGGATTTTTCTTAACCACCTGTGTTTAAAGTAAAAACTTTGTATATAGACATCAAGCACCGACCCTACTTAAATACACACCCCACATACGCACTTTGGCAATGTCAGATAAATTTGATTTAAAAAGTAATAAAATTCTAAAAACAAGGAAACTGGGAAAAAACCCACGATCAGAATAAATACAAATGAAGACATTAGGAGATTTCATCAAGTCGCAACTAGATCAGTTTTTCTGCGCGCCCAGGAAACGTGGAAGAAAACTACAGTACCCAGAATGCTTAGAGCGCGCGTCGGCCCTCGAAACTTGCTGCTTCAGTCCCGCCTCCTTCCTTTACCGATTGGATTATCCAGTTCCGTGACTCTGGACTTCTCTTCTCCCATTGGTGCACTCTCCAGAGGTCAATTACAGAGTTTACCCTCTATTCCTTCTGGCTCAGCCGCTCTCCACCTTGTACCAAGATGGCGGCAGAAGGAGCTGGTGGGAAATACAGAAGCACAGTCAGCAAAAGCAAAGACCCCTCGGGGCTGCTCATCTCTGTGATCAGGTGAGGGAGGCAGGGTCAGGGGACGGGGGCAGCGGTTCGACCTCCGCTTTGGAAGGGAGAAGGGTTAGCTGGGTTCTACCCTGCTGACCCCTCCCTTCCCTCCTTGCCTCCCCTCAGCCCCTCCCAAGGGCCCCCACAGTTCTGCCTTTTTCTCTGGGGTTGGGCTAGAGGGAGGAGCCCGGCCTCGCAGTGTTTTCCTAATTTAGGGCCAGAGCTTCGCATTAGGGTCCCGGGGCCCTAAAAGCACACTGTTTGGGACTTGGTAGAGAAAGCCAGGTGTGTTCACTTATTCATACATTTACTGATTGATTGCTTTCAGCACCGCTCATTGTGGAAGGCATCTTGTTCCCTGGGCTTCTGGGTGTCAGGCCCTGAAGTCCGGAGACTCCTGTCACGAGTTGCAGACTGTGTTCTCACACGTTGGACACCTCCAACCACCTGTGAATGGCCACAGCCTCAAATACGAGAGCTTGTAGTGAGCTGGTAGAAGGGCTGTGGGTTTGAAAGCACACATCCGTGTTTGATTTCTGTTCTGCCTTCCTATCCCGATCTAGTCTTTAAAAAACAAAACAAAACAAATTTCACGTTATCCTCTATGCATATCATTTTCCCAGACTATATATGGTGGGAGTAGGAGTGGTCGACCTTTTAGAGGCTCTTTTTTCTTTAAGTGAAATAAATTATAAGGGTGGAGAACCCTTTCAAACCCATTTCAATAAAATGAAAATAAAAAGAACGGAGGATGCATATCTCTTGTTAGTAAATTGTTCTGACTCTGAAGTTGCTGCTTTATCTGTCTGTTCAGTTTGTATTCTTTGCGTTACCCGTCTTGCAACATTGTATTCATGATTACCTCCTCTTATCCTTAACCTCTACTTCAAATTCTCTCTCAAAGACTGTAGCTTTCCTGGTTGCTTTGGCAACAAGCCTCAAAAAGGAAAACCATTTTAGGCTCATGTTTATAAAATCTGAGCATCCCTGAAGATGTATCTGGTACGTGCCAGTTCTCTTCCGTGTTTCCTTGGACCTGTCATTTTGTCACAAAATAAATTACTTGCTAGTGATAGAGTCCACTGTCCTTTGAAAAGTTTGAATAGTTTAGCTTTATCTTTTTGTATCAACGAGCAGTTGTTTTTCCTATTTGGATAGTGAATGTTAAAAATTCTCCTTCAATTCCGTCCTGATACGTAACAGGTGTCATTTCTATACTACATTATGTATTAGCATAACACTATATTTTCATATTCATCCTATTAGCAATAAACAGTATTTATTGTTACAAGCATCTTTTAAATGGAAAAAAGACAATAGGTGGATAAGGGTTTGACCTGAGGACAGGGTAGGAGTATATATGGGGAATAACCAAATCTCATCACTATTTGCAGCCATGGTACCAAATAGTTAAATGATTAATTTGTTAGAGGGATAGTCCACTTTAAAGCATTTAAAAGTCAAAATGATTTAAAGAAGTATAGTGTAATTGTAATGGGAGTGTTACATTTGGTGGATGGGTTATTTAAGTGCCTTGAGACTCATAAATGAAATTCTTAACCATTTATAAAATACTGAATAAAAATATTTCAGGAGGGTCAGCTGTTTCAAAGGGTGGACTATGGGGTTTTGCAGAAGAGGTTCTGTTGTGATGCCGTGCTTTGATGAGGGGATGCATGGTGTTTGGGACTGCGTCTTTTGGAGGCTGCTGTTAACCACAGCTTTTGGTTTTAAGTTTTGCCCCTGGCCCTTTAAAATGGAACTAATTGGGTGGACAGAGTCCTAATTACCTGCCGATGTACTATTTGGACACACAAGGTACCCACACAGCATTTTCCTACTTTTCTGTTGATTCACCCCCCACCCCAACCTTTTGTTTGGTGTGAAGTTGGGCAGGCAGCCCTTCTAAACAGGAAACAAGCAAGATGGCATTTTGGAGATGTTATTTTATTTTTGTGAGGTCTTGTCAGGTTTTTAATTGGGAAATGTGTCTACCACTTACTGTTAGGTGATTTACTTCCCAATTACATGTGACTCTCTTCTCTTTATGAGTTGGCCTTTAATAGCTGGTTTAATTTGGAAGACAGACTTGGGCTGTGACTTGAGGAGACCTCATTGAAACCTCGGAGCGGAGCTTTTGTGGACAGACTCCGCTCACAGATGTCAAGGAGGTTGGAAGGCAGTTAAAGGCTCACATGGTCATCAACTTTTATGTCTTCACAGAAGTTGGCGTTTCAAAAACTTGGTAAATCCTTTATGGTAGACACCTGTTAAATCTCCTTCCTCCTCAGAGTATTTTGGTCAGCCCTGTATTTAATTCAAAGTAAACTTTGATGAAGGAGTCCACGTTTTGATCAGAACTTTGAACAAACAGCTTTGAGGTCCACGCCACAGACTGTGGCAGGAAGGGAGTGTGGTCACTGTTCAGAGCAGAGTCCTCAGAGTCCTCGGAGTCCTCGGAGTCGTGAGGGGATTAGTGTTGATGGAGAGGAGCACTAACTCCTCTCCATCTGAGCCTGTCTCATGATGGTTTTTAGGATTTCCAGCTCTCTTTGTACCCTGGGGAGTCTTGACTCTAGTGATGCAGTACTGTTTGAAAATTACTGTTGGTATATCTGGAAACTAAACACGTATAAACTTTCTGGAAGCCCTGGGGCATCTGGAAGCATATATGGATGTAAGGGGCAAAAGAATTCCCATTTTTCTGGCTAAACGCACAGAATTGATACCTTGGGAACCCGTGTCTAAGTTTCTAACCTCGTGTAATTTTTAGCATTGAAATTTCTTAAAGGCTTTGAGGTATATAGTTTTAATTTGGGGTGATAACGATCAGGTTTTTTCCAGGCCATTTCTTATAGATAAATGTTGTCAGAGTCTTCAGTGGGAGGTTCGGTATAGGTAGTAGAGCCTTACTGTATTATCCATGTAAAGTGACCTTGGACTCATTACTTAAAAACCCCTGTGTCTTAGTTTGTCATTTGTAAAACGGGATAATCATACAATGTGCTCTGGGTTTTCAAAAAATTAAATAAGAGTATGTAAAAGTGCCTCACAGTTTGGCACAGAGAAGGCACCCAAATGTTCATTTCCTCCTTTCCAGGAGCCTCAGCTTCTCTGGTTAGAAAGTTGATTTGAGTAAGTTTGCCAGATAGCAACCAGGATATAATTTTCCGTCAGAAATATCCTTGCTATGTTGACTAGAATGTTTGATGCCAGTTGACAGAATGTTCTCTTTGTAACTAAGAAACCTTGTATAGCTGACTTAAGATGGTAATTCTTTGATAATTTGAGACTCAGCTAAAGAAGCTAGATTTAAATATATCTATGCTTATGTGTGTATAAGAAACATGTAAAATATGAACAGACATAAAATGTAAAACATTTATTAAAGATAAAAAGACTATAAACAAGCAAACCGAAGGGACCATGGTCTCTTTGCCTAGATAACCCTCGTTGCCATTAAAAAATTATATATGTGATTTTCTAAAATTATATGCATAATTTTTAAAAATTAGTTACATATTTAGAAAATTCAGATATTTCAAGAGGTACAAAATAAAAAGTAGACTTTCCCCCCTGTTCGTCTCCCTCCTGAAACATACCCCTTTTAAGTGTCCTGAGGGAAATATAAGACTGTATTTAAGTATGTGTGAATGTATAATCTTTAAACAAAATAATATATATTCTTTAATGTATTAATATCTAATATTGTTTATGAGTTTATATGCACTTAAGGAATATTCATAAAAATTATATATTCTATGTGCTTTAAACAAATGGGATCATACTATGTGCACTTTTGCACCTTTGTTCATTTGTTTTTCTTTATCTTGGAGATCTTTCCTAGCAGCACACGTTGATCTTATTCATTGTTTTTAGTGTCTAGGTAGTATTCTGTCACATGGATACACCATAGTCTATTTAATTGGTGGCCCATACCCCCCCACTTTTTAACACATACTTTTGGTTTTATTTTTTGTTCTGTTAAAAATATGTTGCAATGAGCATTCTTGTACATTGGGCAGTATATCCATGGTGTAAGTCCATGGCAGTGGCAAGAGAATAGCTGATTTAGAGTATATGTGCATTTTGTGTTTTGACAGAGCCAAAATGTCCTCCAGAAAGACGGTAATTGACATCCCCACAAGTGGTGTATTAGAGTACCTGTTTTCCCGTGCTCTTGCCAGAAACCGAGTATTTTTGATGATTGTCTCTGTTAACTCTCCTCTACTGCATGATTAAGAGGGAAGTGTTTACCCCACTGTCATTTAGACAGTGTTGTTGCATGTATGTGGATATATGTGATTTGAAAATATTTTTTCCTGGTCTGTGGCTTTTCTTCTTATTCTCTAGGCAGAGAATTCGTCTTGTCCAGAGCAGAAGTTTTTAATCTTAGTAAAATCCAGCTTATCACTTGTTTCTTTCACGGATGGTGTGTAGCTAAAAAGTCATTGCTGTACCCAAGGTCATCTCAGTTTTCTCCTATGCTAACTTCTAGGTGTTTGATATTTAGGTCTCATACTCATTTTGAATTAATTTTTGTGAAGGCTGTAAGATCTCTGTCTAGATTGATTTTTATTTTGGTGACTGTCCAGTTGTTCTCACACCATTTGTTGAAAAGATTATCTTTTCTCCATTGTTGGATATATGTGAGATCTTCACCAACATTCTATGCTTTTTGTTCTCTTTCTATGCACACTTGTCATTGCAACTTTTCCCATTTTCCTTTATAAAAATCGTATCACATAGACTTGTTAAAAAAAAGTCATCAAAGAGAAACATTGTCCAAAAATCCTGTTTCCCAAAATACTGTTTTTGTTTTTAAGGTTTTTGTGTGGATCCTGCCCAGGTACCTACAGGACTTAACGGTTGTAATTATAACAAAGTTAACACTTTTTTTAGCATAACAAAAGAATATAAATATCTTCGAATATTTTTAAAGTGGTAGAAAATTACAGAGAAGGAAATATAAGTTACTCATATTCACCCAGAATTAACCATCGTTAATAACTTTGCTTTCAGCTTTTAAAAATCATTGCATTATTATAAAAATAGTACATACTCATTATAAAGTATTCAAACAATGGAAATGCAGAAAAATGTGAAGATGTAAGTAAAAAATATTTTTCCAAACTTTATCCTCCATAAGTTACCATCATTGATATTAGGTGAGCCTAATTTTAGATCTCTCTCTGTGTGTGTCTCTCTCTCTGTATGAGATGTTGGATGGATAGATAGAAATATTTTAAAAGATAAATATGGGATCTTACTCTGTGTGCTAAACTTAACACGATAACTTAATGTCTCCGTTTTTAAGGTATACATACATATAGTAAAGTGCACACATATTAAGTATATGGCTTAATGAATTTTTGCCTGTGTAACCAGTACTTGTGTCAAGATAGAGAACACTTCCAGCATCCCTGTCAATTTTTTTCCAGTTCAGTTTTTTTGTAAGGATATCCTGTGGTTCCAACACCATTTGTTTAAAAGACTTCTTTTTTCACTGAATTTCTTTGGCACCTCTGTCAAAAATCCGGTGGCCAGTGTGGAGCTGTCAATATTTCTTGACTCTCTAGTGTGTTCCATTCATCTGTTTATCTTAATGACAGTTCTACACAGTCTTGTTTACTGCTTTTATAAGTCTTGGAGACAGATAGTGTAAGCTTTCCAACTCTTCTACTTTTTCAAAGTTTTTTTGGCCATTCTAGGTCCTTTGCATTTCCATATCAATTTTAGAATTAGCTAATCAATTTCTCGAATAAAACCTGCTGGGATGTTGGTTGGGATTGCATTGAATGTCCTGATTAATATGGGATAATTGACGTCTTAACAATATGAGTTTTCTGATCCATGAACAGGGTATCTCTCTCCACTTAACTCCTCTTAGCAATTTTTTTGTAGATTTGAATGTGTAAGTCCACGTATTGTTTGTCAGATTTACCTTTAAGTAGTTTAAGACACTTCAAGTTGTCCCACAGCTCACTGAACGCTGATGTTCTCCCCCCGCCCCCTTTTATTTTTTTGGTATTTTTTTCTTGGTGAGTTTTTATTTTTTGGTATAGTTTCTGTTGCTGTGTGTTAAAGTTCACTAATCTTTTCTGCAATTCCTAATCTGCTGTTAATTCCATGTAATGTAATTTTTATTAGATTGTGGTTTTGCTCTCTAAGAAGTTTGATTTGGGTATTTAAAAAAATATCTTCAGTCTTTCCTATAGCTTCTTGAACATGGAATACAGGTGTTATAACTGTTTAAATGTTCTTTGCTAATTTTATCATCTGTTGTCATTTTGGGGTTAGTTTTGGTTGATTAATTTCCCCTCCCCCGCCCCCCGCCCCCGTGTGCCTTGCCACTTTTTGGATGCTAGATTTTGTGAATTTTACCTTGTTGGGTACTGATATTGGATATCTTTGTTTTCCTATAAATATTCTTGAGCATTGTTCTGGGATGTGGCTGTTACTTGGAAACAGTGTGGCCCTTTAAGGTCCTGTTTTAAATTTTGCTAATTGGGAGCAGAGCAGCATTAGTTTAGGGCCATTTTGTCTCAGTACTATGGCAAAATCCTGAGTATTCCACCCAGTGCTCTGTGAGTGATGAGATTTTTCACTCTGGCTGTGTGTGATTTCAGATAATTGTGCTCGCAGTGCTTTCAGGTGGTTCTTTTTGTGGCCTTGAATAGTTTTCTACCACGCATGCTCAAGGGAAGACTCCCGGGAGCTCCTCCACAGATCGCCAGGGTGCTTTGGGTAGCTCTCTCCTCTCCGGGACTCTGCTCTGCAAATTCGAACAGCTTTCATGTCCAAGGTTTTGAAACCCGTTCTGTTTGTTGTTTCAGATGGGAGGGTAAATCTATTTCCTGTTATTTAATCCGTTCCAGCAGTAGAAGTCTATCAGTGCTTCATATTTTAAAAAATATCTCAGGATATTAATCGTCATGGGTCAAATTTTGGGTTGCCTATGCTCAGAGAGGAAGAAGGTGGTAACCAGATGTGCTAAATGAAGTTGTGGCGCGAAGGTGAGCTAGGTATCTCAGCGCTGATGGTCTTTCTGATTTTGCAGTATTTTACAGAGTATTTAATGAAACAGTTCATTTCGTATAGTACTTTTTCAGGAACTTTTCCTCCAGAACTCTTAGAAATGCCTAGGAACTAGTTTGCATCTGTTTATGTACTTATTTTAAAAAATGTAGTTCTTTTTATTTAATGCCTGTGATGGTATTGTTTATTGAGGTCTAGTGTGGCTGGTAAATGGGTTTTCTTTGGGTGACATAGTACTTAGACTCTTTCTGTTGGTGGTGGTTTTGTTTTTGTTTGCATTGGGACGCTTGCAACCTGTGCTGGCCTTTTGCAGTTTGCAGTGGTGAGCTCTGCTTCCCTATTGTCTTTTTTTGTTTGTTCGTTTGTTTTTTGCGGTACGCGGGCCTCTCACTGCCGTGGCTTCTCCCGTTGCGGAGCACAGGCTCCGGACGCGCAGGACCAGCGGCCACGGCTCACGGGCCCAGCCGCTACGCGGCATGTGGGATCCTCCCGGACCGGGGCACGAACCCGTGTCCCCTGCATCGGCAGGCTGACTCTCAACCACTGCGCCACCAGGGAAGCCACCTATTGTCGTTATTTATTTATTTGTGGCTGCATTGGGTCTTCGTCGCTGTGCACGGGCTTCTCATTGCGGTGGCTTCTGTTGTTGTGCACGGGCTTAGTTGCTCTGCGGCATGTGGGATCTTCCCGGACCAGGGCTCAAACCCCTGTCTCCTGCATTGGCAGGCGGATTCTTTTTTTTTTTCTTCCATCTTTTTTTTTTTTTTTAACATCTTTATTGGGGTATAATTGCTTTACAATGGTGTGTTAGTTTCTGCTTTATAACAAAGTGAATCAGTCATACATAAACATATGTTCCCATATGTCTTCCCTGTTGCGTCTCCCTCCCTCCCACCCTCCCCATCCCACCCCTCCAGGCTGTCACAAAGCACCGAGCCAATATCCCTGTGCCATGCGGCTGCTTCCCACTAGCTATCTACCTTACTGCGTTTGTTAGTGTGTATATGCCCATGACTCTCTCTCGGGGCAGGCGGATTCTTAACCACTGCGCCACCAGGGAAGCCCTACCCTATTGTCTTATACTCTGCTGCTCCATACGTTTTTGTTAACTGCTTTCAAGCTATGAAATGAGTTATGACCTTGGTCTTTATGGTAGCCAGTCCTTTGTGGTTTTCACCTTGAAAAACAGAGGCTCACCATTTAACAGGAAGTTATAAGGGAAAATTCTCGTGTATCATTTGACATTGTAAGAAAAATAAGTATTTCAAGATCCTTAGAAACTTTTCTGACTTTCATTTATTCTTTTAAAAGTTTTTATAAAGCCTTTGCAAAAAATACCGTGGCACATAATTCAGGTATTTTTCTGTTGGAAACTTGGTGCCTCATTGTGCTGAATATTACGGGAGACGTTATTTTGTACTCAAATGTCAGCTGAGAGCTTGTTAGAAATGTGGACTCTTAGGCGCCACCTGAACCACCTAACCTGAATCTGCTGTTTAACACGAGTCTCAGGTGAGTCTAATAAATGTTAGTTTGAGTAGCCTTTAGGACATAATTTGGGAAAATACAAGAAACCAAGTAGCATTGTTAGCTTGTTTTTAGCTGAGATAATGGTATGGCCATTTTTCTTTTTAAAAAGTACTCTTCTTGGGCTTCCCTGGTGGCGCAGTGGTTGAGTCCGCCTGCCGATGCAGTGGACACGGGTTCGTGCCCTGGTCCGGGAAGATTCTACATGCCGCTGAGTGGCTGGGCCCGTTAGCCATGGCTGCTGAGCCTGCGCGTCCGGAGCCTGTGCTCTGCAATGGGAGAGGCCACAACTGTGAGAGGCCCGCGTACCGCATTAAAAAAAAAAAAAAAACTCTTCTTAACAGATAAATACTGAAATACATAGTAAAAATGATATCACTTCTGGGATTTGCTGCAAAATAAGAAGATTGGAGTCAGTGAGAGTATAGATGAAACAAGATGGGAATGTGCTGATAATTGTTGAAGCTGGGTTTATTCAATGAATCTCTTAATTTTTGTGTTTGAAAATTTGCATAAAAATTTCACATGTGTATGTATGTTTATAATATATGTATATGCTGGGGAGAGGGAAGGTGGTGGGAATGACAAGGTTCTGTAGGTTAATAAATTGCAGAAATGCTGCGTAATATATTCCTCTTCTATCCACCCCGCTCCTACCCAGACAACCTCCCGCCCAGAGGTACCTTGTACATTAACATATTAAAGTCTCCTGAAAATGACTGTCGTTAGGAAACCTTCAATTTGTGTAACCCAGAATTTCCAAAATAGCCTATTACCACATAATGTCTATTAATATCTTATAAAACACTGTTTCTGAGGAACTCACTAGAAATCTCATTAGGGAATAGCATACATGTTTAAAATGATCGAATGCTGTAATGCGTTGTAGTAACAAACATTCCCCAGGAGGTGAAAAATGAGATGACTGAAAACGGTGCTTTAAGGACATGGGGCTTAAAATGGGAGTGAAAGAGAGGTAGGGTTTGGTTCGGTAAGGGTGGGGGAGATTTTAAGTTGACTTTGTCAACCCTGGACTGTTGTATGCTTTTGGTAGAGGTGATTTTACTTAATTTTGGTAATGGCCTTCTCTGTTGGCTACAAGATTTATACTTTTGGTCCCCACAAGTGTTTTATATAACCGAGTTAATTGAAATATAGAAAAACTGCATGTGTCAGGTGTAGTAATTGGCCCTAAGCACTGTCTGAAGGAAGATGCCAGTGAAATTTTCAATTGACTTTAAAGCAGAAATTGTTTACTGTCACTTGATATTAAGTGAATCTCTTTGTAGTGAATTAGGGGATGTTGTTTTTATGCATCAGAAAACTTTTTCAGAGGGACTTGTCATTATGAATCACTATCAATTGGGATGGGATTCGCTATCAATTGGGATGGGATTATCTTGTATTTTGTGGGATCTAATAAGACAATTCAGAAACAAGCAATTGCAACATCTAATTGAATATAATAAAATCTGATTTAAAAGTGTAATGTAGATTTGGTTATGCTTTGAGTGAAGCCATACTTATGTGATTATATAGTGATACACATCTCATATATTTAATGTGTAATTTTTTTTTTTTTACAAAACTCAGAATTATGAGTTTTTATAGTTCATTGGAAGCCTTTGTAGACGATTCTTCTTATACAAAGGGGTCTGCTTCATTTAATAGGCTTTGAAGACTACTTCTCAACTTGTTTGGTTAGGGTTCATAGTCTTAGTAAACTCTTTTCCTCCTTTTCAGTTTGTACTTTCACACTACTCAGAACTGTATTTAGTGTCCCTCCTGACATAATAGGTATATTGTTACTGTCAGGCATTTCTTAGGATGGCTGTTACATATTTTCGAAGAAAAGAAAATCTGACTCACACTGAAATAACGGCTAAGCGGATCTAATAGTGTAATCTAATATCTTCTAGTTAAAAGCAGTTTGGAAAAGAAAATAGAATTCACGTTTTCAAGAATCATGTCAGCTCTAGACTCTTTTTTTCTTGTGTTGGGATCAATAACAAAAAGGAATACTATGTTCTAGAAAGATCAGTAAGTTAATTGTTCATTTTCGTCCTACTTGGAGTGAGGTTCAGAAACTACTTAACCCTTGAATATTTGTTGAGAGTTTAAAAATACTCAGTTTGGGCCTTATGATAATATGTTAGAATATGTTGTAAAGATGACTCCTTCTGCTTTTTCCATTATGCAATTTAAAAATTTCACAAGAATTGTCCGAAAAAGAGAGAAGGTGGTACTGATTGAGGGATTCAGGTGCTTGATGAGTAAAAAGTGCAGGGGCTCAGTGACATCTAGTTTATCTGCTAAGGGGCCCACTTTGAGTACTTCCCAGAATGGGGATCACTGAGGAGATTTGATTCTTACTGTAGATTTTGATCTATAGAGCTGTAGCTTCCTGGTAAGTGATTTCTGGATATGTGGAGCCTTACTTGTAATTAGTTTCTCTGAGTTGCTTGAAGTGATTTCCATTAATTGTTTAATCTTTATCATTCCTGGAGGAGAGGTCACTGGATGCTAACAAGGAATGCCCTTAGAAGACAATTAAGCATATTAACTGTTTTCAGAAAGCCTGACTTAATGCTGATTATTCTGCAGGTGTCACCAAAATTCAGGTGTATTATGTTAAATATTTCTTATAGCAGGTTAATTAGTTATCTGAGACTCTATCAGGCAGGTAACTCTTCTTGGGGAAGAATCTGTGTTGCTGAGGTTAAGGGGGGGGATTACTGATAACATCTGTCCTGAGATTGTACCCAACCAGAATAACACCTCCTGTGTTTTATAGGGTGGTGTATTAGTCTGCTCAGGCTGCCATAACAAAATACCATAGACTGGGTGACTTAAACAACAAATTTTCTCACAGTTTTGGAGGCTAGAAGTCTAAGATCACGGTCTTGTACCATCAGGGTTGGTGTCTGGTGAGGCCTCTCTTCTTGGCTGGTAGATGGCCATCTTCTCATGTGTCCTCAGATGGCCCTTCCTCTGAGTGTGTGGGGAGGGAGAGGGCTCTCGTGTCTCTTCCTCTTTTTAGAAGGACACCAGTTCCATCGCATTAACGCCCTGCCTGTATGACCTCACTTAATTTTTTTTTTTTTTTTTGCGGTACACGGGCCTCTCACTGTTGTGGCGTCTCCCGTTGCAGAGCATAGGCTCCGGATGCGCAGGCTCAGTGGCCATGGCTCACGGGCCCAGCCGCTCCGCGGCATGTGGGATCTTCCCGGACCAGGGCACGAATCCACGTCCCCTGCATCGGCAGGCGGACTCTCAACCACTGCGCCACCAGGGAAGCCCCTCACTTAATCTTTATTACCTCTCTTCTAGGCCCTGCCTCCAAATACAGTCATGTTGGGGATTAGGGATTCAACATATGAATTTTGTGGTGGTAGGTGGTGTGTGTGTCACAATTCAGGCCATAACATATGGTACTCTGGGCACTCTTATTTGTTAAAATACACTAAAATGCTTCCAGAGTGACAGCCTGGCAATCTTGAGGCTCAGGCAAGAGCCCTGGTCAGGCTAATTTTTCACACTTGTTGTCAGTCTTACTACATGCTTTTCTGTCTTACAATGTTTAACAGTCCTCTATTAGCCCTCCAATACTGAATACTTGTACTGTGGACTCTCTTCAGAGAATTTCTGTCTGGTCAGCTTGAACTATCAAAAGGCTTGCTCAGAGGAGGAAGTTAATGAAACATGATTTGTTCCATTTAGTCCTTTAAATTCCCTAAATTCTATTCTTAGATTAAAATCATTGGAAAGCTTAATACTTTGGACTATATTCAGAGTCTTTGAAAATCTCTTAGGTCCGAGTTGTGTTTTAATGTTACGTTCTTGAAGGGACTTATAAGAAATGACCGTGTAAAATTCATTACTTTGTTTTTAGAAGGTTGTTGAGGACATTGGTCACTATATTGTGTAATGTCTTCTTGTTTTATTTTTATTTAAAATTTTTTTTATTTTGGGCCGTGTTGGGTCTTCATTGCTGCACGCAGGCTTTCTCTAGTTGCTGCACGTGGGGGCTACTCTTCGTTGTGGTGTGTGGGCTTCTCGCTGCGGTGGCTTCTTGTTGTGGAGTGCAGGCTCTAGGCACACAGGCCTCAGTAGTTGTGGCACGAGGGCTTCAGTAGTTGTGGCTCTCAGGCTCTAGAGCATAGGTTCAGTAGTTGTGGTGCACGGGCTTAGTTGCTCCGTGGCATGTGGGATCTTCCCGGACCAGGGCTTGAACCTGTGTCCCCTGCATTGGCAGGTGGATTCTTAACTGCTGTGCCACCAGGGAAGTCCATGTCTTCTTGTTTTAAGTGAAAGTTTTTTTTTTGTTTTTAGAATTTAGTATTAAAGTTTGCTTGCTTAGAGCAACTGGAATCTGTCTTTTTGAGAATGGGAATTATATATAATTGGCTAGGGTTCTCTTTTTGCATCGGCTACTAGGAACCCCAAAGTTAAATTGGGGGCTCATTTCATACATGCTGCGTTTGTCCGTATGACCTGTGTACCTGTGTTTTACACTTACATGGCATTGTTGTCCTGCTTGTCTTCAACTAGTTCCTCTTTCTCATTTGTATTGTCCACATTCTTGTATATACAAACCATCTCAGATCTTTTTTGGAAAGAACTGGGATAGAATTGAAATGAAACTTGAAAGTAAATATTGTTACTCATTATTCGCCATTAACTGTTGGTTGAAAGCTGTTATTCTTTTCTTTGGTGCTAACTCCCAGGTGACTTCAGAGAACACTTTTAGAGTAGAAGCCCGCAAAGCTGTCCTGATGTGGCTCCCGACTTCCTCTCTGACCTCGTCTCCTATCATTGTCATCCGTCCTCCCTTCTCTAAAGCCACATTGACTTCTTGACCATTCCTTTTTCCTTGAACAGGCCAGACGTGTCCTACTTCAGGGCCTTTGTGTCTTCTCTTGTCTCTGGGATCAGTTTACCCAGGTAGTGCCAGCCGCACCCCTCCTGCTCCCTCCGTCTTTCTAGAAAGCTCTGTTCAAATGGCATCTTGATCTGAGAAACCATTCCTGGCCTTCTTGTGTAAAAGAGTCTCCCTGCCCCCTACCCTGCCCTCGTTTTCCCATAGCTGCTCCCTCACTCTCCCAGCCTCCGTGTGTTGTATGCCTGTTTCCCCCACTAGACCAGGGTGTGAGCTTCATGAGGGAGGGATTGGTTTATATTCACAGCTGTGTCTCTAGCCACTTACAGCTATGCCTGCTAAGTTGTAGGTGTGTCATAACTATTTGTTCAATGACTAAATGGACTAAATAGGGTCAATGTAGCTATTGCTTGTCCTCTCCTACAGATTTTTGAACTGACATTTATTTGTGTGAGATAGTCTAGTTGCAGTTGTTCCTTAAGGCAGGTGACTGCCCTCCATGACCTCTTCAGGTCCTGCATCTTGCTGCTGCTCATTATTTAGCTTTTCTAAGCTCTTAATGTACCAGGCACCATAAGAATATAGAGAAAAGGTCTGATCTCAGTTCATAAACATCCTCAGGAATTTTCCACTGGGGGAGGCTTTAGGGGATTTGGGCTAACAATGTTGTGATGCACAAATGATTGATTTGTTCCTAATAACGTGTCAGCCCACGCATTGAGGGTACCTTATATTTTACAGAGCACATTCACACACTTGTCCAATCCTCACGATAACCTGGTGAGGCAGGTTCTCTTACCTTGTCTGTTTGACAAGGAAAGAAACAGGCCCAGACATGTTAAGTGACTTGCCCAGGGTCAAAGAGCTTGAAAGTTGCAGACGCCTCATGTTTGACATTATTTGGTCAGAAGCAAGACACTTCTGCTGTATTCCTAATGGTAGTATTCTAGATTTGTTTTTTTCATCGTATTCTGCCTTTGACTGGAGGTTATTGTTTCTCTTGAGTGATAGGTTACCTTTGGGTGACTAACCCTGTTTTCATAGGTGTGCTTTTTCTTTTATTTGATCTTGCTTTTGTCTTTTTTAAAGAGTAATACCGACTTTTGTGTACTTTCTCCTGTCTGGACTCCATTACTCTATTAAGTCCAAAGTGAAAGCAAAATTGTTCCATAGAAGGAGCCAGTTATCAGTGACTAGTTATTTTCCTTTCAAAACACTTGACCGGCTACACTGAAATACAGAAGCTGGTATCAAAAAGGAACCTGACAAATTTCATTTTAGACCTGCAGGTATTTCCCCTGGGTTTTTATGCTTGTTTATAGGGCTTTCTTGGAGCTGGTGGTTGTAAATTCACTAGAACCATTTAACGTATGTGTTCCTACGAGGTGTTGTTAACAATAGCGTAGCATGGGTACCGTGGTCCTTTTAGTCCACTGGGTAAATAAATTCCTTCCTGGGATTAATTAGTCATGGTTAGTGATGTAATTCATCATGCAAATGCCAGAGCTCTGTTAGTGAAAAATTCTTAGTGATCCAGAGACGTCTGTGTCCAGCTTAACTGGAATCTACGCTTTTATGTTCATCCATGAACTTGGCAATAGTTTGTAAAGCATAATGATTTTGAGATAGGAATGGAAAAAGCTCTAAAGAATGATTCAGTAACTTGAAGGCATCTTGGGATGGCAACTTCAAATAGTTTCTCCTCTGCTCCATGTCTTCTTTTAGCTCGTGCTTTTTAAACCTTCTTGTCCAGATTCCAGACTGTTACTACTGAAGAAGCTGCCAGGTGCTCTGTTGACATCTCTAGCTGTTCACTCCTCTCTTGACATGTGGGCTGTAGCTTGATTAGGCTGCAGTCCTGCAGCTCAGGAGCTGAAGGCGGGAAAGGCCGTTTCACAGCATGTATACTGGAAAGGGCATGGGTTTTGGCGTCAAGTATACTCAGCTTTAATTTCATTTTTGATGTTAGCTGTGTGCAACTGTACCTCACTGTTCCTTTGAATCTTGATCTGTAAAAAGGTGATACTATCTCACCAGACCATTTTGAGAGTCACCTTAAATTATGTGTACAAAATAACTCATGCATTGTTTGGTGTATAATAGACATTCAGTAATTTATATCCCGTGCCTCACTTTTGACCTTCTTTTCCCAAAATGTGGGACACAGGAATGCATGTAAATTTGTGCATTTAGTTTTAAAATCTCCCAAGTAGAGGGTGAGTGAGAGCTAGATTGTCTGTCAAAGGAATCTTGGATCATTTTTGGACTCAACATTTACAAAAGAATACTGTGTAGTTTTAGGTTACATGATTAGAAATAGAGTGCCTATATTATGGGATATAAAACCTCTTCCTGTTTGGATGGTCACACCATATTAGAAGTATGTTGTGTCAGTTCTGAGTACCACATCTTGAGGCAGGTTAGGGAACCTTTTAAGAACCAGACTCTCCAGGTCTGAGGCCTGGCTCTGTTACTTAAAAGTTCTGTGCTTCAAACGCACAACTCAGTCTTCATTTGTAAGAAGAGGGGGGACAATGGCACCTACTCCACAGGTGTTGTCTGGAATAAATTATTATATATAAACCACTTAGATTAATGTAGTAAATCCTATGTGAGTGTTACCCATTTTCAAGGGAACTTCAGAAGAAAGTAACAAGGCTGGTGGGCTGCCATGTTGTGGAAGAAACAGATGAAGAAATTGGAGGTGCTGAAGGTGAGAAAAAAAACTATTGAGAGTCCTTTACCATTTAAAGAGAGACTTTATGAAAGAGGGAATAGACGTATTTTATGTTGCTGAAAAGGGTGGAACTAGGATCAATGGGTAGAAATTACAAAGAGGCTGATTTTGCTTTATGTTAATGAAAGACCTTGTAACAAGTAGAGCAGTTCAAAATTGCAGTGAATGGCTTTGTGGGCCAGTGAGGTTTCCCTTGCACAGAGGCTTAGAAGGCCGAGGAGAAGTTCCTGACCTGGCTGGCGGGGTGAGCTAGACGACAAACGTTCTCTTCTACCCTGCTCTCAGTTCAGGTCAAGTGACTTGCTTAAGGTAGGATAATCCTACACTGAATTTTGCTGCGTTTTGGTAGCATGTGTGGGAACTTTCTCCCTAGAGTCAGTCTGCTTTTATGGTTTATCATTCATTCATTGTGCAGATATTTATTGTGGGAGGCATTGTATTTCTGGTCTCACTCTGCAGAAAAGAAAACAGGTTGGAAATGAACCTTCATTTATGGTCTGCTATTGCTTGACACCATGCAGTCCCCAGAGGAACCCAATGACTTAGGTTTCATTTTTGTTGGGAGACGATTCTCCTTGGGAAGGTTGTGTTTCTGAAGTTCTTGTGAGCAAAGTACGGGTGCCCTTTGTTTTAGACTGTCAAGGATGTTTGTTTGACATGTTTGGAAAATAGAGATAACCTTTCCAGGGCAAAAGGCAGGCATGTTTACTGCCTTTAAGCAGGCATGTTTAAGCTCAGGGTTCCTCTCCAGCAACTCAGCATGTGTAGGCATCCATTTGGGCCCATCCTTCCAACGCCCATGGGACTTGGGGGCAGGGGGCCTGCTACAAATATGCTGATGCTCGTGTTACTTGCTGTGCTATGACTAATAAAGTCCTGAGCTTCTGACCCACCCGGGAGTTTTGTGACTTCCCCCAGCATCCGTGAAACTGTGGCAGGCTAACTTGTTACCTTCTAAGTAGGATAAAGTCTCAGACTTCGCATTTCTTGACAGTATGGAGGAGTGAAGTGGGAGGTCAAATCTCATGCCTCTCCTATAAAAAGGGAGAGGGAGGGGAGTTGCCTGGTGGTGCAATGGTTAAGAATCTGCCTGCCAATGCAGGGGACACGGGTTCGAGCCCTGATCTGGGAAGATCCCACATGCTGTGGAGCAACTAAGCCCGTGTGCCACAACTACTGAGCCTGAGCTCTAGAGCCCTCGAGCCACAACTGCTGAGCCCACATGCCACAACTACTGAAGCCCGAGCGCCTAGAGCCCATGCTCTGCAGCAAGAGAAGCCACAGCAATGAGAAGCTGCACACTGCAACAAAGAGTAGCCCCCTCTCGCCACAACTAGAGAAAGCCGCGTGCAGCAACGAAAACCCAATACGGCCAAAAATAAATAATAAATAAATTTATAAAAGAAAAAAAGGAGAGGGAGGATAACCACAGGACCCACTCCAGTGGGCTGTTCTGAGGATTAAACATACTTTCTATAAAATGTGCAGCCTCTAGATATTAGTGGCTATTATTGCTGCCTTCCTTTTCTCTAATTAAAAAAGAACTCTCAGAGTTCTCCTATGTAAGTATATTTGACTAAAGGCAAAATGTCATTCAGCCCAGTTTACATCAAGAGGATAAATTTCAAATGTGGGGCAAACATGGCACAGGCTATTTCCTTATATAAATATTTTCTCTGAAAATGAAAATAGGAGCTAAAACCCCCTATAGGCCCATCTTTCTCATCTTCATTTTAGTAACCCTTTCTGTTTTCTAAGTAATTTCTAATGCCATGGTAATGTGTTACAGTGACCACTGATGCCCGAGAAGGTGTCCTCTCTCTCAGCCTGACATCTTCCTTGATGGTAATTCTACTAGTTAATGTAAACAATGTGAAATGCTTGGCATGTTTCCTCCCACAAACGGTGGTGGGGAGGAAATCATGCAAAGCGTCATAAAGATGGCAAACTGATCCAGTGTAGCTTTGAAAAGTCTGTGGCCATTGGCTGTGAAAGAGGGGAAATGATAGTTCAATATCTGGGAACTCTTCCCTTTGGGACACTTGATGAATTGAAGGCATTTTCTGACTGTGCTTTACTTTAGATTAACAGCCTGGAAGGTTTCAGATTTAAAGAGCAAAGTTATATATCACGGAAACAACAGGATGATATGCTTAGCCACCCTGTAGCCAAATACTGCAAGTAGTATTGGTAGCTCTCTCTTTGAAACCAAATTCCCCCTAAGTTCTCTACTCTGACTTACTTTATTAGTCAAATGCTTGTGTGGTATTTTCTACCTGAAAGTAAGCTTGGAGGTAGTCTGGTGTAGGCTTAGCAGTTGACAGAGGACACAGGATCTGGCATGGTAAAGGCCTTCCTTCAAGTCTTGGGGTTCCCAGTGTGTTGCCTGGAGCGTATCCTGTAGCCCTCACAGGCTTCACCTTTTCCTTCCTTCCATTTCTATCCCTCCTGCTCCCCATTTCATGCTGGGCCCCATCTCTTGACATCTCTAACACACTTGCAAACTTCTTTTTTGAGGTTAGATTGAAGTCAGAGACCGGCCTGCTGAATCGCCCTCTAAATTGGAAGATAAGTTTTATATATTATGTGACTCATGAATTAAGATCTTTCACTCTAAATGACATTTTGGAGAAGACTGTTGTACAGTGTGTTGCTTGCAAAAATCTGGAAGGGGTTATGTGACTGATTCGCTGACAGACCATCTCTGAAAGCAGTTCTAATGATGGACTTATAATTGATTGCATCCATCATTGAGAGCCTAAACTACCCCCTCCCTAAATTAAAAAAGATAAATGAAATAAAGTATGCTGAATGTATAGCTGACAAATCTGAGGGAATTTAATGAAACTAAATTACTGCAGCCAACAGATAAGAGGAAAAAGGTTTCTTTGTTACTGATTATAACACTAAATTAAAAAAAAAATTATCCAAGAAGGATAAAAGAGGAAACAAGATCTGTGGTTCATGTATCAAACTAAGTTATTGAAAGATTTTTAATAAGTGTATCTATCTCATTCCCTGCTTATTGTTGATTCGTATCAATCTTGTTAGTGCTGTTGGAAGAACAGTAAATGCAGGAACTGCCTTGTAGTATAGCTGATATTGCTGTCTGTTGTAGTGGATTTTAGAATGACTGTGACCTTATTTCCAGGCCGCTGGGGGGCTCTGTACTAAATTCATGTCATTTGAATGAACTATTTGGAAGGCGGTTCCTCAGTGTAGAAGCAATTTTATAGTGCTTTGGGCTATGTATAAAAGAAGACCAAGCGAAAGTGACTTAAACAATGGATATTTATTATCTCCCCTAACAGGGAGTTCCTCGGTAAGGCAGCTGTGGGTTGGCTGCTCTAGTAGCCCAATGATGTAATGGCAGTAGCTTGGCATTTCTCTTGGCTTCCCCTTCCAGGATTATAGTATGGCTAATGTATGATTATCTTAGTTTTGTATAACAGTACCCGGTGTTGGGAAAAGGGACCTGCTTCCTGTTAACCTTCTTGCAAGAAAACTACTCCTAGGGGCTTCCCTGGTGGCACAGTGGTTAAGAATCGCCTGCCAATGCAGGGAACACAAGTTCGAGCCCTGCTCCGGGAAGATCCCACATGCCGTGGAGCACCTGGGCCTGTGTGCCACAACTACTGAGCCTGCGCTCTAGATAGAGCCCGTGAGCCACAACTACTGAGCCCGCGAGCCACAACTACTGAGCCCGTGAGCCACAACTACTGAGCCTGCACGCCTAGAGCCCATGCTCTGCAACGAAGAGTAGCCCCCACTTGCCGCAACTAGAGAAAGCTTGTTTGCTGCAACAAAGACCCAAAGTAGCCAAAAATAAATAAAATAAATAAATAAATAAAATATCATTTTATAAAAAGAAAAAGAAAACTACTCCTAGAAGTCCTTAGGTCTCATTGGCCAGACTTGTCACTGGTAAGGGGAATGCAAGTACTTGAATTCACTCCAACAAATCAAGACCTACCCAGGTTCTTGCAGAGCTCATGCTGCCTGTTACCTGATTATGCCAAGGGGAAAAGTGAAGAGAAAGACTCCTTGGATTGGCAACCAATAAATCCATTTAGAGAGGCTGCTGGATTTTACTGTGCAGGCGGTTTCATATTTTCTCTTAGTAACTTGTTTCATTTCCTAGTTAGTGAGGTGAATGTGCTCTCATTGACTAACTCATCCTTCATCTACTTTTGGGTTTTAAGTTTGCCTCAGCTTGATATATTCTGTCTTTACCAGGACCCTGTCTACCAGTGATGATGTTGAAGACAGAGAAAATGAGAAGGGGCGTCTTGAAGAAGCCTATGAGAAGTGTGATCGTGACCTGGATGAATTGATCGTGCAGCACTACACAGAATTGACGACAGCCATTCGCACGTACCAGAGCATCACAGAGCGCATCACCAACTCCCGAAACAAAATAAAGCAGGTAAGCCTCCATCCTTCTAATATCTGGTGATTGTTGCATCTACCATTAGTCTAGGTGTTATAGCTTGGAGGTGCCCTGGTAGTGGTAACAGCCTTAACGAGTGATTCATACTGATGCTTTGCAGGAGTTTTGCAGGTTTCTGGAAAGCCAGAATGCAGAGGATCACAGAGGGCATCTGGACTTGCTTCTTTTCTCCCTTAAGTCTGATCCTTGGCTTCTGCCATTACTTTTCTTTTTTTAAAATAAAATTATTTATTTATTTATTTTGGCTGCATTGGGTCTTCCTTGCTGTGTGCAGGCTTTCTCTAGTTGCAGTCAGTGGGGCCTACTCTTTGTGGTGGTGTGCGGGCTTCTCATTGTGGTGGCTTTTCTTGTTGCAGAGCACGGACTAGGTGTGTGGGCTCAGTAGTTGTGGCACACGGGCTCAGTAGTTGTGGCTCGTGGGGTCTAGAGTGCCGGTTCAGTAGTTTTGGCACAGAGGCTTAGTTGCTCTGTGGCATGTGGGATCTTCCCGGACCAGGGATAGCACCCACGTCCCCTGCGTTGGCAGGTGGATTCTTTTTTTTTTTTTTTTTTGCGGTATGCCGGCCTCTTACTGTTGTGGCCTCTCCCGTTGTGGAGCACAGGCTCCGGACGCGCAGGCTCAGCGGCCATGGCTCACGGGCCCAGCCGCTCCGCGACATGTGGGATCTTCCCGGACCGGGGCACGAACCCGTGTCCCCTGCATCGGCAGGCGGACTCTCAACCACTGCGCCACCAGGGAAGCCTGGCAGGTGGATTCTTAACCGCTGCTCTACCAGGGAAGTCCCTCTGCCATTACTTTTCATTGCAGTGTGAAATGGCACAGAGGAGATGGCCTCAACTTGAGGAAGCCTAAAAGGGGAGCTGTTTTAAGACTCTAGGGCCTTTTATTGTTAGAGGCTCTCGTTATAATGTATTAAACGTATTTATTGT
Source organism: Lagenorhynchus albirostris (assembly GCF_949774975.1). Classification (NCBI taxonomy): domain Eukaryota; kingdom Metazoa; phylum Chordata; class Mammalia; order Artiodactyla; family Delphinidae; genus Lagenorhynchus; species Lagenorhynchus albirostris. The sequence continues at coordinate 19,500,430 of NC_083102.1, read as the reverse complement.
GCTCATGTCACACATTGTGTGTGTGTATTGCTGTAGCAGTTGAAAATAAAAAAAAAATTTTTGGTTTTGAGTATGTCACCCCATTTGAAGTTGGTTGTGATTTCTCTGCAGTCATTGTACATTCTTGGTGGTTTTTGAGAAGAAAATCTAACTCACAAATTATTTAAATGTAAATACTTATGAATACTGAAGTTCTTGAATATTATTCTTTAGTAGTGAGAAGCATGCATTAATTTTTATTTTGTAATTGTCTTTCATATTTTGGAGCTGTTTTTCTTTCACTCTTTTTCTTTCTCTCTTCCTCTCCTTCTTCCCTCTTCTTGGTTCCTTTCTTCTTTTTTTTTTTTTTATTGGGGTATAGTTGTTTTAGTTTCTACTGTACAGCGAAGTGAAGTAGAGTTCCTTGTGTTATACAGCAGGTTCTTATTATCTATTTTATACATATGGGTGTATATATGTCAATCCCAATCTCCCAATTCATCCCACCACTACCCACCCATCCCGCTTTCCCACCTTGGTGTCCATACATTTGTTCTCTACATCTGTGTCTCTTTTTCTGGTTTGCAAGGCAGAAATTGGTTCTTTTCTTCTTTCCTTCCTTCCTTCCCTCCCTCCCTCCCCACTTCCTTCTGTGGTTGGTCTTTGAAAAACTTTTGGTTCCTGGGTGCCACATCTTTAGTTCTTAAAGGATAAAGTGGGTTCATAAGGGGTATTTTTTATATTTGGCCAAGGGATGAACGGATCAAATAAAGGGTATATACTGTCACATCATAGTTATGTGGTTCTTGGCTATTTATTTTGAGGGTCACTCCTTTAATACCTTGTGTTACTGCTCTCTGATAAATAACAATTGGTCCCACTTACTGAGCACTGATTCCTTGCCAGGCAGAATTATGTCTGTTCCCCACTCAACAAATTTAGGATTTGAACTCTGGTCTCACTGCTCTGAGGTCCTTGATGCTGGTTTTCAGACATCTTTTAAGCAGTAGCCCACCATTTCTTTGTACATGAGATATTTTGCAGAACCCCAACATACCAGTTGCCTCTTGTTTGCTATTGGGCTGAGAGATGCAGAGCCTCATGCTGGCTCCCCTCCTTAGCGCTCAGCAGCTGACGTTCAAGCACCTCTGTGGCCAGAGGGCTGCATAGACCATTTGAAGTGCGCTGCCCTGTGCTATTTGATTGGTTCGGGAATTCTCTGGATGTACCTGCCCAGTGGTGGCTGTGCCTACGGTCTCCTCACATGTTTTCTTCCCTGCCTTCTAGACCTTATGATTTGGTAATAGGTACCTAAATGATTCTTCTAAGAATGCTGTTATATGTGAGTTTCAGCCTTGAAGAGTACAGTTCCACAATCAGTAGGTTCTTAACCTTTTTTGAAGCAATGTGGTGACCGCTTTACATTTTAAAATTAACTGGGCATTTTCAAAAGGAATTCTATAATTCTTAGCCTTTACAAGTGGTGAGTTCATCCTGTGGATTTATCGGTGAAACTAGGTAAAGCTATAGATCAGTAGCTCTAGATTTAAAGTGAACTGTAGTCCATTTTGACCCAATATACTAAGCTCAAGAGGGGTCAGAAAGTGAATCTGTAAAGCTGCTGACCTTCTGGCTTTGCCTCGGGTAATCACAGTAAGAGTGAAGGACCTCTTGGTGTTGGTGTTTTCTGATGAGTGTGCTTGACTGGAAGGACTTTGTCCTAATCTCAAGGGAGGCACTGCTGTGGTCTCTGCCTTGACTCCCTATCACCCTGAGTCAATAGTATCTTTGCCCAAACAAAGAGTGTTTGCTGGTACTGAAAAGGAGAGTCTCATCTTGATTATTTCACATTTGTTTTAGTAGCCAGTCTCTTCACTGTCCTCCTCATTTTCAAGTATGCTGGAGTTGTGAGCAAAAGGAAACAACAGAAAATTTTTTTTTACTATATCAGACAGTTGTCAAGAAAGTAAATGTCACAGTATTATGAACTAGCCTCAATATTGGCAAGAGAAAAATAAAGGGCTAAATGTCTTTTCAAGAAAGCCTTTGATAGTTGATACATGGGAGAAGACAATTTTGGGGAAAAATGAAAGGGAATTTGTTTTTATTGTATAATTTGACAGTTTTGTACTGTGAAAGCCTGTTTCTTATCACTGAGGAAACACTGATGTTTCCTCACTAATCTTTGCCTGTCAGTTTTGGTTTTTAATTGCACTTTAGATTGTATACAGAATAAAGGTATGTATATTTTTAAAGTAAAAATGGGGATGATTCAGTAATCATTGGTTTACATTATTTCAGAGCCAAGCAAGATGTTGAGAATGTGTGAATCTGAGTTGACATTTTCTTTCTGCTCTCTGCCAAAAGAATGGAACGAGGATTCACTCAATAAATATTTGTTGAGTGCCAGCTATGTGCTGGTGGTGGTTTCGATACTGAAATATGTTTTAGATTTCCATGTAGTGGAAAATACCAGTCCCTGTCCTCATGGGGCTTACATGGTAGTGGGAAGACACAGGAAAACAAATAGATGATGTTTAGC